>NC_041392.1:137694931-137753136 GCF_002162155.2 Triticum dicoccoides | reverse complement strand
AGAAAAATTCAAGGAATCCATCTGTACCATTTTCATGCATGTTAGAACAACCTATAGCTGCTGTTTAGCACAAATCAAATAAAGGGCATTTAAATAATCACATATGGAGTTTGAATTTGAATCTTATATTCAAACCAACTTCATTTAATCTGTTGCTAGTTGCATTAGCCCAAGACACATCCATTTTACCATGTCATGATCATGCATCATATTGTGCATTGCATTGATCGTGTTTTTCTGTATTTGCCGGTAATTGTCCCCTCTCGATAGACGTGTACCGCCGATGTGATCGATGACACCGATGAAGAGCTATATTATCTTCAGAAGTGCCAGGCAAGCAAAACCCCCTTGTTCATTCCGATACAATCCTACTCTCTCGCTCCTGCTCTCTTTTAATGCATTAGGACAACACCGATTTATCTGTTACTTGCTGCGGTAGCTGAACCCCTTTATCCTTTGCATGACCTGTCATTGCCACAGTAAATAGATGAAACCCACTAGCATGAGTAGGAGTTGTTTGAGCCCTGATGTGCCTACTCATTCATGTTTGTTTGTCATGCCTGCTATTGCTTAGAGTTGAGTCAGGTCTGATTCATCGGGGATGAATCAGGGGTGTGTGAACATGTCCTACGGTGTGTGAGCTAAGCGTGTGAACACGATTTGGTAAAGGTAGCGGTGAGAGGCCATGTAGGAGTACATGGTGGGTTGTCTCATTGCAGCCGTCCTCAGGAACTGAGTTCTGTGTTTGTGATCCATGATTCAGCTACTACCACGCATTGGGCCCGAAACCAATGGACCCTCTCGGCTTCTTAATCACCCTTGTCCTCTGTCCAGGAGTTGCAAGTAGTTTCTGGTGTTTGTAGTATGCTGGAGGCCGTGGACAGCGCTGACCGTAGGGGTGGGCTGTGATGCGGTAGGCACGTGGCACGGTGTACCGGGCGCCCGTTTGGTGTCTCGGGAACCCTGTTCACATCGTTTGGGGCTGTGAGCGAAACTCCGGCCGGATCTCCTCATGGATGGAACCCGAATAGGCGATAAACCTGGACTAGAGACTTAGGTGATTAGGTAGGTCGTGGCCGACACCCACGTTGGGCTTCCGCTTGAAGGTTGCCGAGTACATGTCGTGTAAATGGCGGTAAGTGGTGAGAGCGTGTGTGAAGAAGTACACCCCTGCAGGGTTAACCTAATCTATTCGAATAGCCGTGTCCACGGAAAAGGACTTCTGGGTTACTTATATCAGTTCATAGACAAGTGAAAGTGGATACTCTAAAATACGCAAGATAAGCGTGAGTGCTATGGATAGCGTTCTCGTAGGGAGACGGGAGCGGATCCATAGTGGTGTATTGGTTGGTGAATATGTGGACTCGTGTGCGCCACCTCAAAAGAGTCACTTGCAGTCGTAGTTTAGGATAGCCACCGAGTCAAAGCTGGCTTGCTGCAGTCAAACCCCTCCACCCCCTTGTTGATAATGATGCATATGTAGATAGATCTGATGTAAGTCTTGCTGGGTACATTTGTACTCACGTTTGCCTATTTTATGTTTTGCAGAGAGACTTCGGTCTCACTAGTAGTTTCGCGTGGACTTCGACGTTTAGTTTGTTACCTCAGCTACGATCTTGTGCCCTCGGCAGGATCTGATATATAGCCAGGCTTCTCAGCCTTTTTCATTTATAGATGTCTGTACTCAGACATGATAGCTTCCGCTTGTGTTTTGACTTGTATGCTCTGATTGTTGGGTCATGAGACCCATGATTGTAATATCTCGCTCCTCGGAGCCTATTGAATAAATTACTTGAGTCGTAGAGTCATTTTGTGATGCCATGTTGTATTGCACATATCGAGCATATTGTGTGTATGTTATTGAAATGCTTGGTATGTGTGGGATCTGACCATCTAGTTGTTTATCTTTAGTAGCCTCTCTTACGGGGAAATGTCTCCTAGTGTTTCCACCGAGCCATGGTAGCTTGCTACTGCTCCGGAACACTTAGGCTGGCCGGCATGTGTCCTTCTTCGTTCCTGTGTCTGTCCCTTCGGGGAAATGTCACGTGATGAATACCGGAGTCCTGTTAGCCCGCTACAGCCCGGTTCACCGGAGTCCTGCTAGCCCAGTGCTACAGCCTGGATTCACTCGCTGATGACCGACACGTTCGATGCTGGGTCATGGATGCCTGTCCCTGTAAGTCTGTGCCGCTTTGGGTTTACGACTAGCCATGTCAGCCCGGGCTCCTTATCATATGGATGCTAGCGACACTGTCATATACGTGTGCCAAAAGGCGCAAACGGTCCCGGGCAAAGGTAAGGCGACACCCGTGGGAATACCGTGCGTGAGGCCGCAAAGTGATATGAGGTGTTACATGCTAGATCGATGTGGCATCGAGTCGGGGTCCTGACAAACGCCGCCCTTCAGCAGCAGCTGGGCGAAGTCAACACCGCGCTGCGTGTCAAGGAGGAGGAGTGCGGCTGGCTGACGAAGGAGCGCGACCGGCTGGCTACGCAGCTGGCAGAGCAGAAGGAGCTGCTCCAGAGGGCCTAGAAGGAGGCGGAGGACAAGGAGACCGCCCTTCTTGCCGAATTTGCATCCGAGCGCTCCTCCTGGACCGACAAGGAGGCGACGCTGGTCTCTGGCTTCCACGCGATCGAAGATCTCATTGATGGTGAGCTTCCCCTTGTTTCCTTTTCTAGGCTGCCGACTGCTAGTCGAGTCGGCCTTTAATTTTTAACCTTGTTTTCGCTCTTCTTCCTTAGCAGACTTCTTCCCCGGCCATTCGGGCGCCGCCAATCAAGCCATCGAGGCTGATCGTGAAGCATGGAGGGAGGACGGCGCACAGATCGCCGCCAACGCTCCTCGAACTCTTGGCGAGTAGATCCTTAGCATCGAGGGCCGCCTTCGGCCGGCCCACCGGATGCTGCGCCGACTTCAACGTGTTGCCGCCCAGGAGATTGCCACCCAATGGCGGGAGATGCAGGCACCGTGCACCCCCAGTCGGACTGCCGACTGGCTGGAGGTAGCAGCCGGCCGTCTTGAGGCCTGGAAGGGTTCTTCGGCCCGGGCTGGAGCATGCCGGGCTTTAGAAGTTTCCAAGGCATGGTATCCTGGGCTGAGTTTAGCCCAGTTAGCCACATTCCGGCTGGAAGCTCAGGCGGAGCTGGCAACGGTGGAAGACGATCTCATCAAGCGCGTCGCGTCGATCGCTGAGTACACCGACACCAGCGTCTTCGTCCCAGAGCGGGCTGAGAACGGCGAGGAGGCGCCGCCGGAGTGGTTCGGGCTGAACCCGGATGACGGCGAGGACTCGGCGGAAGTGATCGATTCCAGTGGCGAAGAAGAAGGTGAGGAGGAGGCGCCAAAGGTCGGGGCAGACGGCCAACCCCAGCTCGACCGTGCCTCTAGCAACGAGCCGCGCCCAACCGAGCCAGCTGTTGCCAGAGGTGATCAAGCGGAGACCAACCAGCAGGCCGCCCCGGCAACTGGCACCGCCGACCCCTCCGGTCCTCCGAGTCCGTCCGCGGCTTCCTAGGCTGCCACTTTATCCTTGTTTTACCTGCTTAGCAGTCTCAATGAACTTGTTATTTTGCACAATTCCACCCACTGGGTGTATCTTGAACTTCTGTTTGGTGATTCGGCCAAGGGCCTTTCTATGTAAATATTTATCCGCATTCTATCTCTTCTTGCTTATTGCTCTTTGACTTTTTCCTTTGCCGCTTTCCCTTGGTTGCCGTCTTGCCAGTCGGACAGCCGCTCTGCGGACCGCCACTAGATCAAGTACTTGGCTTCTTCGGGAAGGCAAGTACTTAGCCTTTTAGAGTTTTTAGCAAATTAATTTAGAAAACGGCAAGCCGGCTGCTAAAGAGTCGGTTGTAAAAGGGTGAAAGCCGGCTTTAAACTATGAGCAAGCTTTGACTCCTTAGCCATTTTTCATATGGACACCCACTCGCCAGACAGTCGCTCTGCGATCTTCGGCTTCTAACAGGAGACGGCTTAAGTGCCACACATTACTTGTCCGACTGCAGGAAGTCGTTTCATAGCTCAAGACGGCAAGTCCCCGGGCCGACTAGTCGAACCCGGTGCCAAGTGGCATAACAAAGAATAACATACTCATAGGCATAACTCTTTATCATATAGATAAAAGAAGGCAGTCCCTGAGCTCTTCTCGAGGGGCCCGAGGTCTTCGTACTTTAATACAAAAGGTAGCATGATACATACTGCATTAACTGTAAAATCTTCGGAGGAGGTTTGCATTCCATGGCCGCTCCGTCTCTTTGCCGGAGTCATCCCTTTTGCGTGCTCGGGGCTTCTGAGCATCGATCAGGTAGTAGGAGTCGTTGCCCAACACTTTGCTGATAATGAAAGGGCCTTCCCAGGGTGCTGAGAGCTTGTGCTGGCTAGCTGTTCGCTGAATCAGCCGGAGCACAAGGTCTCCTTGGAAAGATCGCGGCTTGACCTTCCAATTGTAGTATCGGCGTAGGCTCTGCTGGTAGATGTTGGAACGGCTGAGTGCCAACAGCCGACCCTCTTCCAGCAGATCGACGCCGTCTTGACATGCTTCCTCCGCTTCCTCCTCGGTGTACATGGTGATTCGGGGGGAGTCGAACTCTATGTCTGTTGGGACGACGGCTTCGGCACCATAGACGAGGAAGAAGGGCATGAAGCCGGTTGACTTGTTTGGAGTCATGCGCAGGCTCTAGAGGACGGCTGGCAACTCGTCAAGCCAGCAGCCAGCCGAACGCTCTAGAGGCTCGACTAGCCGAGGCTTGATGCCGGACATGATTAGGCCGTTTGCTCGCTCTACCTGGCCGTTGGACTGCGGATGGGCGATGGACGCCAAGTCCAGTCGGATGCCCTGCGCCGCGCAGAAATGGGCCAAGGCACCTTTGGCAAAGTTTGTGCCGTTGTTGGTGATGATGCTGTGCGGTATGCCGTACCGAGTTGTGATGTCGGAGATGAAGGTCACAGCGGTCGGACCATTCAAACTCTTGATTGGTTTTGCTTCTATCCACTTGGTGAACTTGTCCACTGCGACAAGTAAGTGAGTCAAACCGCCTCGTGCCGTCTTGAATGGTCCGACCATGTCCAGGCCCCAAACAGCAAAGGGCCAGGCAATGGGAATAGTCTTGAGTGCAGAAGCCGGCTGATGAGGCTTAGAGCAGAACTTCTGGCACCCCTTGCATTTTTGGACCAAAGACTTGGCGTCTTCAAGAGCAGTCGGCCAGAAGAAGCCATGGCGGGAAGCTTTGGCAACGAGTGCTCTCGAAGCCGCATGGTGGCCACACTCGCCTTGATGGATGTCCTTTAGAATTTCTTGGCCTTGCTCTGGCTTTACATAGCGCTGGTAGACACCAGTGACACTGCGCCTTACGAGCTCTCTATTGACTATGGTGTACGCTGCCACCCGACGTTGTACTTGCCGAGCCGAGATCTCATTAGTTGACAGCTCTTTGTTCACCATTAATTTGAGGATGGGCTGGGCCCATGAAGGTGCTGCAATTTCTGCAACAGCCAAGACTCCGACTGGGACGAGGGCGGCTGGGCCGGGAGGTGGCGGGTTGGAGTTAGCAGCCGCTTGCTGTGTCGATGAAGTCCCCGGGCGGATTGGTGCAGTCCCCGGGCCGGGCTCTGAAGTCTCCGGGCAGAGCTCTGAAGTCTCCGGGCCGACCGCCGCAGTCCTCGAGCTGGGTGCGACTGCTACGATTCCCGTGCCACCTGCCGGAATACTCGTGCCGTCTGCGGGGGCTCTTGAGTCGGATCCGACTACTTCAGGAGGAGCCGGCACGAAGGTAGAGTCTGACTTCGGTGATGGCTTGACAGACGGCTTGAGGAGGCGCTGGAGGGCGACGCCGGACGGTATCGCCTGGCGGGTGGAGCCGATTCGCGCCAGGGCGTCTGCTTGGTCGTTGTCGTTTCTTAGTACATGGAGAAACTCGCACCCCTCAAAATATCTGCTGAGTTGCTGTACGAGGAAGCGGTAGCTCGCCATGTTTGCGTCTTTGGCGTCCCAATCGCCTGACGACTGCTGGACCACCAAGTCGGAGTCACCATAGCACAGGATCCGGCGAATGCCAAGCTCTTTGGCTAGCCGGAGCCCGTGAATGAGTTTGCAGCACATATTTGAGCTTGTCGCCTTTAGGAGAGGTGAGGACGATGCTGGCTCCCAAGCCGGTGCGCATCTTGGAACCGTCAAAATGCATTCGCCAATGGGTGGAGTCGGGCGCTGGCGGTAGATACTGGGTTTCGGCCCAGTCGACAAGGAAGTCGGCCAGCGCTTCTGATTTGATGGCAATGCGAGGTTGGTAGTAGATGGTGTAGGGGGCCAAATCTATGGCCCACTTGGCCACTCGACCCGAAGCGTCTCGGCTGTCGATAATCTCGGCTAGAGGAGCCATGCAGACCACAGTGATTGGATGTTCTTGGAAGTAAGGCTTCAATTTCTTGGCGGCAAAGTGCACGCCATAGCACATCTTCTGGTAGTGGGGGTAGTTTTGCTTGGAGGTCGAAAGTACTTCACTCAAATAATATACCGGTCTCTGGACTGGTAGCGCCTTGCCTTCCTCCTTGCGTTCTACCACAATGACTGTACTGACTACTCGGCTGCTGGCAGCGATGTAGAGGAGCATGGGCTTCTTAGGAGTCGGAGCCGCCAGGACAGGTGGAGTAGTCAGCATCTTCTTTAGTTGGAAAAAAGCTTCATCCGCCTTGTGGTTCCACTCAAAAAAAGTGGTCTTCTTCATGAGTTGGTATAGGGGAAGAGCCTTCTCGCCCAGCCGACTGATGAATCGGCTGGTGGACGCCAAACAGCCGGTGAACTTTTGTACATCCAGCAGTCGGCTGGGTACCTCCATCCTTTCAATGGCCTTGATCTTCACGGGGTTGCATTCTATGCCGCATTCGGAGACCAGGAAGCCAAGGAGCTGGCCTGCTGGTACTCCAAAGACGCACTTCTCCGGGTTGAGCTTGATCTGAAATCAGCGCAAGTTCTCAAATGTCTCCTTGAGGTCTTCCAGGAGTGTTCCACGCTTCTCCGTCTTCACCACCACATCATCCACGTAAACATGAGCATTTCTACCGAGCTGCTTGAGGAGGCACTTCTGCATGCATCGCTGGAAGGTGGCGCCGGCGTTCCTCAAGCCGAACGTCATGGTCAAGTAGCAGAAAGCTCCAAACGGCGTGATGAAGGCGGTCTTCAGCCTGTCGACTAGGTTCAACTTGATCTGGTGATACCCTGAATATGCATCCAAGAAACTCAACAGCTCGCATCCGGCTGTGGAGTCTATCACTTGGTCGATCCTTGGCAAAGCGAACGGGTCCTTGGGGCATGCTTCGTTGAGGCTAGTGTAGTCAATACACATTCGCCATTGCTTGTTCTTCTTCAGCACAAGGACTGGGTTGGCTAGCCATTCTGGAAAGAACACTTCCATGATGAAGCCGGCCGCAAGCAGCTGGGCTATCTCTTCTCCAACAACTCTTCTCTTCTCTTCCGACAAGCGGCGTAGAGGCTGCCTGACTGGCTTGGCATCAGATCGGACGTGCAACTTGTGCTCGGCGAAATCCGTCGGGACACCAGGCATGTCCTTGGGGGACCATGCGAAGATGTCTCGATTCTCGCGGAGGAAATCGACGAGCTCGCCTTCCTATTTGTTGTCGAGGTTGGCGCCTACGACAGCGTACCTCTCTGGGTGCTCCGGGTCCATAGGTATCTTTTTTGTTTCTTTGGCCGACTTGAACGATCCCTCAGCTTCTGACTCCCTGGGATCGGGCGACATCTCTGGTTGTTTACTTGCCATCGCCACGACCCGGTCAAGTAGCCGCTTCTCAGCTGCGATCACGAGGGACTCGGCCAGCCGACTGCTCTTTGATGCGCAAGTGGATGACTTTTTGTAGTCGCCAGTTATGGTCAGGATCCCCTTGGAACTTGGCATCTTCATCTTGAGGTAGGCATAGTGGGGGACGACCATGAACTTGGCCAGGGCAGGCCGGCCAAGCAGCGCATGGTATGGGCTCTCTAGGTCCACCACTTCGAACCAAATGGACTCTCGGCGGAAATGATCTTTGTCTCCGAAGAAGACGTCGATCAAGATCTTGCCGATTGGTGAGCAGGAAAGGCCAGGAACTATGCCGTGGAACACCGTCCGGCTGGACCGTAGTTGCCTCTGCCTGATTCCTAACTTCTCCATGGTGTCTTTGTACAGGATGTTGATGCTGCTGCCGCCGTCTATGAGGACTCTGGAGAAGCGATCAGCTCGTTTGTCCGTGGCAAAGGTGGCGTCCAAAACCAAGGCGTAGGAGCCGGGTTTGGGCATCACTTCTGGGTGGTCAGCTCTGCTCCAGCTGATGGGCTTCTCGGACCAATGCATAAACTCTGGGGTGTCAGATGCTACTGCATTCACCTCCTGCTGCTGCAGCCGCCTGCTGCGTCGATCGTCGGCCATGATGGTAAACACGACATAGGCTCCCTGCTCTTCTGGGTACTCGTCTTGTATTGCGCCGACTGGTCTAACCGCCGGCTGCTGGGGCGGAGGAGGAGGAGGCTGCCCCGCAGGTGGGGGAGGCAAAAGTCCGTCTCCCTTGGCGATCCTGGTGAGCCAGTGGCATTTCCGAGTGGTGTGGTTGGACGGCTTTGCGCCACTGTGGAATTTGCAGGGTCCATCCAAAGTCTGCTCATATGAGAAAGCCGGCTGCCAGTTGGGCTTGCCGCCCTTCTGGCGTTTGGGCGGGGGCTGCCCTTCCGGCTGCTGGTTTTCGATTGACGCCACCTGCCGACTGGTGGACGTCGGTGGTGGGGCTTTGCGCTTGTGGTCGTTCTGCTGTTGACGCCGACTGGTGTCTCCCGTTAGGGTTCAAGGAGCCCGAGGAGGCACCTTGCCGGTCGCGCTAACTTGAATCTCCATCTTCATGGAGGAGTCGGACGTGGCGTACTTGTCAGCTATGATCAGCAGCCCGTCGAGGGTTTCCGGCTCATCGCAGAGCAGCTTGTGCTTGAGGAGGGTGCCCTCTCAACATCCAACGGTGAAGTACTTAATGGCCTACACCTCGTGCACACCTTCGCAGGAGTTGCGAAGCTCGGCCCAGCGCGTGAGGTAGTCGCGAGTTGACTCACTAGGGCCCTGTACACATAAGGAGAGCTGGTGAGGCTTGGGAGGCCGCTTGTACGTGTTGGTGAAGTTGCGGATGAAGGCGTCAGTGAAGTCGACCCAACTGTTGATGCTGCAGGGCCTTAAGCTGTTCAGCCAAGTCCGGGCCGTGCCTTGGAGCATGAGCAAAACGTACTTGACGGCAACACGCTTGTTGCCGTTTGCTATGCTGACAGCCGTGGAGTAGTCGACCAACCAGTCTTCCGGCTTCACGGAGCCGGTGTATTTGGGTGTATCTCTGGGGAGCGTGAACCCTTTGGGGAAGGGCTCGTGTCGGATGCGGGGGCCGAAACACAGCGGACCCAACTCATCTTCTTCAAGCGCCAGGGATCAGTGGAGACGGTCGATCCGGTGGCGGGCGTCATTCTCTCCGACTCCCTCTCGGCGGCCAAGGCGGTCGCCGAGCGTCGGGTGATCAACAGGCGGCGGGGAGACTCGCCTTTCCCTTCGAGGGGGAGGAGGCGGACAGTCGTCCCGTCGTTCCACTGTTCTTGGGCGGCCGTCTCGGTCTCGCTCTATGATGATGTGAGTCCGACTGCGGCTGGCAGCCGGCTCCTTATCTTTTCTTCCGCGGATGCCACCAGTTGGCGTCCGAGACTCCGCGCCTTGGTCTCGGCGTGGAAGCAGGTTGTCATTCTGTCGGCGCGATGCATCAGTGTGGCAGCCTGCCTCGTTCTGCTCAGCAGCTGCGCCAAGGAGTCGCTAGACGCCCTCCGTCATTAAGCGACGTTCTTCACCCTCGAACTTGTCCAGCTCGTCCGCCGCCACCTGGGCGGCTCGAATGTTCTCCACAGGCGTGGCGTAGATGGGGCGATTCGCCCCGAACAGATCGGTGATAGCCGCGCCGCACTGCTGGACCGTGCCAAGGCGGCTAGGCGCAGCCGCAGCCGGCGTGCCGCCCACAGCGTGGTCCATCTCGCGCTGGTAGGCTTCTGACAAGCGTCTCATGCTGGCCAGCTTTTTGGCCCCTTCGACTAGCTGAAGGTGGCGTGCCTCCAGCATCTCGGCGTCAGTGTCTTCGGGGATGGGCGCCGCCAGGTCTTGTAGCGCCGCGTCGAGCAGGTCATAATCACCCCGGCCAGAGTGCTCGCCATGATCAATGACAAGCACTTCCATGACGGTACTTCCGCCGCTCTCGGCGCGAGGAAGCGGCTCGTCGTAGACCACCACGTTGGTGGGGAATGTGCCAAGCGAGTCGACCAACATCGGATCGGTGGAGCCTACGGACTCCGAGTCCCCAGCTGGCTCGCTGGCGACGTGGAGTTGATCAAGGAGGCCCGTGAGGAGGCTCTCGGGGCCGCCTGTGCCCGCGTTGGATGCGGGCTCGTCAGAGAGGCGGACCTCGCCAACAAGATCGGCTAGGCAACTGGCCGCGCAGGCGATTTCAGCGCCATGCAGCGCGTCAGCGCAGACTCCGTCTGGCGTGCCGGGCTGTCTGTGCTTGCCAGGGAGAAAAATGGTTCCCGTCCAGAATAGGTCTCCGGACGACGATGCACCTGGCCCCACGGTGGGTGCCAAATGTCGGGGGTTGGGTGCGACATATGCCAATGGATGGCTTATCATGGTGGGGGCGAGTAGAACGTCGCAGGTGCCTGGAAACGGGATGAGGCATAGACAGGAACGCCGGTGTACTTTACCCAGGTTCGGGGCTCTCCTAGGAGATAACACCCCTAGTCCTGCACTGCGGGGTCTCCGCATGATCACTAAGGCAAAGTGAATACAAAGGCGCTCCTCGAGCTGTATCTGTGGGTAGGAGAAGGTAGGGCTAGCTTTCTCCTTCCTCTAAGGTCTGGTCTAGTTCTAATGAATCGGAACCCTTTGCATGGGTGCCCTGGGGGGTTTATATAGGCCTACCCCCAGGGGTACAATGGTAAAATGGCCGGGCGCAGGGCCCAGCTGTCAGTCTCTTCGCCTGCGGGCCCTCCTGCTGACTGCCGGGGCCCGCCGATTGGTGGGCCCAGCCGACTAGTCTAGTACAGAGCCGACAAGCCATACCCGCCGCCTGCGGGTCCTGCCGGCTGCTGATTACTGTAGCCGTGCTTCTAATGACGCGGGCTTGGTCATGAGGTCGTGGCTACAGCCCTGCCATCTGGCGGGTGTTTTCTATAGCCACTCCCTTGTCTTGTCTGGTGAATGGCGTGGGGAACCCGGGGGAGGGGTAGGCCGACTCCTGGGGGCTGGCTTCCCACGGGTCCGACTGGTGATGCCCCTGCCGTCTTCCGGACTCTCGCTTACTGTTAAGGCCTACCATCCGTGGACCGTACCATGAGGCCATCGTGGGTACAGGACTCCGCCCACAGTTGATGATGTCAGGGATGGCATGGCAACAGTGCCGCGCCGGACGGAGATCTCCGTTGGTACGGCGCACTGTGGCCAAGCCATCTCCTGGAAAAGGGGAGGGAGTGGGCTTTACTGTTGCCACTCCCTGTCCCATCCCCCCTGATGAGGGCATGTGCCTTGCTGGTGTCGTGGGCCGAATGCCCGTGGTTGGCTTCTCCGGAAGCCGCCAGTCGGAGTCGGCCGGTCTTGATCCCATCTCTAGGACTCGGACGCATATGGGCAGCCGGCTGTTCCTCCAGCCGCCCTCTTGACGTCGGCTCTCCGTCTATCGTCTCGAGGGGAGCAGTCAGCCCCGATGTCTTGAAAGGTTATGGGCCTCGGGTTTGCCTACCCGTGGCCCATTACTCCGAAAATGCTACTACTGAAAAAGAATTTAAGCAGTTGTACTTGCTTGTGATAAGTTCAAACCTTATATTGTTGATTCTAAAGTAACTATTCACACTGATCATACTGCTATTAAGTACCTTATGGGTTCTCTTGCTACAAGAATTTGATTTGCATATTATTGATAGAAAGGGAGCTGAGAACCCCGTTGCAGACAACTTGTCTAGGTTATAGAATGTTCTTGATGACCCACTACCTATTGATGATAGTTTTCCTGATGAACAATTAGCTGTCATAAATGCTTCTCATACTGCTCCATGGTATGCTAATTATGCTAATTACATTGTTGCTAAATTTATACCACCTAGTTTCACATACTAACAAAAGAAAAAAGTTTTTCTATGATTTAAGACATTACTTCTGTGATGACCCACACCTTTATAAATAAGGAGTAGATGGTGTTATTAGACGTTGTGTACCTGAGCATGAACATGAACATATCCTACACAAGTGTCACTCCGAGGCTTATGGAGGACACCACGCTGTAGATAGAACTGCACATAAAGTATTGCAATCCAGTTTTTATTCTCTTGTCTTGTGATGAATGTCAAAGTATTGGTAATATTAGTAGACGTCAAGAAATGCCTATGAACTATTCACTTGTTATTGAACCATTTGATGTTTGGGGCTTTGATTATATGGGACTGTTTCCTTTCTCTAATGGGTATACACATATTTTAGTTGTTGTTGATTACGGTACTAAGTGGGTAGAAGCTATTCCAACTAGTAGTGCTGATCATAACACCTCTATTAAGATGCTTAAAGAAGTTATTTTTCCGAGGTTTGGAGTCCCTAGATATTTAATGACTGATGGTGGTTCACATTTTATTCATGGTGCTTTTCGTAAAATGCTTGCTAAGTATGATGTTAATCATAGAATTGCATCTCCATACGACCCACAGTCTAGTGGTCAAGTAGAACTAACTAATAGAGAGCTGAAATTAATTTTGCAAAAGACTGATAATAGATCTAGAAAGAATTGGTCCAAGAAACTTGATGATGCATTATGGGCCTATAGAACTGCATATAAAAATCCAATGGGTATGTCCCCGTATAAAATGGTTTATGGAAAAGCATGTCACTTACCTCTCGAACTAGAACATAAGGCATATTGGGCCATTAAAGAGCTCAATTATGATTTCAAACTTGTCGGTGAGAAGAGAAGCTCACTTGATGAGTGGAGAACCCAGGCCTATGAGAATGCCAAATTGTTTAAAGAAAAAGTTAAAAGATGGCATGACAAAATGATACAAAAGCGTGAGTTTAATGTAGGTGATTATGTTTTGTTATACAACTCTCGTTTAAGATTTTTTGCAGGAAAACTCCTCTTAAATGGGAAGGTCCTTACGTTATCAAGGAGGTCTACCGTTCCGGTGCCATAAAAATCACCAACTTCGAAGGCACAAATCCGAGGGTGGTGAACGGTCAAAGAATCAACAATTATATCTCAGGTAATCCCATAAATGTTGAAACAAATGTTATTGACGCCGTAACCCCGGAGGAGTACATAAGGGACACTTTTGAGAACATTTCAGACTCCGAAAAGGAATAGGTATGTGGTACGGTAAGTAAACCGACTCCAAAACAGTTCTAATGGCAATTTTTCTCCGTTTTGGAATAAATAAGAAAATAGGAAAATAAGAAATAGTCTGAAAAGGACATGAGGCATCCACGAGGGTGGAGGGTGCGCCCTACCCCCTGGGCACGCCCCCTGCCTCGTGGGCACCTCGTGTGCCCTCCGAACTCCGTTTTCTTGCACGATACTTCTTTTGGTCGGTAAAAATTCATTATATAATCCCGAAGGTTTTGACACCATACCACGACACAATCCTCTGTTTTTGTTTTGAGTTGTTTCTACATCGGATTTAGAGCAAGATGTCATCTCAGGACTCCGATGGAGAGAGTTGTGTCTCACATTTCATTGCTGACCCAAAGACATATGTGGACCTATCTCCTTATGGTTGAACTACGGATGATGAGGAGGATGCTCATTTGATGAGGATCGATGATTCAAGTTAAGAGGAGGAGGATGTTCCTCTACCTCAACCTGGGGATATGCATGTGAAGTTCAAGAAGTCTAGTCTCCCTAAGAGGGCTAACCGGTCTAATAACCGATCTATTCCTTCTCGTTTTCGGCAGAAGAGCAAAGGAGATTTATGTGACAAGATCTTGAAGCTAGAGTTGGAGGTTGATGATTTAAAGGAGGAAATTGTTCTCCTCAACTACAATATGAAAAAGCTGAAGGCACAATTATCATCACCACCACCATCTTCATCACCACTAAAGGAGAACTGAGTATCGGGTATGGGCACTCCCCTTGGCAACTACTAAGCTTGGGGGAGGTGCCCCGGTATCGTATTACCATCACACTTCTATCTTTACCCTTCTTAGTTCGATCCTTTTGGTTATATCTTGATCTAGTAGAATAAAGTTTAGTATGATCTAGCTTTGAGTTTTGTGTTGATCCTTATCTATGTAATCGAGTTCGTGAGCTATATATAATAAAGAATTAGTCTTGAGTCAAGGGCTTGGTTATCTTGCTATGATCTTGAGGGAATAAAAACAGAATAAAAAGAAATAAAGAGATCATATTGATCTTATGGAGAGTAATGACTTCAAATATAAAGAGTATGTTGAATAAAAGTTGTTGGGAGTTGACATAGTTTTGGTCGTAGTTGCAATTAATAGGAAGTAATAAAGAAAGAGAGGTTTTCACATATAAATATACTATCTTGGACATCTTTTATGATTGTGAGCACTCATTAAAATATGACATGCTAAAAAATTGATGTTGGACAAGGAAGACAACGTAATGGGTTATGTTTTCTTATATCTGAAACAAATTATATTGTCATGGATCATCCAACATGTTGAGCTAGCTTTTCCTCCTTATGCTAGCCAAATCCTTTGCACCAAGTAGAGATACTACTTGTGCTTCCAAATATCCTTAAACCCAGTTTTGCCATGAGAGTCCACCATATCTACCTATGGATTGAGTAAGATCCTTCAAGTAAGTTGTCATTGTTGCAAGCAATAAAAATTGCTCTCTAAATATGTATGATCTATTAGTGTGGAGAAAATAAGCTTTATACGAACTTGTGATATGGAAGAAATAAAAGCGACAGACTGCATAATAAAGGTCCCTATCACAAGTGGCAATATAAAGTGACGTTCTTTTGCATTAAGATTTTGTGCATCCAACCATAAAAGCACATGAAAACCTCTGCTTCCCTCCACGAAAGGCCTATCTTTTATTTTTGTCTTATACCTTATACAAGAGTCATGGTGATCTTCACCTTTCCTTTTTACACTTTATCAAGCACTATGTGTTGGAATGATCCTGAGGAGGCAAAACTATAAGCCCCTATCTTTCTGTGTGTCTGATTGAAACTTCATACCCATAAGTATTGCATGAGTGTTAGCAATTGTAAAAAACTAAATTACAGTTGAGTATGTGGACTTGCTGAAAAGCTCTTATAATGACTCTTTTCGATGTTATGATAAATTGCGATTGCTTCAATGACTGGGATTATAGTTTGCTAGTTTTCAATGAAGTTTCTGATTCATACTTTACATTGTGAATAGATTGTTACTTTAGCATAAGAAATCATATGACTATATATATACACATGTGGACATATTTTTCGATATCGGCTTCCGCTTGAGGACAAGCGAGGTCTAAGCTTGGGGGAGTTGATGCGTTCATTTGCATCATGCTTTTATATCGATATTTATTACATTATGGGTTGTTATTACACATTATGTCACAATACTTATGCCTTTCTGTCTTAATTTACAAGGTTTACATGAAGAGGGAGAATGCCGGCAGCTGGAATTCTGGGCAGGAAAAGGAGCAAATATTATAGACCTATTCTGCACAACCCCAAAAGTCCTGAAACTCCACGAGAGTCAGTTTTGAACTATATAAAAAATATTGGGCGAAGAAAGCACCAGAGGGGGGCCACCCACTGTCCACAAGGGTGGGGCGCGCTCCCCACCCCCTGGGCGCGCCCCCTGCCTCGTGGGCCACCTGGTAGGCCCCCGATGCCCATCTTCTGGTATAAGGTTTGTTTTGCCCTGGAAAAAATCAGAAGGAAGCTTTCGGGATGAAGCACCGCCGTCTCGAGGCGGAACCTTGGCGGAACCAATCTAGGGCTCCGACGGAGCTGTTCTGCCAGGGAAACATCCCTCCGGGAGGGGGAAATTGTCACCATCGATCCTCTCATCGGGAGGGGGTCAATCTCCATCAACATCTTGACCAGCACCATCTCCTCTCAAACCCTAGTTCATCTCTTGTATCCGGTCTTGGTCTCAAAACCTCAGATTGATACATGTGGGTTGCTAGTAGTGTTGATTACTCCTTGTAGTTGATGCTAGTTGGTTTATTCGGTGGAAGATTATATGTTCAGATCCTTTATGCATATTAATACCCCTCTGATTATGAACATGAATATGATTTGTGATTAGTTACGTTTGTTCCTGAGGACATGGGAGAAGTCTTGCTATAAGTAGTCATGTGATTTGGTATTCGTTCGATATTTTGATGAGATGTATGTTGTCTTTCCTCTAGTGGTGTTATGTGAACGTTGACTACATGACACTTCACCATTGTTTGGGCCTAGGGGAAGGCATTGGGAAGTAATAAGTAGATGATGGGTTGCTAGAGTGACAGAAGCTTAAACCCTAGTTTATGCGTTGCTTCGTAAGGGGCTGATTTGGATCCATATGTTTCATGCTATGGTTAGCTTTACCTTAATTCTTCCTTTGTAGTGGCGGATGCTTGCGAGGGGGGTTAATCATAAGTGGCATGCTTGTCCAAGGAAGGGCACTACCCAAGCACCAGTCCATCCACATATAAAATTATCAAAGTAACGAATGCGATGCATATGAACATGATGAAAACTAGCTTGACGATTGATACGTCCATTTTGCATCATGCTTTTTTATCGATATTTATTGCATTATGGGCTGTTATTACACATTATGTCACAATACTTATGCCTATTATCTCTTATTCTACAAGGTTTGCATAAAGAGGGAGAATCCCGACATGACAAAAGGATACAAAAGTGTGAGTTTATTGTAGGTGACTATGTATTGCTATACAACTCTCGTTTAATATTTTTGCAGGAAAACTTCTCTCTAAATGGGAAGGCCCTTACGTTATCGATGAGGTCTATTGTTCCGGTGCCATAAAAATCAACAACTTCGAAGGCACAAATCAGAAGGTGGTGAATGGTCAAAGAATCAAACATTATATCTCAGGTAATCCCATAAATGTTCAAACAAATGTTACTGAAACCGTAACCCCAGAGGAATACATAAGGGATACTTTCCGGAACGTTTCAGACTCCGAAAAGGAATAGATATGTGGTATGGTAAGTAAACCGACTCCAAAACAGTTTTTAAGGCAATATTTCTCCGTTTTGGAATATTTAGAAAAATAGAAAAATAAGAAGCAGTCCGGGAAGGACACGAGGGCTCCACGAGGGTGGAGGGCGCGGCCTACCCCCTGGGCGCGCCCCTACCTCGTGGGCACCTCGTGCGCTTTCCGGACTCCGTTTTCGTACATGACACGTATTTTGGTCGGTAAAAATTCATTATATAATCTCCCGGGGGTTTTGACTCCCGTATCACGCAATTACCCTATGTTTGTGTTTCGAGCTGTTGCTGCTGCAGATTAGAGCAAGATATCTTCGCAAGAGTCAGTCGGGGAGAGCCGGGTGTCTCATCCGGCACCGAGATCAATGAAAAACAATAATGTTGACCTCCTTGGGCCAGCAACGGAGGAAGAAATGGAGGCTGACCTGAAGAGGATAGATGCCATGGAAGAGGATCAAGAAGTCACTTCCCGCTTCCGAGCTGGATTCACAATGGGAGAACTGAAGAGCTCGGCTATTCCAAACTCAGTTATCCCTTGCAATGTTAGATTTCTTTCTTATGAGAATATGAAAAAGAGTGTCACTGGTTCTCCCGCAGCTATGCAGCACCCTTGGGTGCAGGGAGCATTGGCTGTTACAGAAAAACTCCGAAAGGAAATAATGAACCTCAAGCAGCAAGTCAATAAGCTTGAGGAGGAGAATCGTATCCTAAGGGGCATCATCGCCAAGAATATCACATCACCATCCCCGAAAAGAGAGACATAATCACATGGATATGGGCACTCCCCTTGGGCAACTACCAAGCTTGGGGGAGTGCCCTGGTATCGTATCACCATCACTTTTACCTTTACTCTTTTTCTTAGTTCGATCCTTTTGGTAATATCTTGATCTAGTAGAATAAAAGTTCTTAGTATGATCTAGTTGTGAGTTTTGCTTTATGATTCCTCTATGTAGTCGAGTCCGTGAGCTATATAATAAAGATTAGTGTTGAGTCCAGGGATTGATTCTTTTGCCATGATCCTAAGTGAATAAAAGAAAAGAGAAAGAAATAAAAATAAACAAAGAGATCATGTGAATCTCATGGAGAGTAATGAGCTCATATAGAAAAAAGTATGATGAATAAAAGTTGTTGAGAGTTGACAACCATAATTTTGGTCATCGTTGCAATTAATATGAAGTAATAAAGAAAGAGAGGTCTTCACATATAGATATACTATCTTGGACATCTTTTATGATTGTCAGCACTCATTAAAATATGACATGCTAAAGAGTTGATGTTGGACAAGGAAGACAACGTAATGAGTTATGTTTTTGTGACGTCCGCATAATTAAGCTACAGTAACCATCTAGTAATGATGCCAGATCACCATGATTACTATTGTTAGTTTCACGATGATTCAAATCTCGTTCCAAATTCAAATTCCAAAATCAAGTCAGACAATAAAAGTTTTCAAATATTAAATCTAAAGTGTTCGAAATGTAGAAAATAAATCCTAGATGATTATGGTGGTGAAACCACTTTTTTATAAATTATTTAAATACTCTAAAATAAATAAAACAACATCTTAAATTAAATAAATGCCTTTTGTATTTAGTAAAATGCTAAACTATTTTATTTGGGTGCCATAGTTAATATGGCAGTAGTATATTTAGTTACACTAAATCAGGAACTACTTTTATCTTTTTAGAATAGAAAATAAATTAGAGACTAAAAGAAAACAGAATAGGAAAATAAATAAAAGGCAAAAAAACCAACAAGCTCCTCTGCGGGTGGGCTTTATGTAGCTATAGTGTTTTGGCCCAGCCCACAAAGGCTTTTCCTCCCACCTGAGCAGAGGAGGCCATGGTGCTGTGCACGCACACACGCCGTCCACGCAGCCGATTGTCGCCGTGTCGATCATCCGGGCACTCCAGGAGATGGATAAGAAGACCCCCGACAACTTGGACGAACCCTAACCCTCATTATCCCCTTGCTCGCCCTCTTTCTCGAAAATTTGCTCGTCCCCGAGCTACTGTCGTCGTCACCGCATTGATCCCGCGGCCACCGGCCTCCCCTCGCCGCGTCAAGATGTCCACGAGCTCCCTCGTCGTCTACTCCTTCGACTACCCCAATAAATCAAGACGGGCCGCACCGCACGCTCGGCATCAAGTCATTCCCCGCCTGCGGCCGCCGCATCTCGTCGCCGGTTGTCACTGCTACGGGCTGCCCCCGACCTCCCAACCTAGTCCATGAGCACCGGGGTGAGCCCCACTACCGATTACCTCGCTTTCCCCTTTCGATCTGTGTCGTTTGCCGCCCCTCCTGTGCTTGCCATGGTCGCCATGGCTGCAGCTCCATCCGGCCACGCCCTGGCCGCAAACCCGCGAGCGCCTGCCTGAGCGTGGCCTCGCGCCACTTCCTACCACTGGTCGCCCCGCCGTGCCTTGCTGCTACCCCTCACGCTGTGCTTTCCCGGCCGTTGCCGCCTACTGCTTAGCGCCGCTGCTTGTACTGCTATTGTTGCTCGCGTACTGCAGCTGCTCACGAACTGCCCCAGCTATGCTACTCCTGCTGCCCGTTGCTCTGCGGATGACGCTAGTCGTTGCCGTTGTTTAGTTGCTGCTGCTCAGTTGCTTCTACTGCTACCGCTGCAGGCCATAGCCATGGCCAATCGCTGCTATGTGTGTGTGAGTGCGTTCTGTGTGTGTGCGCCATGCATGTGGCCGGCCCTTGTTTAAATTAGTACTATGGTTTAGCTAGTACGTATTAATTTGTGCTAAGATAGTCTAGTAGTAGATGACATGTAGGCCCCATTAAATACGTTAGTTTTTTTTGCTAAATAGTCCATGACATGTGGGCCACAGCTACCCTTTTGACTAGCCAAGTTGACTTGGTCAACTCGAATTATTAGTAAATCTAAAAATTTCAGAAAATGAAATAGACTTTATCAAGACTCGAATTATTAGTAAATCTAAAAATTTCATATAAATTAAACCGTAACTCGGATGAAAATGGTTTATACATGAAAATTGCTCAAAATCACGAGACGAATCCGGATATGCAGCCCGTTCGTCCGCCATGCATCTCTAGCATAGCGAGCACGCAACTTTCCCCCTCCGGTTCATTTGTCCGAAAATGCGAAACACCGGGGATATTTTCCCGAATGTTTCCCCCCTTTCACCGGTACCACCTCATACCGCGTTAGGGCACACCTAGCATCACGCTTTGTCATGTCATGCATCGTCACGCATCTGTTTGCTTAATATTTATTGTTTCTTCCCCCCTCTTCTCTCGCTAGACACCGAGACCGACGCCGCTGCTACCCAGTACGACTACGGTGTTGACGACCCCTCTCTCTTGCCAGAGCAACCAGGCAAGCCCCCCCCCCCTTGATCACCAGATATCGCCTACTCTTCTCTCTACTGCTTGCATTAGAGTAGTGTAGCATGTTACTGCTTTCCGTTAATCCTATTCTGATGCATAGCCTGTCATTGTTGCTACAACTATTGATACCTTAACTGCAATCCTACATGCTTAGTATACGATGCTAGTTTATCATCAGTGGCCCTACATTCTTATCCGTCTGGCATGCTATACTATCGGGCCGTGATCACTTCGGGAGGTGATCACGGGTATATACTATATACTTTATATACATGACACAGGTGGAGACTAAAGTCGGGTCAGCTCGTTGAGTACCCGCAAGTGATTCTGATGAGGGGGCTGAAAGGACAGGTGGCTCCATCCCGGTAGAGGTGGGCCTGGGTTCCTGACGGCCCCGGACTGTTACTTTGTGGCAGAGCGACAGGGCAGGTTGAGACCACCTAGGAGAGAGGTGGGCCTGGCCTTGGTCGGCGTTCGTGGTTATTTCAAGATAACACGTTTAATGAGATCTTGGTATTTGATCTGACTCTGGCCACTAGCCTATACGCACTAACCATCTACGCGAGGACAGTTATGGGCACTCGACGTCGTGGTATCAGCCGAAGCCTTCGTGACGTCAACGACTGAGCGGCGCGCGCCGGGTTGGACTGGAACGCCTGCTCTTGTATAAGGGAGGCTAGGTCTGCTCGCCGGCCGCGTACGCAACGTGTAGGTGTGCAATGGGCGATGGGCCCAGACCCCTGCGCCATAGGATTTAGACCGGCGTGCTGACCTCTCTGTTGTGCCTAGGTAGGGCTGTGACGTGTTGATCTTCCGAGGCCGGGCATGACCCAGAAAAATGTGTCCGGACAAAGGGGATCGAGCGTGTTGGGAAATGTGGTGCACCCCTGCAGGGAAGTTAATCTATTCGGAAAGCCGTGATCTTCGGTAACAGGACGACTTGGAGTTGTACCTTGACCTTATGACAACTAGAACCGGATACTTAATAACACACACCCTTCCAAGTGCCAGATACAACCGGTGATCGCTCTTTTACAGGGCGACGAGGGGAGGATTATCGGTTAGGATTATGCTACACGATGCTACTTGGTGAACTTACCATCTACTCTCTTCTACATGCTGCAAGATGGAGGTGGCCAGAAGCGTAGTCTTCGACAGGACTAGTTATCCCCCTCTTATTCCGGCATTCTGCAGTTCAGTCTACATATGATACCCTTATTCCATTTGATACCAATGCATATATATGTAGTTTAGCTCCTTGCTTGCGAGTAATTTGGATGAGTACTCACGGTTGCTTTGCTCCCCCTTTCCCCCCTTCCTATACCCGATTGCTGCGACTAGATGATGGAGTCCACGAGCCAGACGCCACTGTCGATGACGACTACTACTACTCGGGAGGTGCCTACTACTACGTGCAGCCCGCTGACGATGGCCAGGAGTAGTTTAGGAGGATCCCAGGCAGGAGGCCTACGCCTCTTTCGATATGTATCCCCGTTTGTGCTAGCCTTCTTAAGGCAAACTTGTTTAATTCATGTCTGTACTCAGATATTGTTGCTTCCGCTGACTCGTCTATGATCGAGCTCTTGTATTTGAGCCCTCGAGGCCCCTGGCTTGTAATATGATGCTTGTATGACTTATTTTATTTGTAGAGTTGTGTTGTGATATCTTCCCGCGAGTCCCTGATCTAGATCATACACGTTTGCGTGTATGATTAGTGTACGATTGAATTGGGGGCGTCACAAGTTGGTATCAGAGCCGACTACCTGTAGGAACCCCTCTTCCAACTACTTGGCCGAAGTCGAGTCTAGACATTACAAAACTTTTACTAAAATGGTTGTGTGCTTTACGGGCCCACGTTGCCATTTGGGTGGTATTAGGATCTTTTATTCCTCGTCTATACTCCGGGACTCTTATCTCTCTTCTATTCGGGTTTAGATGGTTTTACTAACTCTAACATTAGGATCTCGTGATCACGTCCCACTGGAGTTCCCCTTATTACAGATGATTGCCTGCTGCACCAGAAGATTCCGAAGATAATCTCCGATGTCCTCTCAAGACAGTTGTGCCCACCGCCTTTGCAAATTCCCCACCACTATTGTATCATTATGGATAACTACATACGCTTGCCCTTTCAAATCCCATTGATCTTGTTATTACAAGATATGCCGAAAATTCTCCCTATTGTTCCGAGAATACTTTGTGCCTACTGCCTTGCAGTTCTAAGCCACCTGAATACCCTTACGAATAATTCCTCGCACTTACCAAGTATCCGCCCTTCCCCAGTTGTTTATGTGTTTCACTAAGGTCTTCAAAATAATATTCGATCTTCCGAAAATCCTTAGCACTTATTGCTCTTGAAATTCTTGCTTGCTTGCATTATGGTTAAGCCCATAAGTATAGTAATCTTATTAGCAGCCCTTGTCACTATCATTTTTAGTCCATTGCTTTAATATGTTGCGAATGCTCGCAGTCCTCAATCAGCTCCTAGAATTCATCCTTTCGACTCAGACGTCATTTTAAACATGAGTTGGTTCTCGACCAATCAAATTGCCGACGATTGTACCTCTAAGACTATTCAACTTATCCGTCCCTATTCAGAGCACTGCTTCTGATCCCTTGACTTGGAATCATAATTCATGTGCAATTGAGCTTTGAGTTAGTCAGTTGTTTCTATCATCTGATCCCCTTGCATCCTTTCTTCTTCTGGTAGAGTACCGATACACACATCAGCTCCGTTGTGGATTGTCAGATCCATTGTTGGATTTCATCCGACATCGTCCTTAATATTCAATAATCTTGTGAGCCTTTCCACGGGTATATAATGCCTTTGGTAAATTGTATCCTCTGCCTTGTCAACCATGCTCTACTTTTGATCTTGTGTTATTTACTATTGAATCTTGTGGTATAAGTTCCCAAGATGCCCCTAAGGGTCGAACCTATATGCCTTCCCAGATCCGGTAAACCCGAGAGTTATCACGAGTCATACTCTTCTGGTGTTTTGCTAGATAAAATTTAAACATTGCAACTTATTCGAAAAGTGAGAAATGAATGAAAGGTTAAGCATTGGAGAAGTGGGAGTCGACCGTGAACTTTGCGTTCATGCCCATGGACCCGATGTGGAACTTACCATCGAAGCTTATTGTAATAATAATCCCCTTGTTATAAATTTGTCTTGTATCTATGTTTAATCCTTTTCAACCGTGGTTCCGGCCATGATTGTTCTTCTTTGATCCCATTTCTCGGACAAGTTAAAGCACTTGTCTTCTATATATCAATATGCCTGCCCAACCTCTATTATGATCTACCTTCGAGTATTACCCCTGGTATCTCGAGGATATCATGCCATTGCACTACATCTTATGAAACTTTTGATGAAGTACTACCTTTCCCTCTCATTGTCACTTCATGGGTGCTGGGTTGTTTGTCACTCGAGAACACCAATAAGTGAATCTATTCCGCACTCCGATTCTATAACTCTTAAGTAATTTTTTGTTGCTTATGAGTTTAATAATCCTTCAAGCCATTACTAGCCTGTTTGGCTATATCATTGTCGTGATGATTTTAACTGTGCTACCTGGTCCTTATTCTCGGAGCACCAATTTGCGACGATAGCTAAGCTTACGTCGATCTTCCTCATCATCCCCTTTCACCTTAAACAACAAGCTTGATTTCGAGTTTGTGTCGTACCCATGGTTTCAAGAACTTTTCGCTTCATCATTCCATTGACTTGATGTCATCACCGATCGGTTACATCTTCTTGAAACCTCTCGACAAATTTGTCGTGATCATCATCAACATTCTGAGCTCTTCCAGGATATCAATTGACTTTAAGAAGAGAAATACCATCCTTGCCCTCGATGATTTGTGTTATCATCGACCACTTTATTGCATTTGGGGTTGTCTTTATTTTGGTTCCGTAGTCGGACCTTGATTGTATCTGGATGATTGTAATGCTATTTATGTTATTGTGTGAAGTGGCGATTGTAAGCCAACTATGTACCTCTTTTCTTATTCAGTACATGGGATGTGTAAAGATTACCCCTCTTGCGACATTGCCTACAATGTGGTTATGCCTCTAAGTCGTGCTCCGACACGTAGGAGATATAGCCGCATCGTGGGTGTTACAACCATACCTACCTATGGATTGAGTAAGATCCTCCAAATAAGTTGTCATCGGTGCAAGCAATAAAAATTGCTCTCTAAATATGTATGACTTATTAGTGTGGGAGAAATAAGCTTTATACGATCGTGTGATATGGAAGAAATAAAAGCGACAGACTGCCTAATAAAGGTCCATATCACAAGTGGCAATATAAAGTGACGGTCTTTCGCATTAAGATTTTCTGCATCCAACCATTAAAGCGCATGACAACCTCTGCTTCCCTCTGCGAAGGGCCTATCTTTTACTTTTATCTCCTACCTTGCATAAGAGTCATGGTGATCTTCACCCTTCCTTTTTACATTTTATCCTTTGGCAAGCACAGTATGTTGGAAAGATCCTGGCATATATGGCTAATTGGATGTGCGTTTCCATAAACTATTATTGTTGACATTACCCTTGAGGTAAAACGTTGGGAGGCAAAACTATAAGCCCCTATCTTTCTCTGTGTCCGACTAAAACTCCATACCCATAAGTATTGCGTGAGTGTCAGCAATTGTGAAAGACTATATGATAGTTGAGTATGGGGACTTGCTAAAAAGCTCTTATACATTGACTCTTTCCTATGTTATGATAAATTGCAATTGCTCCAATGACTGAGATTATAGTTTGTTAGTTTTTAATGAAGCTTACGATTCATACTTGAAATTGTGATTGAATTATTACTCTAGCATAAGAAAACATATGACATCCCAAGGCACAAAAGCTCAAGCTTTGGGATGCCCAAGGCACCCCAAGATAATATTTCAAGAAGTCTCAAGCATCTAAGCTTGGGGATGCCCCGGTTGGCATCCCACCTTTCTTCTTCAACAATTATCGGTTAGTTTCGGTTGATCCTAAGTTTTTGGTTCTTCACATGAAGTTTGCTATTCTTAGATGTCATTTTCTTTTGCTTTGCTTTCTGTTTGAATAAAATACCAAGATCTGAAATTATTAAATGTTAGAGAGTCTTCACATAGTTGCATAATTATTAAACTACTCATTGATCTTCACTTATATCTTTCGGAGTAGTTTGTTGTTGCTCTAGTGCTTCACTTATATCTTTTAGAGCATGGTGGTAGTTTTATTTTGAAGAAATAGATGAACTCTCATGCTTCACTTAGATTATTTTGAGAGTCTTAAATAGCATGGTAATTTGCTTAAAATCCTAATATGCTAGGTATGCAAGAATAATAAAATTCACTTATGAGTGTGTTGAATACTATGAGAAGTTTGATACTTGATAATTGTTTTGAGATATGGAGATGATCATATTAGAGTCATGCTAGTTGAGTGGTTATGAATTTGAGAAATACTTGTGTTGAAGTTTGTGATTCCCGTAGCATGCACATATGGTGAACCATTATGTGGTGAAGTCAGAGCATGATTTATTTTTTGATTGCCTTCCTTATGAGTGGCGGTCGGGGACGAGCGATGGTATTTTCCTACCAATCTATCCCCCTAGGAGCATGCGCGTAGTACTTTGTTTCGATAACTAATAGATTTTTGCAATAAGTATGTGAGTTCTTTATGACTAATGTTGAGTCCATGGATTATACGCACTCTCACCCTTCCACCATTGCTAGCCTCTCTAGTACCGCGCAACTTTCGCCGGTACCTTAAACCCACCATATACCTTCCTCAAAACAGCCACCATACCTACCTATTATGGCATTTTCATAGCCATTCCCGAGATAAATTGCCATGCAACTTTCCACCGTTCCGTTTATTATGACACGCTTCATCATTGTCATATTGCTTGCATGATCATGTAGTTGACATCGTATTTGTGGCAAAGCCATCGTTCATAATTCTTGCATACATGTCACTCATGAGTCATTGCACATCCCGGTACACCGCCGGAGGCATTCATATAGAGTCATATCTTGTTCTAAGTATCGAGTTGTAATTCTTGAGTTGTATGTAAATAAACGTGTGATGATCATCATTATTAGAGCATTATCCCAGTGAGGAGAGGATGATGGAGACTATGATTCCCCCACAAGTCGGGATGAGACTCCGGACGAAAAATAAATAAAAGAGGCCAAAGAAGCCCAAAAAAACAAAAAAAGAAAGAAAAGAGGCCATAAAAAAGAGAAAAGGCCCAAATAAAAAAAATGAGATAAAAAGAGAGAAGGGACAGTGCTACTATCCTTTTACCACACTTGTGCTTCAAAGTAGCACCATGATCTTCATGATAGAGAGTCTCCTATGTTGTCACTTTCATATACTAGTGGGAATCTTTCATTATAGAACTTGGCTTGTATATTCTAATGATGGGCTTCCTCAAAATGCCTTAGGTCTTCGTGAGCAAGCAAGTTGGATGCACACCCACTAGTTTCTTTTGTTGACCTTTCATATACTTATAGCTCTAGTGCATCCGTTGCATGGCAATCCCTACTCACTCACATTTATATCTATTGATGGGCATCTCCATAGCCCGTTGATACGCCTAGTTGATGTGAGACTATCTTCTCCTTTTTGTCTTCTCCACAACCACCATTCTATTCCACCTATAGTGTTATGTCCATGGCTCACGCTCATGTATTGCGTGAAGATTGAAAAGGTTTGAGAACATTAAAAGTATGAAACAATTGCTTGGCTTGTCATCGGGGTTGTGCATGATTTAAATATTTTGTATGGTGAAGATGGAGCATAGCCAGACTATATGATTTTGTAGGGATAGTATGCTTGAAGTATTATCATTTTTATGTCAATATGAACTTTTATCTTGAATCTTTCGGATCTGAATATTCACACCACAATTAAGAAGAATTACATTGAAATTATGCCAAGTAGCGCTCCGCATCAAAAATTCTGTTTTTATCATTTACCTACTCGAGGACGAGTAGGAATTAAGCTTGGGGATGTTGATATGTCTCCAACGTATCTATTATTTTTGATTGCTCCATGCTATATTATCTACTGTTTTGAATGTTTATGGGCTTTATTATACACTTTTATATCATTTTTGGGACTAACCTATTAACCCAGAGCCCAGTGCCAGTTTCTGTTTTACCCTGTTTTAGGGTTTGGAAGAAAAGGAAAATCAAACGGAGTCCAATTGACTTGAAACTTCACGGAACTCATTTTTGGAAGGAAAGAAGCCCAGAAGACTTGGAGTGCACGTCGGGGGCTCTACGAGGAAGTCACGAGGCAGGGGGGCGCGCCCACCCCCCTGGGCGCGCCCTCCACCCTCGTGGCCACCCTGACGTACTTCTTCCTCCTATATATCTCCATATACCCTAAAAACATCCGGGAGCACAATAGATCGGGAGTTCCGCCGCCAGAAGCCTCCGTAGCCACTGAAAACCAATCTAGACCCGTTCCGGCACCCTGTCGGAGGGGGCAATCTCTCTCCGGTGGCCATCTTCATCATCCCGGTGCTCTCCATGACGAGGAGGGAGTAGTTCCCCCTCAGGGCTGAGGGTATGTACCAGTAGCTATGTGTTTGATCTCTCTCTCTCTCTCGTGTTCTTGATTTGGCACGATCTTGATGTATCGCGAGCTTTGCTATTATATTTGGATCCTATGATGTTTTCTCCCCCCTCTACTCTCTTGTAATGAATTGAGTTTCCCCTTTGAAGTTATCTAATCGGATTGAGTCTTTAAAGATTTGAGAACACTTGATGTATGTCTTGCCATGGATATCTGTGGTGACAATGGGATATCACGTGATTCACTTGATGTATGTGTTGGTGATCAACTTGCGGGTTCCGCCCATGAACCTATGCATAGGGGTTGGCACACGTTTTCGTCGTGATTCTCCGGTAGAAACTTTGGGGAACTCTTTGAGGTCCTTTGTGTTAGTTGAATAGATGAATCTGAGATTGTGTGATGCATATCGTATAATCATGCCCACGAATACTTGAGGTGACATTGGAGTATCTAGGTGACATTAGGGTTTTGGTTGATTTGTATCTTAAGGTATTATTCTAGTATGAACTCTAGGGCTGTTTGTGACACTTATAGGAATAGCCCAACGGATTGATTGGAAAGAATAACTTTGAGGTGGTTCCATACCCTACCATAATCTCTTCGTTCGTTCTCCGCTATTAGTGACTTTGGAGTGACTCTTTGTTGCATGTTGAGGGATAGTTTTATGATCCAATTATGTTAGTATTGTTAAGAGGACTTACACTAGCAAAAGTATGAACCCTAGGCCTTATTTCCTAGCATTGCAATACTGTTTACGCTCACTTTTACCATTAGTTACCTTGCTGTTTTTATATTTTAGATTACAAATACCTTTATCTACCATCCATATACCACTTATATCAGCATCTCTTCGCCGAACTAGTGCACCTATACAATTTACCACTGTATTGGTGTGTTGGGGACACAAGAGACTCTTTGTTATTTGGTTGCAGGGTTGCTTGAGAGAGACCAGATTCATCCTACGCCTCCTACGGATTGATAAACCTTAGGTCATCCACTTGAGGGAAATTTGCTACTGTCCTACAAGCCTCTGCACTTGGAGGCCCAACAACGTCTACAAGAATAAGGTTGTGTAGTAGACATCACGCCCTACCCCCCTAGGCGCGCCCCCCTACCTCGTGGGCCCCCTGGTGGTCCTCCAGTGGCCATCTTTAGCTATATGAAGTCTCCCGATGGGAAAAAATAGGAAGCCATCTTCTCGGACGAAACTCCGCCGCCACGAGGCGGAACCTTGGCGAAACCAATCTAGGGCTCTGGCGGAGCTGTTCTGCCAGGGAAACTTCCCTCCCAGAGGGGGAAATCATCGCCATCGTCATTACCAACGCTCCTCTCATCGGGAGAGGGAAATCTCCATCAACATCTTCATCAGCACCATCTCCTCTCAAAACCCTAGTTCATCTCTTGTATCCAATTCTTGTCTCGAAGTCCGGGATTGGTGCTAGTAGGTTGCTAGTAGTGTTAATTACTCCTTGTAGTTGATGCTAGTTGGTTTGTTTGGTGGAAGATCATATGTTCAAATCCTATATGCATATTAATACCCCTCTGATTATGAACATGTTTATGCTTTGTGAGTAGTTACTTTTGTTCCTGAGGACATGGGAGAAGTCTTGCTATTAGTAGTCATGTGAATTTGGTATTCGTTCGATTTGATGAGATGTATGTTGTCTCTCCTCTAGTGGTGTTATGTGAACGTCGACTACATGACACTTCACTATAATTTGGGCCTAGAGGAAGGTGTCAGTGTCAAAACCGGCGGATCTCGGGTAGGGGGTCCCGAACTGTGCGTCTAGGCCGGATGGTAACAGGAGGCGGGGGACACGAAGTTTTACCCAGGTTCGGGCCCTCTCGATGGAGGTAAAACCCTACGTCCTGTTTGATTAATATTGATGGTATGGGTATTACAAGAGTTGATCTACCACGAGATCAGAGAGGCTAAACCCTAGAAGCTAGCCTATGGTATGGTTGTTCATGTGTATGTTGTCCTACAGACTAAAACCCTCCGGTTTATATAGACACCGGATAGGGTTAGGGTTACATAGAGTTGGTTACAATGGTAGGAGATCTGAACATCCGTCGCCAAGCTTGCCTTCCACGCCAAGGAAAGTCCCTTCCGGACACGGGACGGAGTCTTCAATCTTGTATCTTCATAGTCCAGGAGTCCGGCTTGAAGGTATAGTTCGGCTATCCGAACACCCCCTAATCCAGGACTCCCTCAGTAGCCCCTGAACCAGGCTTCAATGACGACGAGTCCGGCGCGCAAATTGTATCCGGATAGTGTCCAAATACTTCATAGAAGATCTTGAACACAAAGATAGTGTCCGGATCTGCAAAATAAGTCTCCACATATTGCCATAGAGAGAATAATAATATTAACACAAATCTAATCTGCTGACGTATTCCGTGGTGCGACACGCCAAGGCCAAGCCTTTATCCCAATCGTTTCATTATCCCACCTTAGCGCGTTATGCGAGGCCGTTTCCTTGGCACGTCTTGTCAAAGCAGAGATTGTGTCCCCTCAATTCGGGATTCTCATCAATACGGGCGTGGGTAACCCAACCGCGCCTTTGATTATGGCGCTTGGAGATAAGCAAGTTTTACCAGGCTGGTGGGGACACATAATAGCGTCCACCCATATAAGGGGATAAGGATCCACGTTTTTACCCACGCCTTCTTCCTCCTCTGCCTATCCATTCTTGCGCACTCGAACTCCATTGCCCAAGTCCGCACTACCACCTCAACCCTCTCCAGTCATGTCCGGAGCGGGAGGCAAGTGGATGGTCTCCTCCGTCACGGAGGGACACATCAAAAAGTTGAGGAAGGCGGGATATCTGGCCAGCGACATCGCGCACCGACTCCCCGAGAAGGGGCAGCTCATCCCCACTCCTAGGCCCCATGAGAGGGTGGTATTTCTCCCCCATTTCCTCCGGGGACTGGGCTTCCCTCTGCACCCATTTGTCCGGGGGCTCATGTTCTACTACGGCCTGGATTTCCACGATCTGGCCCCGAACTTCGTCCTCAACATCTCGGCGTTTATCGTCGTGTGCGAGACTTTCCTCCGCATCCGCCCTCATTTCGGCTTATGGCTAAAGACCTTCAACGTCAAGACGAAGGTGGTGCGCGGCAGCCAGGTGTAGTGCGGCGGTGCCATGGTTGGCAAGATGGCCAACGTCCTGTGGCTCGAGGGCTCCTTTGTGGAGACCCTGAAGGTGTGGCAATCGGGATGGTTTTACATCACCGAGCCGTGCGACCCCGAATGGGTCGCAGCCCCCGAGTTTCGGTCCGGACCCCCTACGCGGCTCACCTCCTGGAAGGAGACCGGCCTGTCGTGGGGTAAAAAAGGAGAGCTGACCGGACTCCAAACATGCATCCAAACCCTGGTGGACAAGAAGCTCAAGCTTGTCAACGTAGTCCAGGTTATGCTCGTCCGCCTGATCCTCCCGTGTCAATGACGGGCCTTCAACCTGTGGGAGTTCGACCCGGCGCAGCATCAAACTCTAAACAGGCTCTTCGACACGACGTACGAAGATGCCTGGAGGGTGCTTTTCAAGGGCAACGAAGCTCCCACATCCGCCGCCGAGGATCACGGATTCAGTACTCAGCATCACGCTCATGCGGTAAGCCGTTTCTGTCCTTTTACAGGGTATCAGTTTTTCATGGTTTGACTCTATGCGGGATCTAAGTTCCCTTATCTTTGATAGGATTGGGTGGCGACGTGTGGACAGATCAACTGTCCGGCTCCTCTGCCCGAAGGCCCAGCGGACGCCCGCTTGGCGAAGCTGCTGGTTCCGGCACCCTATGTGGTGCCGGAGAAGAAGGCCACGAAAAGGGCCATGGGGACTCGAAAGAGTGCCCGGCGTCAGGAGGTGTCGGATTTGTCATACGACAGTCCCGAAGCGCCTTCCTCTCGTGAAGACGAGTAGGAAGAAGAAGAGACCTCCCTCCAGCAGGAGGAGAGAAGAAAAGGAAGGGCGCCCTCCCCGAGGAGGCCAGAGGGTCCAAGAAGGGGAAAACCCATCCTCCGGACTGCTCCACCGACGCCGACGCCGACGAAGAGGAGTGGCAGCCCAGGGCCAAGCCCCTGGCGAAATCGTAAGTGTCCGGATACCGGGGTAATTCATAGTATTCATTTTTCGCACAACTTTTCCTTATGTCGAATATGTTTGTGCAGCCCACCCAAAGACCGGCTTGACGCATCATCGAGTGGCTCGCTGGACCCGTCGGAGGTGAACTCGCTTCCGACGGCTTCATCCCCCCCGCCCTGCGGACGACACCGAAGTGTTGTCCCAATAGGTTCCAAGCCGGGAGGAGGTGGTCCTGGGGGCGCCGCAAGGTGACCTCCCGGACTCCAGGAGTAAAGGGGATGAAACCCCCAGGGCTCCAAGTCCAGCTTAAGGCCAGACACAGCTCCGGAATCTTCAAGGGTTCCAGAGTCCGGTGGGCGACCTCCTTCCAAAAGGAACGGGCCTACTGTCGGTGTCAAAATCGGCGGATCTCGGGTAGGGGGTCCCGAACTGTGCATCAAGGCCGGATGGTAACAGGAGACAAGGGACACGATGTTTTTACCCAGGTTTGGGCCCTCTCGATGGAGGTAATACCCTACTCCTGCTTGATTAATATTGATGATATGGGTAGTACAAGAGTAGATCTACCACGAGATCAAGGAGGCTAAACCCTAGAAGCTAGCCTATGGTATGATTGTTGTATATGGAGTTGATGTCCTACGGACGACAACCCTCCGGTTTATATAGACACCGGATAGGGTTAGGGTTACACAGAGTCGGTTACAATGGTAGGAGATCTTGAATATCCACATCGCCAAGCTTGCCTTCCACGCCAAGGAAAGTCCCATCCGGACACGGGACGAAATCTTCAATCTTGTATCTTCATAGTCCTGGAGTCCGGCTGAAGGTATAGTCCGGCTACCCGAACACCCCCTAATCCAGGACTCCCTCAGTAGCCCCTGAACCAGGCTTCAATGACGATGAGTCCGGCGCGCAGATTGTCTTCGGCATTGCAAGGCGGGTTCCTCCTCCAAGTCCTCCATAGAAGATTGTAAACACCAAGAGTAGTGTCCGGCTCTGCAAAATAAGTTTCCACATATTGCCATAGAGAGAATAATATAAACACAAATCAAATCTGCTGACGTATTCCGCAGTGCATCATCACACTACGGCCAAGTCCTTTACTTGAATCGTTTTTACTTTTCCACCTTAGCACGTTTTGCGAGGCCGTTTCCTTGGCACGTCTTGTCAAAGCAGAGATCGTGTACCCCCTTTACGGGATTCTCATCAATACGGACGTGGGTAACCCAACCGCGCCATTTATCACGGCGCTTGGGAGGCAAGCGAGTTTTACTAGGCTGGTGGGGACGCACAACCGCATCCGCCCATATAAGGGGATAAGGATCCACCTTTTTACCTACGCCTTTTTCCTCCATTGCCTATCCATCTCCTGCGCACTCGAGCTCCAGCGCCCAAGCCCGCACTTCCCACCTCAACCTTCTCCAGCAATGTCCGGAGCGGGAGGCAAGTGGATGGTCTCCTCCGCTACGGAGGGCCAAGTCAAGAAGCTAAGGAAGGCCGGATACCTGTCTTAGGACATCGCGCACCGGCTTCCCGAAAAGAGGCAGCTTCTCCCCACCCCAAGGCCCCATGAGAGGGTAGTATTTCTTCCCCACTTCCTCCGCGGACTAGGTTTTCCACTCCACCCATTTGTCCGGGGGCTCATGTTCTACTACGGCCTGGATTTCCACGATCTGGCCCCGAACTTCATCCTCAACATCTCGGCGTTTATCGTCATGTGCGAGGCTTTCCTCCGCGTCCGCCCTCATTTCGGCCTCTGGCTCAAGACCTTCAACGTCAAGCCCAAGGTGGTGCGCGGCAGCCAGGCGGAGTGCGGAGGCGCCATGGCGGGCAAGATGACCAACGTCCTATGGTTCGAGGGCTCTTTTGTGGAGACCCTAAAGGGGTGGCAATCCGGGTGGTTTTACATCTTCGAGCCACGCGATCCGAACTGGATCGCAGCCCCCGATATCCGATCCGGACCCCCCACGCGGCTTATGTCCTGGAAAGAGACGGGCCTGTCGTGGGGTGACGAAAAAGAGGTGACCGGATTGCAAACATGCATCCAGTCCCTGGTGAACAAGCCAATCCGGCTTGTTAATGTAATCCAGGTTATGCTCGTCCGCCGGATCCTCCCGTGCCAACAACGGGATTTTAATCTGTGGGAGTTCGACCCGGCGCAGCACCAAACCCTTAGCAGGCTCTTCGACACGACGTACGAAGATGCCTGGAAGGTGCTATTCAAGGGCGCCGAGGCTCCCGCATCCGCTTCCGAGGACCGCGGATATAGCTCGCAGCGTCACGCTAGCGAGGTAAGCTATCTTCACCTTTTATAGGATGTTAAGCTTTTTTCATAGTTTGACTCTATGCGGGATCTAAACTCCCTTACCTTTGACTGGCTTGGCGAGCAATATCCGGACCGATTAACTGTCCGGCTCCGCTGCCCGAAGACCCAGCCCCAGCTCTACTAGTGAAGCTGCTAGTTCCGGTGCCTTATGTGGTGCCGGAGAAGAAGGCCAAGAAGGGGACTCGAAAGAGTGCTCGTAATGTGGTGGTGTCGGACTCGTCATCCGACGAGTCCGGGACGCCCTCTTCCCGTGAAAACGAGGAGGAGGAAGAAGAAAACTCTCCCCCCCAGCGGAGGGAGGAGAGAAGAGGAAGGCCGCCCCAACGGGGGAGGCCGAGGGGTCTAGGAAAAGGAAGACCCCTCCGCCGGACTACTCCCCCGACGCCGAAGAGGGCGGAGAGGCGTGGCCAAACAGGGCCAAGCATCCGGCGAAATCGTAAGTTCGGATATCAGAGTAACTCATGATGTTCCTTTGTTGCACAGCTTTCCCTAATGTCGAACGTAATTATGCAGCCCGCCCCGGGCCGAATTCAACGAACCGTCGGGCGGCTCCCTGGACTCATCGGACGTGAACTCAGTTCCGCCCGCTGTCTCCCCCCACACTGCAGACGACGCCGAAGTGGCGTCACAACAAGCTCCGGGGCGGGAGGAGGTGGTCCCGGAGGAGCCGCAAGGCAACCTCCCGGACTCCAGGAGTGAAGGGGATAAGGCCCCCCAGGGCTCCAAGTCCGGCTTTGTGCCGGACACCGCACCGGAATCTTCCACAGTTCCGGACCGCGGTAGGCGAACTCCTTCCAAGAGGAGCAAGCCTTCTGAGCCGGCGGCCTCCGTCCAACCGGGGGTGCTGGACAATCTGCTGGAGGTGCTTGACGGCGCCTCCATCGATGAGGGGCACCGTACTATTATGAGTATGGTGATCCAGAAGGTTCAGTCCGCCAAGAGCGGACTGACTGAAGCTTGCACTAGCCTTCTAACAGGCTTCGAGGTAAGTAAAAATATGTAAAAATATTACCGCATAGACAGTAGCCCCTGATGCTCTGGTTGGCGTTCGGAAAGAAAAGTCGAATAGAGGATCTATTAAATATCGTAGGAGTCTAACAAAAAAGAGTCAATATGCGTATGCAGGCTTCACTGCTATCCACCGTCGCACTGACTGCGGAGGTGGGTGTCCTGAAGCAGGACCTTGAGCGGACCGAGCAAGAGCTCGGCCTTGCCAAGTGGCGGCTCGAGGAGACAGAAGGTAAGAAATACCTTACAGAAAAAGTGCCAATAAAAAGGCGTGATTGCAAAAAAATAACAGGATTGTACTGCTTATTATAGGGGCCACGACTGAGGTGGCGACCCTTAAGCAGGCGTTGTCTGAGGCCGAAAAGAAAACGGCCGTGGAGCGCATCGAGCGGGACAGACTTGGGGCTCAGGTCGGCGAGGTGCAGCAAGAGCTTCAGGCTGTCATGAAAAAACATGAGAGTTTGGAGCTTCAGTCAAAGGCGCAAGCATCCGAGCTCGCGACGGCCCTTGAGACTGCCAAGTCTACCAAGGCCGAAGCCCAAAAGGCCCTCCAAGAGTTGGAGGAGATGAGGAAGATAGCATCGGGTAAGGCATTCTTTATGCAAAGTAGAAATATAAAAGTAAGCTACTTGTTACTTACCCGAATCCGGAGCTCTCCAGGGGCATTCACAGATCTTCCCCGCAGCGTATCCGCCGCCGCCGCATTCTACCGAGCTGAAGAGGGCAGCTCGACGGAGAAGGTGTTCTGGTCTTAGTATTCTGAGGCCGGACACCCTATGCCTTTGAGCGACCAGCTGAAACAGCTGGTCGAGCTCCACAAGGCGTCCGAACAGGCCATGAAGGGCTTCATAGTTCGGCTGTGGCCCAGAGAGGCCCTGCTTGGGAGCTATTTCGGGCTGGTGCGGCGGCTGGTGGAGGCCTGTCCGAGGCTCGAGGTCATCAAGTGCTCCGTCTGCATCGAAGGTGCCCGTTGGGCCCTTGCCCGTGCAAAGGTGCACTGGGGTAAGCTAGACGGTGAGAAACTTGTGAAGGACGGGCCGCCGCCGGGGAAGGAGCATCGCAAGCCCGAGAACTACTACAAGGATGTTCTTGCAGGTGCCCGCCTTGTGGCGGATGAATGTACCAAGGATGTGATTTTTGAATGAACTCGCTCGTGTTTATCCTGTGCGCTGAAAACTTGTTCATATGCGCTAAGCAATGCTTATTGAATTTAAAATATTACTTTCTGTGCGGCCGTTTATCAAAAAATTGAGAGACGGCCAGTCGTCGGCTTCTGCCCCCATGCCACTAGTACTGGGGTGTTCGGGATAAACCCGAGCGCTCTTTTTCCCATAGTTGGGTCCTTAGAGGGAGGCGCTCAGCACAACGAACCAGGCAATCGGACTATAATGCTTGAACACTCTCACTTAGCCATAGAACTCTATAATTTTAAATTTCGGCGAAGCCCCTAGTTCGGAAGACCGAGTTCGGGGCGCTATCCAGGCCTTGGCCGGACAAAGACAGCTCCTCGCTCGAAGCGGCATAAGTCTTTAGGGACTCGAAAAACCTCTCGAACAGCGACTGGTCTCTCGCCTCATCATGACAGTCAGTTTTAGCTTTCTCCACTGAGGTGCTTAACCTAGCTGAACCGGGGCACAATCGCAGTGGTTCTCCTAATGCTACCTTAGCCGATATAGCGGAACGTAAGGCACCAAAACATAGGAGCCGGGCAAACCCAACTATTGACCCAAATCATGATTCGGAGCCGATGCATATAGTGCTATAAGTTCGGGGTGCCGCACTTGTGAAAGTGTATGGACTTCTCACACCATAATGAGGGGTACTGAAGCCCCTGGCATGTTTGCCGTACCATGGTGTACGGGTGCAATCATGTCATTTAATAAACATATATGTGAAAAGAGGATAGTGCGAAAAATAGACAAAAAGCTATGCATTGTTTATAGAGAGGCTATTTATCAAAGCTGAACGATACAAATAGTGCGATAAGCAAAAAGATATTAGACTATTTAACATGTCCTGACCAGGGGCAGGCCGCAGAATTGTATTCAAAACAAGTATACCGCTCGTAACAGAGACCACTTGGGAGTTCCATAATGCGGCATGGCTTGTCTGCCTCCCTGGATCTTGCATCGTTTGTGCGGCAGTCGAATTGCCGAACAGGTCGTCCGAAGTATGGAGTCCTGAAAGTAAGAAAAAATTAAAAAAAGAATCCGGCAGCCCCTAGTACGTTTTAAGCCGTATTTTGGGTGTGTCGTTATTGTGCCCCTTCCCCTGTGCCCATGGTATTTCAAGGGCGTAGTTATGTATGCGAGGCACTGGTTTCGCTATGTCGCGAGAGCTGGGGTTGGGGCCGCATTGCTATGCTTGCTCAGAACGTGTCAGGCGGTCCTGTTGTGGGTTACTCCGGGCGCGCTTGGCGGTGTCTGGCTTTTTAACGGCCAGACTGGAGAATTGCCTAAGAAGGCTACTTTGTACTTCCACTGCGACAGCCGCCGTGTGCTCCTCCGTACGGAGGGAGCATTCGGTGTTTCCATTGACCGTGATTACTCCTCGAGGGCCTGGCATCTTGAGCTTGAGATATGCGTAGTGCGGCACCGCATTGAACTTTGCGAATGCGGTTCGTCCGAGCAGGGAGTGATAGCCACTGCGAAACGGGACTATATCGAAGATTAACTCTTCGCTTCGGAAATTGTCCGGGGATCCGAAGACCACGTCAACTGTTACTGAGCCTGTACAGTTGGCTTCTACACCTGGTATAATGCCTTTAAAGGTCATTTTTGTGGGCCTAATCCTTGAGGGATTTATGCCCATTTTTCGCACTGTATCCTGGTAAAGCAGGTTCAGGCTACTGCCGCCGTCCATGATGACTCTTGTGAGATGAAATCCGTCGATGATTGGGTCGAGAACCAATGCGGCGAAGCCGCCATGACGGATGCTAGTGGGATGGTCCCTTCGATCAAAAGTGATCGGGCAGGAGGACCATGGTTTGAACTTTGGGGCGACTGGCTCCATTGCGTATACGTCCCGTAGCGCACGCTTCCGCTCCCTCTTGGGAATGTGGGTTGCGTATATCATGTTCACCGTCCGCACTTGTGGGGGAAAGCCCTTCTGTCCATTGTTGTTCGGCGGCCTGGGCTCCTCCTCGTCATTGCTGTGTAGCCCCTTGTCTTTGTTTTCGGCTCTTAACTTGCCTGTCTGCTTGAACACCCAACAATCCCTGTTAGTGTGATTGGCTGGCCTTTCGGGGGTGCCATGTATCTGGCACAAGCGGTCGAGTATTCGGTCCAAACTGGATGGGCCCTGAGTATTCTTTTTGGATGGCTTTTTCCGCTGACCGGATTTATAGCCTTTGAATCCGGCATTGACTGCCGTGTCTTCATTGCTGTCGCTGCTAACGCGCCTTTTTTGCTTATTCCGACGTGTCCTGCCACTTTTGTCCTTGGTATCCGAATTACCAGGGTTCTTTGATAAGTTGTTACTGCGAGCTAGCTAGCTGTCTTCTCCCGCGCAAAAGCGGGTCATGAGTGTCGTGAGGGCTGCCATAGATTTCGGCTTTTCCTGTCCCAGGTGCCGGGCAAGCCACTCGTCGCGGATGTTGTGCTTGAAGGCTGCTAGGGCCTCTGCGTCCGGACAGTCGACTATCTGGTTTTTCTTTGTTAGGAACCGTGTCCAGAATTGCCTGGCCGATTCCTCTGGCTGCTGAATTATGTGGCTTAAGTCGTCGGCATCTGGTGGTCGCACGTAAGTGCCCTGGAAGTTGTCGAGGAATGCGGCTTCCAGGTCCTCCCAAGAACCGATTGAGTCTGCTGGCAAGTTGTTAAGCCAATGCCGGGCCGGTCCTTTAAGTTTGAGCGGGAGGTATTTGATGGCGTGTAGATCATCGCCGCGTGCCATGTGGATGTGAAGGAGATAATCCTCGATCCATACCGCCGAATCTGTTGTACCATCATATGATTCGATGTTTACGGGTTTGAAACCCTCTGGGATTTTATGATCCATTACTTCATTCGTGAAACATAGCGGGTGTGCGGCGCCTCTGTACTGGGCTATATCACGACGCAACTCGGAAGAGCTATGTCTGTTGTGTTCGGCCCGGCCAGATTTGTTGTATCCGGACTGAAGATCATCGTCACGTGCCGTAGGGCGCCTGAGCGATCCGTAGATCGATCTTGTTTGTCTTGCCTTATCCTCCAGTATGTCTCGCAGGTCTGGCACATTTTCCCGTGCCTTAGTTGAGCGGCGTCGGGACATGGCTTGGGTGGAGGGCCGAGAGGCCTCTCTGTCGTGGCCGCGAGGTGGCCGGTCTATCATGTCGTGCGCTGGTGATGTAGGTGCTTCCTCCTTTGATCGGGGTAGCGGCCTGCGCTTTGGGTAACTCTTGGAGGGGCGTTCGAGTTCGTACTCTTCGGCTGCAAGGACTTCAGTCCATCTGTCAGCTAGCAAATCTTGGTCAGCTCTAAGCTGTTGCTGCTTTTTCTTGAGGCTGCTTGCCGTGGCTAAAAGCATGTGTTTGAAACGGTCTTGTTCGGCGGGGTCTGATGGTACGACGAATTCGTCGTCATCGAGGCTTGCCTCGTCTTCGGAGGGAGGCATATAGTTATCATCCTCGACCTCTCGGTCTGCCGCTCTCTCATGAGGGCTGGCTTCTCCATCTTCCTGTGCCGAATCTTGCTGTGGTGGGTGTTCTTCAGCGCTATCCGGGGTAGTATTATCTCCCGTGCCGGAATCACCGTTTTTGCTTTGGCGGGATTTAGAGCGGCGCCGCTGGCGCTGGCGCTTTGGCTGTTTCTTGGAGGTGTCATCCCCCGCTATTCCATCGCCATCTCCATCTTTTGGAGTATCCACCATATATATGGCATATGACGAGGTGGCCTTCCAGCGCCCTACAGGTGCTGGTTCCTGTTCGCCTCCTACATCATCATCCATACCATCGATGTCTTCGGAACCGAAGTCAAGCATGTCGGTTAAATCGTCGACAGTGGCTACAAAGTGGGTGGTGGGTGGGCTTTGAACTTCTTCCTCGTCCGTATCCCATCCTCGCTGACCGTAATCTGGCCAGGGCTCTCCTGATAAAGAGAGAGACTTGAGAGAATTCAGGATGTCGCCAAAAGGCGAGTGCTGAAAGATGTCCGCGGCGGTGAACTCCATTATTGGTGCCCAATCGGATTCGATCGGCAGGGGCGCGGGGGGTTCGGAGTCCGGAGAGGAGTCTGGATCCTCGGAGTTGTGAGTCACACGGAGTGTGGGGCCGGCGTTCGGCTCGATCGCCTTTGAGATCGCAGCCCCTGAGGTGACGTGCAACCGCTCATCCTCGACTGACACAACTGGCTCCGAATTAAGGGTCAGAGCTGGTGCGTTTGCGGCCTCCGGGATACTATTCGGTGACAGAGCTAGATCATGCCCCGCGAGACAGTGTGGCACACTTGGTTGTGGCTCGAATCCGTCGAAGATCAAATCTCCACGGATGTCTGCCATGTAATTTAGGCTTCCAAACCTGACTTGATGGCCAGGGGCGTAGCTTTCGATCTGCTCTAGGTGGCCAAGCGAATTGGCCCGCGGTGCGAAGCCGCCGAAGACGAAGATCTGTCCGGGGAGGAAAGTCTCACCCTGGACTGCATCGTTGTTGATGATCAAAGGAGCCATCAGGCCTAAAGGCGACGACACAGAGGAACTCTCAATGAAAGCACCAATGTCGGTGTCAAAACCGGCGGATGTCGGGTAGGGGGTCCCGAACTGTGCGTCAAGGCCGGATGGTAACAGGAGACAAGGGACACGATGTTTTTACCTAGGTTCGGGCCCTCTCGATGGAGGTAATACCCTACTCCTGCTTGATTAATATTGATGATATGGGTAGTACAAGAGTAGATCTACCACGAGATCAAGGAGGCTAAACCCTAGAAGCTAGCCTATGGTATGATTGTTGTATATGGAGTTGATGTCCTACGGACTACAACCCTCCGGTTTATATAGACACCGGATAGGGTTAGGGTTACACAGAGTCGGTTACAATGTTAGGAGTTCTTGAATATCCGCATCGCCAAGCTTGCCTTCCACGCCAAGGAAAGTCCCATCCGGACACGGGACGAAGTGTTCAATCTTGTATCTTCATAGTCCTGGAGTCCGGCTGAAGGTATAGTCCGGCTACCCGAACACCCCCTAATCCAGGACTCCCTCACCTACCGTGCCGGTGACCTCCACCCATCCGGAGGCGCCGGACAATATGTTGGAGGCGCTCCAAGGTGCCTCCATTGGCGAGGGGCACCGCACTATTATGAGTGCGGTGATCCAGAAGGTTCAGTCCACCAAAAGCGGACTGGCTGAAGCTTGTACAAGCCTTTTAACAGGCTTTGAGGTAAGTAAAGAATGTTCAAATAATGTTACCGCATAGACAGTAGCCCCTGATGCTCTGTTGGGCGTTCGGGAAGAAAAGCCGAATAGAGGATCAAAGAATTCGCAGGAGTCTAACAAAAGGAGTCAATATGCGTATGCAGGCTTCTCTACTAGCGTCCGCCGCACTGACTGCGGAAGTGGACGTGCTGAAGCAGAGTCTCGAGAAGGCCGAGCAAGAGCTCGGGCGTGCCAAGAAGCACCTCGAGGAGAAGGAAGGTAAGAAATGCCATGTTTGGATATGTATATAAAAAAGGTGCAATTGCAAAAAATGACAGGATTGACATGGCTATTGCAGGGGCCACGTCTGAGGTGGCGACCCTTAAGCAAGCACTGCTCGAGGCCGAGAAGAGTGCGGTCGTGGAGCGCACCGAGCGGGAGAGGTATGAGGCTGAGGTTGGCAAGGTGCGGGAAGAGCTCTAGGTTCTCATGAAGAAACATGAGAGTTTGGAGCTTGAATCGAAGAGGCGACCGTCCGAGCTCGCGGCAGCTATAGAAAATGCCAAGTCTGCCAAGGCCGAGTCCCAGAAGACCCTCCAGGAGTTGGATGAGGTGAAGAAGATTGCGGCAGGTAAGGCATTCTTTATGCAAAGCAAACACATAAACGTGAGTTGCCTGCTACTTACCCGAATCCCGAGCTCTCCAGGAGCGTTCGTAGACCTTCCCCAGAGTGTATCTGATGCCGCCGCATTCTATCGAGCCGAGGAGGGCAGCTCGACGGAGAAGGTGTTCTGGTCTCAGTACGCTGAGGCCGGACACCCCGTGCCCCTGAGCGACCAGCTGAAGCAACCGGTCGAGCTCCACAAGGTGGCCGAACAGGCCATGAAAGGCCTCCTAGTTCGGTTGTGGCCTGGAGAGGCTCCGCCTGGGAGCTATTTCGGACTGGTGCGGCGGCTGGTGGAGGCCTGTCCTAGGCTTGAAGACATCAAGCGCTCCGTCTGCATTGAAGGTGCCCGTAGGGCCCTTGCCCATGCTAAGGTGCACTGGGGCAAGCTGGATGCGGAGAAGCTTATGAAGGACGGGCCACCTCCAGGGAAAGAGCATCGCAAGCCCGAGAATTATTATAAGGATGTTCTGAAGGGTGCCTGTCTTGTTGCGGATGAATGTACCAAGGATGTATTTTTTGAGTAAAACCCGCTCGTGTTATCCTGTGCGCTGAAAACTTGTTCATATGCGCTAAGCAATGCTGCTTGAATTTAAAATATTACCTTCTCTGCGGTTGTTTATCAATACTGAGAGATGGCGAGTCGTCGGCTTCTGCCCCCATGCCGCTAGTGCTGGGTTGTTTGGGGATAAACCTGGGCGCTCTTTTTCCCATGTTTGGGTCCTTCAAGGGAGGCACTCAGCCCAACGAACGAGGCAATCGGACTATAATGCGTGAACACTCTCACTTAGCCATAGAATTCTATAATTTTAAATTTCAGCGAAGCCCCTAGTATTCGGAAGACCGATTTCGGGGCGCTATCCACGCCTTGGCCGGACAGAGCCGGCTCCTTGCCCGAAGCGGCATAAGTCTTTAGGGACTCGAAAAAACCTCTCGAACAGCGACCAGCTCTTGCTTCATCATGACAGTCAGTTTTAGCTTTCTCCACTGAGGTGCTCGGCCCAGCTCAACTGGGGCACAATCGCAGTGGTTCTCCTAGTGCTACCTTAGCCGATATAGCAGAACGTAAGGCACAAAAACATAGGAGCCGGGCAAACCCAACTATTGACCCAAGACATGATTCGGAGCCGATGCATATAATGCTATAAGTTCGGGGTGCCGCACTTGTTAAGGTGTTCGGACTTCTCACACCATGTTGAGGGGTACTGAAGCCCCTGGCGTATTTTGGCCGTACCAAAGTGTACGGGTGCAACATGTCATTTAAGGAACATATATATATATATATATATATATATATATATATATATATTAAAAAAAGGGTAATGCAAAAAATGGACAAAAGCTACGCATTGTTCACTGAAATAGCTGCGATCAAAGCAGAACGATACAAGTGATGCGATAAACGAAAAGTTAGACTATTTAACATGTTTGCTTCAGGGGCAAGCTGCGGGATAGTACGCGAAACAGGTATACTGCTCGTGATAGAGACCACCTGGGATTTCTGTAATGCGACATGGCTTGTCTGCTTCCCTGGTCCTTGCATCGTTTGTGCGGCAATTGAACTGCCGAACAAGCCTTCTGAAGAGTAGAGCCCTGGAAGTAAGAGAAAAGTATAAAAAAGGTCGGCAGCCCCTGGTGTAGTTTAAGCCATGTTTTGGGCATGCCGTGATGGTGCCCCTCCCCCTATGCCCATGGTATTTCTAGGGCATAGTTATGTGCACTAAGTACTGGCATCGCCTTTTTGCGGGGGTTGGGGTTGGGGCCGCATTGCTACGCCTGCTCGGAACGTGCCAGGCTGTCTTGTTGTAGGTTACTCCGGGCGCGCTTGACTGTGTCCGAACGTTTAATGGTCGGACTGGAGAACTGCTTGGAGAGGCTGCTTTGTGCTTCCGCTGCAAGGGCCGTCGTGTGCTCCTCCGTTTGGAGGGAGCGTTCGGTGTTTCCATTGATCGTAATTACTCCTCGAGGGCCTGGCATCTTGAGCCTAAGGTATGCGTAGTGCGGGACCGCATTGAACTTGGCAAATGATGTTCGCCCGAGCAGTGCATGGTAGCCGCTGCGGAACGGGACTATGTCGAAGATTAACTCCTCACTTCGGAAATTATCCGGAGATCCGAAGACCACTTCAAGTGTGACTGAGCCTGTGCAGCTGGCCTCTACACCTGGTATTACGCCTTTAAAGGTCGTTTTGGTGGGCTTAATCCTCGAGGGATCTATGCCCATTTTCCGCACTGTATCCTGGTAAAGCAGGTTCAGGCTACTGCCGCCATCCATAAGGACTCAAGTGAGATGAAATCCGTCAATAATTGGGTCGAGAACCAATGCAGCGAATCCGCCATGACGGATGCTAGTGGGATGGTCTCTTCGATCAAAGGTGATCGAGCAGGAGGACCATGGGTTGAACTTTGGGGCGACTGGCTCTACCACATATACGTCCCTTAACGCGCACTTCCACTCCCTTTTGGGGACGTGGGTGGCGTATATCATGTTCACCGTCCGCACTTGTGGGGGAAAACCCTTCTGTCCATTGTTGTTCGGCGGCCGGGGCTCCTCGTCGTCGTCGCTATGCAACCCCTTGTCTTCATTGTCAGTGCTTAATCTGCCTGCCTGCTTGAACACCCAGCAATCCATGTTGTTGTGATTGGCTGGCTTTTCGGGGGTGCCGTGTATTTGGCACAAGCGGTCGAGTATTCGGTCCAAGCTGGACGGGCCCCTAGGATTCCTTTTGAAAGATTTTTTCCACTGACCGGATTTAGAGCCTCTGAATCCGGCATTAACTACCGTATCCTTAGCATTGTCGCCGTTGATGGGCGCTTCTGTTGGTTGCGACGTGACCTGGCACTAACGTCCCTGATGTCCGAACTACCAGGGTTCTTGGTCATATTGTTGCTTCGAGAAAGCCAGCTATCCTATCCCGCACAAAAGTGGGTCATAAGTGCCGTGAGTGCTGCCATAGATTTCGGCTTCTCCTGTCCTAGGTGCCAAGCAAGCCACTCGTCACGGATATTATGCTTGAAGGCTGCTAAGGCCTCTGCGTCCGGACAGTCGAGTATTTGCTTTTTCTTTGTTAGGAACTGTGTCCAGAATTGCCTGGCCGATTCGTCTGGCTGCTGAATTACGTGGCTTAGGTCGTCAGCGTCTGGGGGTCGCACATAGGTGCCCTGGAAATTGTCGAGGAATGCGGCTTCCAGGTCCTCCCAACAGCTGATTGACCCTGTTGGCAGGCTGTTAAGCCACTACCGGGCTGGTCCTTTAAGCTTGAGTGGGAGGTATTTGATGGCGTGGAAATCATCACCGCGGGCCATGTGGATATGAAGGAGATAATCCTCGATCCATACCGCGGGATCTGTTGAGCTGTCATATGATTCGATGTTTATGGGTTTGAAACCCTCGGGATTTGATGATCCATTATTTCGTCTGTGAAGCACAATGGGTGTGCGGCGCCTCTGTACTAGGCGATATCATGACGTAGCTCCAATGAGCTTTGTCTACTGTGTTCGGCCCTGCCGAATTTGTGGCCGACGTGACGATTATCGTCTCGAGCCGTGGGGTGCCTACGCGATCTGTAGATCGATCTTGTTTGCCTTGCCTTGTCCTCCAACATGTCTCGTAAGTCCCGTGCATATACCCGTGCCTTGGTACGGGGTGCGGCTTGGGTGGAGGGCCATGAGGCCTCTTTGTCGTGGCCACGAGGTGGCCTGTCAGCCGCGTCGAGTGCTTCCTCCTCTAATCGGGGTAGCAATCTACGCTTCGGTAGCACTTGGAGGGGCGTTCGGGTTTATGCTCTTCGGCCGCGAGGACTTTAGTCCATCTATCGACTAGCCGATCTTGATCAGCTTTATGCTGCTACTGTTTTTTCTTGAGGCTTATTGCCGTGGCCATAAGCCTGCGTTGAAAACGCTCTTGTTCGACGGGATCCTCCGGCACGGCGAATTCATCGTCGTCGAGGCTTGCCTCGTCTTCGGAGGGAGGCATACAATTATCGTCCTCGACCTCTCTGTCGGCCGCTCTCTCATGAGGGCTGGTTTCTCCATCCTCTTGTGCTAAATCTTGCTCGGGGGGATGTTCTTCGGTGCTTTTTGAGGTATTGTTATCTCCCGTGCTGGAATCGCCGTTTTTGTGTTGGCGGGATTTTGAGCGGCGCCGCTGACACCGGCGCTTTTGCTGTTTCTTGGAGGGGTCATCCTCCGCTGTTTCATCGCCCTCTCCCTCTTTTGGGGTGTCCACCATGTATATGTCATATGATGAGGTGGCTTTCCAGGGCCTAGTAGGCACTGGTTCTTCATCATGTCCTTCATCGGCGTCCATACCGTCGATGTCTTCGGAGTCGAAGTCGAGCATGTCGGTTAAGTTGTCGAGAGTGGCTACAAAGTGGGTGGTGGGTGGGTTTTGAATTTCTTCATCGTCCGTGCTCCAACCTCGCTGACCGTAGTCCGGCCAGGGCTCTCCCGACAAAGAGAGAGACTTCAGTGATTTCAGGATATCGCCGAAAGGCGAGTGCTGAAAGACGTCCGCGGCCATGAACTCCATGATCGGCGCCCAATCGGATTCGCTCGGCAGGGGCGTGGAGGGTTCAGAGTCCGGAGAAGAATTCGGCTCCATGGAGTCACGAGTCTTGCAGAGTACGGGGCTGGTGTTCGGCTCAACAGCCGTTGGGATCGCAGCCCCCGAGGCGGCGTCCAACCGGCCATCCTCGATCGGCGCGGTCGGCTCCGAACCAGGGGCCGGAGCCGATGCAGGTGCGGCCTCCAGGGCACTGTTCCACGGCAGAGCTAGATCTTGCTCGTCGTGACAGTGCGGCGCGCTCGGCAGTGGTTCAAATCCGTCGAAGATCAAGTCCCCGCGGATGTCGGCCATGTAGTTTAAACTTCCGAATCTGACCTGACGGCCAGGGGCGTAGCTTTCGATCTGCTCTAGATGGCCAAGTGAATCAGCCCGCAGTGCAAAGCCACCAAAGAAGAAGATCTGTCCGGGGAGGAAGGTCTCGCCCTGGACCGCATCGCCATTGATGATCTTAGGAGCCATCGGGCCTGACGGCGACGGCACAGAGGAACTCTCAATGAAAGCACCAATGCCGTGTCAAAATTGGCGGATCTCGGGTAGGGGGTCCCGAACTGTGCGTCTAGGCCGGATGGTAACAGGAGGTAGGGGACACGAAGTTTTACCCAGGTTCGGGCCCTCTCGATGGAGGTAAAACCCTACGTCCTGCTTGATTAATATTGATGGTATGGGTATTACAAGAGTTGATCTACCACGAGATCAGAGAGGCTAAACCCTAGAAGCTAGCCTATGGTATGATTGTTGATGTGTATGTTGTCCTACGGACTAAAACCCTCCGGTTTATATAGACACCGGATAGGGTTAGGGTTACATAGAGTCGGTTACAATGGTAGGAGATCTGAATATCCGTATCGCCAAGCTTGCCTTCCACGCCAAGGAAAGTCCCTTCCGGACACGGGACGGAGTCTTCAATCTTGTATCTTCATAGTCCAGGAGTCCGGCTTGAAGGTATAGTTCGGCTATCCGAACACCCCCTAATCCAGGACTCCCTCAGAAGGCATTGGGAAGTAATAAGTAGATGATGGGTTGCTAGAGTGACAGAAACTTAAACCCTAGTTTATGCATTGCTTCGTAAGGGGCTGATTTGGATCCATATGTTTCATGCTATGGTTAGGTTTACCTTAATACTTTTGTTGTAGTTGCGGATCCTTGCAATAGAGGTTAATCATAAGTGGGATGCTTGTCCAAGTAAGGACAGTACCCAAGCACGGGTCCACCCACATACCAAATTATCAAAGTACCGAACGTGAATCATATAAGCGTGATGAAAACTAGCTTGACGATATTCCCATGTGTCCTCGGGAGCGCTTTTCTCTATATAAGAGTTTGTCCAGGCTTGTCCTTTGCTACAAAAAAAATTGGGCCACCTGGCTGCACTTTATTTACTTTTGTTACTTGTTGCTCGTTACAAATTATCCTATCACAAAACTATCTGTTACCACTTGTTTCGGTACTTGCAGAGAATACCTTGCTGGAAACTGCTTATCATTTCCTTCAGCTCCTCGTTGGGTTCGACACTCTAACTTATCGAAAGGACTATGATAGATCCCCTATACTTGTGGGTCACCAAGACTCTTTTCTGGCGCCGTTGCCGGGGAGTGAAGCGCCTTTGGTAGGTGGAATTTGGTAAGGAAAAATTTATATAGTGTGCTGAAATTTACTGTCACTTGTTACTATGGAAAGTAATCCTCTGAGGGGCTTGTTCGGGGTATCTTCACCCCGACCAGTAGAGCAAAGAGTTGCTCCTCAACCTACTGAAAATGAAAATGTCTGCTTTGAAATTCCTTCGGGTATGATAGAAAAACTGTTAGCTAATCCTTTTTTAGGAGATGGAACAAAGCATCCTGATGAGCATCTAATATATGTGGATGAAGTTTGTGGATTATTTAAGCTTGCAGGTGTACCCGGAGATGTTGTTAAGAAGAAGGTCTTCCCTTTATCTTTGAAGGGAGATGTATCGACATGGTATAGGCTATGTGATGATATGGGGTCTTGGAATTACAAACGATTGAAATTGGAATTTCATCAGAAGTTTTATCCTATGCATCTTGTTCATCGTGATCGCAATTATATATATAATTTTTGGCCTCGCGAAGGAGAAAGCATCTCTCAAGCTTGGGGGAGCCTTAAATCAATGTTATATTCATGCCCCAATTATGAGCTCTCAAGAGAAATGATTATTCAAAATTTTTATGTTCGGCTTTCTGATAGCAATCGCACCATGCTTGATACTTCTTGTGCTGGCTCTTTTATGATGAAGACTATTGAATTCGAATGGGATTTATTGGAAAGAAGTAAACGCAACTCTGAAGATTGGGACCTCGACAAAGGTAAGGAGTCAGGTATGACACCTAGGTTTGATTGTGTTAAATCTTTTATGGATACCGATGTTTTCCGTAAATTTAGCACTAAATATGGACTCGACTCTGAGATAGTAGCTTCTTTCTGTGAATCTTTTGGTACTTATGTTGATCTCCCCAAGGAGAAGTGGTTTAAATATCATCCTCCCATAGAAGTAAAAGTAGCTGCACCTATTAAAGTTGAAGAAAAGACTATCACTTATAATGATCCTATTGTTCCTACTTCTTATGTTGAGAAACCACCTTTTCCTGTTAGGATAAAGGATCATGTTAAACCTTCAATTGTTGTTCGTAAAAGCAATATTAAAACATATACACCTCATGAGCAAATTAAAGTTGAACCTAATATTGCTATTGTTAAAGATCTCTTGTGTGATAATATTGATGGGCATGTTATCCATTTCCTTGATGAGACTGCTAGAATTGCTAAACCTTCTGCTAAAGATAAAAACAAACCTGTGGTAGGCATGCCTTTTATTTCTGTTAAAATAGGAGATCATTTTTATCATGGCTTATGTGATATGGGTGCTAGTGCTAGTGTAATACCTTATTCCTTATACAAAGAAAGTATGCATGATATTGCACCTGCTGAGATAGAAGATATTGATGTCACAATTAAACTTGCCAATAGAGATACTATTTCGCCAATAGAAATTATTAGAGATGTTGAAGTATTGTGTGGGAAAACTAAATATCCTGCTGATTTTCTTGTTCTCGGTACCCCACAAGATAGCTTTTGTCCCATTATATTTGGTAGACCCTTCCTGAACACTGTTAATGCTACCATAGATTGCAAAAGGGATGTTGTTACTATCGATTTAGATGATACGACTCATGAATTTAATTTCTCTAAATTTAGTAGACAACACCGTGAGGAAGAATTACCTAGTAAGGATGATATTATTGGTCTTGCTTCTATTGTTGTATCTCCTATTGATCCTTTGGAATAATATTTGCTAGACCATGAAAATGATATGTTTATGAATGAAAGAAGGGAAATAGATGAAGTATTCTTTAAACAGGAACCTATTCTGAAACACAATTTGCGTGTTGAAATCCTAGGGGATCCTCCTCCACCCAAGGGTGATCCCGTGTTTGAGCTTAAACCTTTACCTGATACTCTTAAATATGCTTATCTTGATGAGAAAAAGATATATCCTGTTATTATTAGTGCTAACCTTTCAGAGCATGAGGAAGAGAGATTATTGAAAACTCTGAAGAAGCACTGAGCTCCTATTGGGTATACTCTTGATGATCTTAAGGGCATTAGTCCCACTCTATGTCAACATAAAATTAATTTGGAAGAAGATGCTAAACCAGTTCGTGATCATCAACAACGGCTGAATCCTAAAATGAAAGAAGTGGTAAGAAAGGAAATACTAAAGCTCCTTGAGGCAGGTATAATCTATCCCGTTGCTGATAGTCAGTGGGTAAGTCCTTTCCATTGTGTCCCTAAGAAGGGAGGTATTACCGTCGTTCCTAACGATAAAGATGAATTGATTCCTCAAAGAATTATTACAGGTTATAGGATGGTAATTGATTTCCACAAATTAAATAAGGCTACTAAAAAGGATCATTACCCATTACCTTTTATCGATCAAATGCTAGAAAGATTATCCAAACATACACATTTTTTCTTTCTAGATGGTTATTCTGGTTTATCTCAAATACCTGTGTCAGCCAAAGATCAATCAAAGACTACTTTTACTTGCTCTTTTGGTATTTTTGCTTATAGACGTATGCCTTTTGGTCTATGTAATGCACCTGCTACCTTTCAAAGATGCATGATGGCTATATTCTCTGACTTTCGTGAAAAGATTTGTGAGGTTTTCATGGACGATTTCTCCGTCTATGGATCTTCTTTTGATGATTGCTTGAGCAACCTTGATCGAGTTTTGCATAGATGTGAAGAAACTAATCTCGTCTTGAATTGGGAAAAGTGCCACTTTATGGTTAATGAATGTATTGTCTTGGGGCACAAAGTTTCTGAAAGAGGTATTGAGGTTGATAAAGCCAAGGTTGATGCTATTGAGAAGATGCCATGTCCCAAGGACATCAAAGGTATAAGAAGTTTCCTTGGTCATGCCAGATTTTATAGGAGGTTCATTAAGGACTTCTCAAAAATTTCCCGGCCTCTGACTAATTTACTACAAAAAGATATACCATTTTTCATTGATGATGATTATGTAGAAGCATTAGAAATACTTAAGAAATCATTAATCTCTGCACCTATTGTTCAGCCACCTGATTGGAATTTACCCTTTGAAATTATGTGTGATGCTAGTGATTATGCTGTAGATGCTGTTCTAGGGCAAAGAGTTGATAAGAAATGAAATGTTATTCAATATGCTAGTAAAACCCTAGACAATGCTCAAAGAAATTATGCTACTACTGAAAAACAATTCTTAGCAGTTGTACTTGCTTGTGATAGGTTCAGACCTTATATTGTTGATTCTAAAGTAACTACTCACACTAATCATGTTGCTATTAAATATCTTATGAAAACTAAAGATGCTAAACCTAGACTAATTAGATGGGTTCTCTTGCTAAAAGAATTTGACTTACATATCGTTGATAGAAAGGGAGCTGAGAACCCCGTTGCAGACAACTTGTCTAGGTTAGAAAATGTGCTTGATGACCCACTACCTATTGATGATAGCTTTCCTGATGAGGAATTAAGTGGCATAAATGCTTCTCATACTGCTCCATGGTATGCAGATTATGTTAGTCACATTGATGCTAAGTTTATACCACCTAGTTTCACATACCAGCAAAAGAAAAAGTTCGTATATGATTTGAGGCATTACTTTTGGGATGACCCACATCTTTATAAAGAAGGAGTAGATGGTGTTATTAGACGTTATGTACCTGAGCATGAACAGGAACAGATCCTACGCAAGTGTCACTCCGAAGCTTATGGAGGACACCATGCTGGAGATAGAACTGCACATAAGGTATTGCAATCTGGTTTTTATTAGCCTACTCTCTTCAAGGATTCCCGTAAGTTTTTCTTATCTTGTGATGAATGTCAAAGAATTGGTAATATTAGTAGACGTCAAGAAATGCCTATGAATTATTCACTTGTTATTGAACCATTTGATGTTTGGGGCTTTGACTATATGGGAACCTTTCCTTCCTCTAATGGATATACACATATTTTAGTTGCTGTTGATTAAGTTACTAAGTGGGTAGAAGCTATTCCAACTAGTAGTGCTGATCATAACACTTCTATTAAAATGCTTAAAGCAGTTATTTTTCCAAGATTTGGAGTCCCAAGATATTTAATGACTGATGGTGGTTCACATTTTATTCATGGTGCTTTCCGTAAAATGCTTGCTAAATATGATGTTAATCATAGAATTGCATCTCCTTATCACCCACAGTCTAGTGGTCAAGTAGAATTGAGTAATAGAGAGCTCAAATTAATTTTGCAAAAGACTGTTAATAGATCTAGAAAGAATTGGTCCAAGAAACTTGATGATGCACTATGGGCATATAGAACTGCATATAAAAATCATATGGGTATGTCTCCATATAAAATGGTTTATGGAAAATCATCACACTTACCTCTCGAACTAGAACACAAAGCATATTGGGCTATTAAAGAGCTCAATTATGATTTTAAACTTGCCGGTGATAAGAGGTTATTTGATATTAGCTCACTCGATGAATGTCGAACCCAAGCCTATGAAAATGCCAAGTTGTTTAAAGAAACAGTTAAAAGATGGCATGACAAAAGGATACAAAAGCGTGAGTTTAATGTAGGTGACAATGTATTGCTATACAACTCTCGTTTAAGATTTTTGCAGGAAAACTTCTCTCTAAATGGGAAGGCCCTTACGTTATCAATGAGGTCTATCACTCCGGTGCCATAAAAATCAACAACTTTGAAGGAACAAATCTGAAGGTAGTGAACGGTCAAAGAATCAAACATTATATCTCAGGTAATCCGTTAAATGTTGAAACCAATGTTATTGAAACCATAACCCCGGAGGAATACATAAGGGACACTTTCCGGAACGTTTCAGACTCTGAAAAGGAATAGGTATGTGATACGGTAAGTAAACCGACTCCAAAACAGTTTTTAAGGCAATATTTCTCCGTTTTGGAATATTTAGAAAGATAGAAAAATAAGAAGCGGTCCGGGAAGGACACGAGGGCTCCACGAGGGTGGAGGGCGCGCCCCCTACGTCGTGGGCACCTCGTGCGCTTTCCGGACTCCGTTTTCGTACACGACACGTATTTTGGTCGGTAAAAATTCATTATATAATCTCCCGGGGCTTTTGACTCTCGTATCACATAATTACCCTCTGTTTGTGTTTCGAGATGTTGCTGCTGTAGATTAGAGCAGGATGTCTTCGCAAGAGTCAGTCGGGGAGAGCCGGGTGTCTCATCCGGCACCGAGATCAATGACAAACAATAATGTTGACCTCCTTGGGCCAGCAATGGAGGAAGAGATGGAGGCTGACTTGAAGAGCATAGATGCCATGGAAGAGGATATAAGTCACTTCCCGCTTCTGAGCTGGATTCACAATGGGAGAATTGCAGAGCTTGGCTATTCCAAACTCGGTTATCCCTTCCAATGTTAGATTTCTTTCTTATGAGAATATGAAAAAGAGTGTCACTGGTTCTCCCGCAGCTATGCAGCAACCTTGGGTGCAGGGAGCTTTGGCTGTTACAGGAAAACTCCGAAAGGAAAAAATTGACCTCAAGCAGCAAGTCAATAAGCTTGAGGAGGAGAATCGTATCCTGAGGGGCATCATCGCCAGGAATATCACATCACCATCCCCGAAAAGAGAGACATAATCACATGGGTATGGGCACTCCCCTTGGCAACTGCCAAGCTTGGGGGAGTGCCCCGGTAGCGTATCACCATCACTTTGACCTTTTCCGTTTTTCTTAGTTCGATCCTTTTGGTAATATCTTGATCTAGTAGAATAAAAGTTCTTAGTATGATCTAGTTGTGAGTTTTGCTTTATGATTCCTCTATGTAGTTGAGTCCGTGAGCTATATAATAAAGATTAGTGTTGAGTCAAGGGCTTGATTCTTTTGCCATGATCCTAAGTGAATAAAAGAAAAGAGAAAGAAATAAAAAGAAACAAAGAGATCATGTGAATCTCATGGAGAGTAATGAGCTCACATAGAAAAAAGTATGATGAAAAAAGGTGTTGAGAGTTGACAAACATAGTTTTGGTCATCGTTGCAATTAATAGGAAGTAATAAAGAAAGAGAGGTCTTCACATATATATATACTATCTTGGACATCTTTTATGATTGTGAGCACTCATTAAAATATGACATGCTAAAGAGTTGACGTTGGACAAGGAAGACAACGTAATGGGTTATGTTTTCTTACATCTGAGATAAATTATATTGTCATGGGTCGTCCAACATGGTTGAGCTTGCCTTTCTCCCTCATGCTAGCCAAATTCATTGCACCAAGTAGATATACTACTTGTGCTTCCAGATACCCTTAAACCAGTTTTGCCATGAGGGTCCACCATTGTAACGCCCCGTATGTAACCTGCCATATTTTTATTCCACCTCTTGCCATTTTCGGCACTAAGTTATGATATTCCTTGTTGTTGGGTTTCGTCTTCGTTTTGCATTTTGTCTTGTCATGCATCTCATATCATGTCATCATGTGCATCGCATATGCATACGTGTTCGTCTCATGCATCCGAGCATTTTTCCCCGTTGTCTGTTTTGCATTCCGGCGCCTCTATGTCCTCCGGCGTCCCCTTTTGCCTCTTTTCGTGTGCGGGTGTTAAACGTTCTCGGATTGGACCGAGACTTCCCAAGCGGCCTTGGGTTACTACCGGTAGACCGCCTGTCAAGTTTCGTGCCATTTGGACTTCGTTTGATACTCCAGCGGTTAACCGAGGAACTGAAAAGGCCTCATGTGTGTTGCAGCCCAAAACCTCTTCAAAGTGGCCCAAAACCCATCCAAACCCCATCCATCCTCTCGGTCGTTCAATCACGATCGCGTGGCCGAAAACCATGCTCAATTTGGAGCCTCCCAGCTCCTTCTATGTATAAATAGGCATCTCCCCCAAAAATCCCGGATCAAACACCACCCTAACCCTAGCCCCGTTCCCCTCCGTGCGCCGGACACGTCCAGTCCGCGCCGGACACATCGCCACCGCCGCTCTGCACCAATCCTGCACCGCCATGTGGCCTCCCGCGCCCACATCGCCGCTGGCCTGCCCGAGCCCGGGGCAGGCCCCCCCGAGCCCGCGCGCGCGCCTCGCCGCCCACGTCAGCACGCCGCCTCGCGCCGCCCGGCGACCTCGCTGCCGCCCACATTGCCGGCGACCGCCGCCTCCTCGTCCGGCCGCCGCTGCCTCGACCGCGCCGCGCCGCCGCCTCGACCGCGCCGCGCCGCCGCCTCGACCGCGCCGCGCCGCCGCCTCGACCGCGCCGCGCCGCCCCACCCAGATCCGGCCGCGGCAAGGCCGGATCCGGTGCCCCCTCGCTGGCCCCCCTCTTCTCCGGCGGCCACTGTTCCTCTTCGGCGAGCTCGAGCCGTGCCTCGGTTCGCGTGCCGATCCAGATCTGGGACGAACCCTAGAGGTTGACCCGTTTTTTTCCCAAGTCCCTAGTATTTTTAGCATTTTTCATCGCATCATAACTTTGCATCCGTGGCTCCGTTTTGGGCGTGTAGCATATCAAATTGTTTTTTTGGATGTGCACTTCATTTCATTCCATTGCACCATGTTCATTTGAGCTCATCTTGATGCCCTAAATGCTGTTGCAAGAGTGCTATGTAATGTTGGTTTCAGATTCTTATCAGATTATGGACATTTGTCATTTTTGCCATGTTTAATGTGTGCCTCCTATGATCTTGTGCCCTACATGTGTTTTTTTGTATGTCATGCCATCTTTACAGGGGTGTATGCCATGTATTTTTGTGTTCTTTGTGGTGACTAGCACAAGCATGCAAAGTAGCTCTCGTGATGTTGCTGATTTCAGGGACTTCGAATTCTTCTAAGTCATTTCCCTGATAATATTTTTATGCCATGTAATCATGTTGCTGCAGAGTGATCCATGCCTCTTTTGAGCATGTTCACTAAGGATGATTTTGAGATATTGTTATGTTCTATCCATCCATGTCTTTGTTTGAAATTATGGAGTACCCTAGCATGACTCAATGTTGCTCTACTTTTGCTATAAAATGTTCCTGGCAGATTGTTTACGTGTTAATCAATTTTGCCAAGGATGTTGTAGTTTATCCATGCATGCTATGAGAGTGTTCTTGCCATGGTTAGCTTATTGATCATGTCTTATTGCTGGGTATATACTTAGTTTGTCATGCAATGCCTTGTGGTGAGTTCATCGAGCTCGCAAACATGCCTATGTAACTCTATTTTGCCATGTTCCAGTTTTCTGCTAAGTCTGAATCTGTTAACGAAACTTGCTATGTTCACATGGTTGCCATTGTATTTTCTGATCCCTTTTGGCTTATCGTCAGTAATGGACTTTTGTTACATGCTTTGTGTAGTTTCATTCCATGCCTTGATTTTCCATGATATGTTCCTGTAGCATGTTGTTATCTTGCTCTAAACATTGCTTCCTGATGTTAATTCCTGACATGTTATTTTCACTAAGTCTGTGAACCTGATATCTTTTGCACTTTTGCCATGCTTGTTTGAACCTGCTATTTTGTGAATTACCCGTAGCTCAGTGTTCATCTTTTGTCTAGCATCTTGAGTGGATCACTACCATGTGATTTGTTGCTTGTTAGAGTGCAGTAGCTTATTTTTCTTGATGTTTTTAGATGGCCTCGTGCTGTTAATCACAGCTTTGTGCCATTATTCTTTTGCTTGCCATTTGCAAACCGTGCATCCAATTCCAGTGATCTTTATATCGATTTCGACCGAAATCAACTCAACTTTCCAGCGGCACTTTTGGTTTTCCAAGTTGAGGCCTGGTTCAATCTTTCCCTTCCAAAGCACGCATATGCATTGCATATTACATCCCGCATATCATGCCATGTTTTGCATCATGTTGCTTGCGCATTGCACTGTGGTTGATTGTGTCTCCCTTTGCTTGTGTTCTTGCTTTGCGTAGAGCCAGGAGACGAGTACGTAATCGAGGAACCCGTTGAGTACGCTTACGAGGATCAAGCTTACGCCAACTCGGAGAACTTTGCAGGCAAGATGATCATACCCTCGAAATCACTTCTATCTTTGCTTGCTAGTTGCTCGCTCAATTGCTATGCCTATGCTACGATACCTACCACATGCTTATCATGCCTCCCATATTGCCATGTCAAACCTCTAACCCACCTTGTCCTAGCAAACCGTTGTTTGGCTATGTTACCGCTTTGCTCAGCCCCTCTTATAGTGTTGCTAGTTGCAGGTGAAGATTGGAGTTTGTTCCTTGTTGGAACATGTTTATTGTTGGGATATCACTATTATATCTTGTCTACTTTAATGCATCAATACACTTGGTAAAGGGTGGAAGGCTCGGCCTTATGTCTGGTGTTTTGTTCCACTCTTGCCACCCTAGTTTCCGTCATACCGGTGTTATGTTCCTTGATTTTGCGTTACTTACACGGTTGGGTTATAATGGGAACCCCTTGACAGTTCGCCTTGAATAAAACTCCTCCAGCAAGGCCCAACCTTGGTTTTACCATTTGCCACCTAGCCTTTTTCCCTTGGGTTTCGCGGACTCAAGGATTATCTTTATTTTAACCCCCCCCCCC
>NC_041392.1:137685344-137694852 GCF_002162155.2 Triticum dicoccoides | reverse complement strand
TGAGTGTTGGTCCAAACTAGAGCCCCTTGCAGCGCCACCTCGGGGAAACTCGAGGGTTGGTTTTGGTTGTACGGATTGCTTATCAGGTGTTCCCTGAGAACGAGATATGTGCAGCTCCTATCGGGATTTGTCAGCACATTCGGGTGGCTTTGCTGGACTTGTTTTACCATTGTCGAGATGTCTTGTAACCGGGATTCCGAGTCTGATCGGGCCGTCCTGGGAGAAGGAATATCCTTTGTTGACCGTGAGAGCTTGTGATGGGCTAAGTTGGGACACCCCTGCAGGGATTTGAACTTTCGAAAGTCGTGCCCGCGGATATGGGCAGATGGGAATTTGTTAATGTCCGGTTGTAGAAAACCTGAAAATTAAACTTAATTAAAATGAATCAACAGCGTGTGTAGCCGTGATGGTCTCTTTTCGGCGGAGTCCGGGAAGAGAACATGGTCTCGAGTTATGCTTGAACGTAAGTAGTTCTAGGATCACTTCTTGATCATAGTTTCTCGACCGTGCCTTGCCTTCTCTTCTCCCTCTCATTTGCGTATGTTAGCCACCATATATGCTAGTGCTTGCTGCAGCTCTACCTCATACATTTTCCCTACCTATGATCTTAAATAGTCTTGATCGCGAGGGTGTGAGATTGCTGAGTCCCCGTGACTCACATATTACTTCCAAAACCAGATGCAGGGACCGATGATACCATTCCAGGAGATACGACTGAGCTCAAGTGGGAGTTTGATGAGGACTCGGGACGATATTATGTTTCCTTTCCAGACGATCAGTAGTGGAGCCCAGTTGGGGCGATCGGGGACATTATGCATTTGGGGTTGTCTTTATTTTGGTTCCGTAGTCGGACCTTGATTGTATCTGGATGATTGTAATGCTATTCATGTTATTATGTGAAGTGGCGATTGTAAGCCAACTATGTACCTCTTTTCTTATTCAGTACATGGGATGTGTAAAGATTACCCCTCTTGCGACATTGCCTACAATGCGGTTATGCCTCTAATTCGTGCTCCGACCCGTGGGAGATATAGCCGCATCGTGGGTGTTACAAGTTGGTAATCAGAGCCTTCCCCGACTTAGGAGCCCCTGCTTGATCGAATCGCTGGCGTTGTTGAGTCTAGAAAAATGTTTTGAGTCTTTTAGGATTATATATATCGGATAGTAGGATTCTTTTTACTCCTCGGTCCCTTCATCGCTCTGGTGAGGCATCCTGACGTAGAGTTTTGACTCGTCTCTTCTCAAATTTCACTAAAAAAATTTAGGATCACGCGGGTAACTTGGAATCATTCCGATGGTTTTGTGACGAGAACATTGTTCTTGGTGCCTCCTGACATTTAGGGGTTGTGGCAGTGTCCCGGGGAGTTGAGCTCCGAGGTGTTGTCGTCACAATTTTATCGTTGCAGTTCTGGAATACCTGAGTTTCGCCGACATCGAAAATCTCTTTCATGCAGTTGTTTGTTGGATAACCTCGATGCCACCCAGTACTGGGGCGGGAGTTCGGCAGTATTTCCATAAATCGTATAACGGATGCTTTTCGAAGGTTGAGGTAAATGATTTCCGAAGGTTTCTTGGTTATGTGTTGAAGGATGGATACAGCTGGATGTAGGATTTGCTAGTTTTGGGTGAGATATTATGCTTCCCCTGTATCACCAACACCTAATTGCATAACCGGAAAATTTTGAGAGTTTCATAGGTGGGAATTCATGTAGCTCTAGTATTTCTTCCGCGAATATTTGGTTTGTGATTGGGTAGTCCTCACCAAATATTTGTTCATGTTCGTACCTTGTTGTTTTATTCATTTACCTCTATCTAAGTGGCTTCTCAATTTATGGAAGTGTGACCATTTAATTTGGAATGCATTCGTTCATTCTTGTTTGGATGTTAAGGCTATATGTTGCAATTTCGATCCATTTGATTCAACTTGAATATATATCTGTCAAGATGCTAACGGATGTCACCCTCTTCAGGATGGCTCCTCCAACGCGTCAGAATCCTGAACCACCGCCACCACCTCCACCTCCGGAGGCATGGTAAGCTGTGATGGCCGCTACCAACGCCAACACACAGATTATTATGCAACTCTTGCAAGAGCACAACCAAGGAAATCAAGGCCATGGCAACAATCAAAATCAGTTTGCTACACTCGACCAGTTCCTCGCAAACCAGCCAAAGACCTTCAGTAACTGTGTCAAGGCCATAGACGCTGATGATTGGCTCGTGGATATCTGCAAACATTTCGAGTGCGGCAATGTCAGGCCTGAGGACTTTGTCAAGTTTGCTTCGTTCCAACTCAAAGACCAAGCTGCAGAGTGGTATCAGCAATACAAAGATTCCAGAGGAGGTCGTGTGATTAGCTGGGATGAATTCCGCCAAGACTTCAAAACTCACCACATTCCTCAAAGTGTTGTTGAGAGCAAGCGTGAGGAGTTCCGCAATCTGAAGCAAGGCAGCTTGTCTGTTTACCAATACAACATCATGTTCCAGAAGCTCGCTCGTTTCGCTAAGCAAGACGTCCCTGACGAGAAGAGCATGATTTATCAGTTCAGAGGTGGCCTCAGAGAAGATCTGCAACTAGCCCTTGTGCTTTTTGAGCCGAAGAAGTACGATGAGTTCTACAACATGGCACTGAAGCAAGAGGCCGCTCAGCTCAAGTGCGATGCTTCCAAGAAGAGAGTCAGGGATGCAACTCCTTCTTCCTCAACTCAAGTGGCAGCTAAGCAGCAAAAGTATTGGTTGCATCCTCCTCCTCTGTTCCGTCAGCCTTATCAGCAGAAGAGCAAAGGTGGCAATGGATCTTCCCACCCAACCAACACAGGCTTTCAGAACAAGACTTCGTCGCATGCTCCAAGATCAAGTGATCCATATCACCGCCCGCTCTCAGAGGTCACGTGCAACAAGTGTCAGCAGAAGGGTCACTATGCCAACAAATGATTCAATCATAGGCATCTTCCTCCTCCTCCTCCTCCTGTGAGATCTGCCAGCACCGCAGTGGTCAAGCATAATCCCAAGTTTGCAAAGGTCAACATGGTGAACGCAGCTCGGGCGAGGACTCTTCAGAAGTGATCATGGGTAACCTTCCTATTAATGATATTCCTACAAGAGTTCTTTTTGATACTGGTGCATCACATTCTTTCATTTCAAGACCTTTTGTGGCTATGCATGATTTGGTTACTCAAGTTTTACCGAGACCTTTGTCTATTGTTTCTCCGGCCCGACAAATGACTTCTCGGGTTTTCGTTCCGGATGTTTCTATCACGTTGGGCGACTATAAGTTTCTACCTTCTCCTAATGTTCTTGGTGACTCGGATATTGATCTTATTCTCGGAATGGACTGGCTTTCTAAGCACAAGGCTCAGCTTGATTGTGCTGCCAGGCAGATTCAATTGACACATTCGTCTGAGGATGTAATCGTCTTTGCCGCTCGTGATGATACCATTCGACTGTTTTCTCTCAATGAGAAGGGCGAGCTGGATGCCATCTCTCAGATTCCAGTCGTTTGTGAATATCAAGACGTCTTTCCAGAAGAGCTTACAGGAATGCCTCCTCACCGGCCAGTTGAATTCGTCATTGATCTTGAACCTGGCACGGAACTTGATTGCAAATGTCCTTACAAGCTTGGACCTGAAGAGTTGAAGGAGCTGAAGAAACAACTCAATATTCAAGAGCGTATGGGTCTCATCCGACCAAGTTCTTCTCCATGGGGTTGTGGTGTTCTTTTTGTCAAGAAGAAGGATGGAATGGACCGACTTTGTGTCGAATACCGTCCATTGAACAAGAAGACCATAAAGAACAAGTACCCACCTCCGTATGGGCTATCATCAGATTCACATTCGTGAAGAAGATATCCCCAAGACAGCATTCAGAACAAGCTATGATTCATATGAATACACTATCATGTCTTTCGGCCTTGTCAACGCTCCTCCAACATTCTCTCGCATGATGAACTTCATCTTCAACCCCTACACAAATGACTTCGTTTTGGTCAACCTCGATGACATTCTGGTCTTTTCCAAGAACAAGGAGGATCATGCCAAGCACTTGAGATTGGTGCTGGACAAACTCAGAGAACATCAGTTCTATGCGAAGTTTTCGAAGTGCGAGTTTTGGCTCGATGAGGTTCTCTACCTTGGGCATATCATCTCCGCCAAGGGCATAGCTGTTAATCTTGAGAAGGTGTCTGCAGTTGAGAATTGGGAACCACCTCAGAATGTGAAGCAACTCCGCAGCTTCCTTGGGCTAGCAAGCTATTATCGAAGGTTCGTTGAGAATTTCTCAAAGATCGCGAAGCCTCTTTCCAACCTTCTCCAGAAGCATGTGAAGTATGTCTGGTCGCCTGTATGTGACATTGCTTTCAACACCCTCAAAGAGAAGTTAGTCACAGCTCCAGTTCTGACTCCTCCTGATGAATCCAAACCATTCGAGGTTTTCTGTGATGCTTCCCTTCAAGGTCTCGGTGCTGTGTTAATGCAAGAGAAGAAAGTTGTGGACTGTACCTCTCGCCAGTTGAAGCCCAACGAAAAGAACTACCCCACTCATGACCTCGAGTTGGCGGTAGTTGTCCATGCTCTTTTAACATGGAGACATCTCTTGTTGGGAAGGAAAGTGTACATCTTCACTGATCATAAGAGTCTCAAGTATATCTTCACTCAGCCCAACCTCAACCTCAGGCAGACTCGTTGGGTCGAAATGATTCAAGAGTATAATCTGAGTATCGAATATACTCCAGGCAAGGCCAATGTCATTGCTGACGCTTTGAGCAGAAAGGCTTACTGCAACAGTTTGATTACCAAGCCCTACCAACCAGATCTTTGTGAAGCTTTCCACAAACTTAATATCCAAGTTGTTCCTCAGGGATTCCTTGCCAACCTCCAAGTCTCTCCTACTTTGGAAGATCAGATTCGTGAGGCTCAACTTCTTGATGCTATGGTGAAGAAGGTGAAGATTGGGATTGCCAAGAGTCAATCCAAGTACAAGTGCTATCGCCTTGATGACAAGGATACTCTATTATTCGAGGATCGCATTGTTGTTCCTAAGGGTGACCTTCGTAAAGTCATTATGAACGAGGCTCACAATTCACTCCTCTCTATTCACCCTGGAAGTACAAAGATGTACCATGACCTCAAGCAATCGTATTGGTGGACTCGAATGAAACGCGAGATTGCTTAGTTCGTGAATGAATGTGATGTCTGCAGAAGAGCGAAAGCAGAACACCAACGACCAGCTAGTCTCCTCCAACCTCTTGCCATTCCAGAATGGAAGTTTGACCATATTGAGATGGACTTCGTGACTGGATTTCCCAAGTCCAAGCGTGGCAATGATGTTATCTTCGTTGTCATCGACAAGCTCACTAAAGTGGCTCATTTTCTTCCTATCAAAGAATCTATCACAACAGCTCAGTTGGCAGAGCTATATACCTCCAGGATTGTCTCTTTGCACGGCATTCCGCAGTTGATATCTTCAGATCGTGGAAGCATCTTTACCTCCAAGTTTTGGGATTCTTTTCAGAAGGCTATGGGTACCAACATTCATTTCAGCACAACCTTTCATCCTCAAACTAGTGGCCAAGTCAAGAGGGACAATCAAATTCTTGAAGATATGCTCAGGGCATGTGTCATTTCTTTCGGTATGAAGTGGGAAGATTGTCTTCCATATGCCGAGTTATCCTACAACAATAGCTTCCAAGCGAGTTCGTGCAAGGCCCCATTCGAGATTCTCTATGGCAGGAGGTGTCGTACTCCTCTTAACTGGTCAGCGACTGCTGAACGCCAACTTCTTGGCAATGACTTGATCACAAAGGCTGAAGAAATGTGCAAAGACATTCGTGAAAATCTCAAAGCCGGGCAATCACGCCAGAATAGGTACTATGATAGCAAGCATCGTGACTTGGCTTTCGAGATCGGAGACCATGTCTACCTCCGCGTCTCTCCAATGAAAGGTACTCATCGTTTCGGTATCAAAGGGAAGCTTGCCCCTAGATACGTGGGTCCTTTCAAGATCATTGGCAAAAGAGGCAATCCCGCCTATCAACTTGAGCTTCCATCCAACTTTGCAAACGTGCACGACGTGTTTCACGTGTCTCAGCTCCGCAAGTGTTTCAAGACTCCTGACCGCACCGTCAACTTCGAAGAGATTGATCTCCAAGAAGACATGTCTTATCATGAGCATCCCGTTGCTATTCTTGAAGAAACTGAGCGCAAGACTCACAACAAGTCTATCAAATTCCTGAAAGTGAAGTGGTCACATCATTCCAACCGTGAAGCCACCTGGGAACGCGAGGACCACCTCCGTTCCGAATATCCGGACTTTTTCCAGTCCTAGATCTCGGGACGAGATCCTTTCGTAGTGGTGGAGTGTTGTAACGCCCCGTATGTAACCTGCCATATTTGTATTCCAACTCTTGCCATTTTTGGCACTAAGTTATGATATTCCTCGTTGTTGGGTTTCGTCTTCCTTTTGCATTTTGTCTTGTCATGCATCTCATATCATGTCATCATGTGCATTGCATTTGCATACGTGTTCGTCTCATGCATCCGAGCATTTTCCCCATTGTTCGTTTTGCATTCCGGCGCCCCTATGTCCTCCGGCGTCCCCTTTTGCCTATTTTCCTGTGCGGGTGTTAAATGTTCTCGGATTGGACCGAGACTTGCCAAGCGGCCTTGGGTTACTACCGCTAGACCGCTTGTCAAGTTTCGTGCCATTTCGATTTCATTTGATACTTCAACGGTTAACCGAGGAACCGAAAAGGCCTTGTGTGTGTTGCAGCCCAACACCTTTTCAAAGTGGCCCAAAACCCATCCAAACCCCCTCCATCCTCTTGGTCGTTCGATCACGATCGCGTGGCCGAAAACCGTGCCCAATTTGGAGCCTCCTAGCTCCTTCTATGTATAAATAGGCATCTCCCCAAAAAATCCCGGATCAAACACCACCCCAACCCTAGCCCCGTTCCCCTCCGCGCGTCGGACACGTCCGGTCCGTGCCGGACACATCGCCGCCGCCGCTCTGCACCAATCATGCGCCGCCACATGGCCTCCCGCGCCCACATCGCCGTCGGCCCGCCCGAGCCCAGGGCAGCCCCCCCCCCCCCGAGCCTGCGCGCGCGCCCCGCCGCCCGCGTCAGCCCGCCGCCTCGCGCCGCCTCCTCGCCGCCCGGCAACCTTGCCGCCGCCCACATCGCTGGCGACCGCCGCCTCCTTGTCCGGTCGTCGCCGCCTCGACCGCGCCGCGCCGCCCCGGCCAGATCCGGACGCGGAAAGGCCGGATCCGGTGCCCCCTCGCCGGCCCCCTCTTCTCCGGTGGCCACTGTTCCTCTCCGGCAAGCTCGAGCCGCGCCTCGGTTCGCGTGCCGATCCAGATCTGGGATGAACCCTAGAGGTTGACCCTTTTTTGCCTAAGTCCCTAGTATTTTTAGCAGTTTTCATCGCATCATAACTTTGCATCTGTGGCTCTGTTTTGGGCATGTAGCATATCAAATTGTTCATCTGTATGTGCACTTCATTTCATTCCATTGCACCATGTTCATTTGAGCTCATCTTGATGCCCTAAATGCTGTTGCAAGAGTGCTATGTAATGTTGGTTTCAGATTCTTATCAGATTATGGACATTTGTCATTTTTGCCATGTTTAATATGTGCCTCCTATGATCTTGAGCCCTACATGTGTTTTGTTGTATGCCATGCCATCCTTACAGGGGTGTATGCCATGTATTTTTGTGATCTTTGTGGTGACTAACACAAGCATGCAAAGTAGCTCTCGTGATGTTCCTGATTTCAGGGACTTTGAATTCTTCTAATTCATTTCCCTGATGATATTTTTATGCCATGTAATCATGTTGCTACAGAGTGATCCATGCCTCTTTTGAGCATGTTCAGTAAGGATGATTTTGAGATATTGTTATACTCGATCCATCCATGTCTTTGTTTGCAATTATGGAGTACCCTAGCATGACTCAATCTTGCTCTACTTTTGCTATAAAATGTTCCTGGCAGATTGTTTACGTGTTAATTAATTTTGCCAATGATGTTGTAGTTTATCCATGCATGCTATGAGAGTGTTCTTGTCATGGTTAGCTTATTGATCATGTCTTCTTGCTGGGTGTATGCTTAGTTTGTCATGCAATGCCTTGTGGTGAGTGCAGCGAGCTCGCAAACATGCCTATGTAACTCTGTTTTGCCATGTTCCAGTTTTCTGCTAAGTCTGAATCTGTTAACGAAACTTGCTTTGTTCACATGGTTGCCATTGTATTTTCTGATCCCTTTTGGCATATGGTCAGTAAGGGACTTTTGTTACATGCTTTGTGTAGTTTCATGCCATGCCTTGCTTTTCCATGATATGTTCTTGTAGCATGTTGTTATCTTGCTCTAAACATTGCTTCCTGATGTTAATTCCTAACATGTTATTTTCACTAAGTCTGTGAACCTGATATCTTTTGCACTTTTGCCATGCTTGTTTGAACCTGCTATTGTGTGAATTAGCCATAGCTCAGTGTTCATCTTTTGTCAAGCATCTTGAGTGGATCACTACCATGTGATTTGTTGCTATGTTAGAGTGCGGTAGCTTATTTTTCTTGATGCTTTTAGATGGCGTCATGCTGTTAGTCGCAGCTTTGTGCCATTATTGTTTTGCTTGCCATTTGCAAACCGTGCATCTGATTCCGGTGATCTTTATATCGATTTCGACCGAAATCAACTCATCTTTCCAGCGGCACTTTTGGTTTTCCAAGTTGAGGCCTGGTTCAATCTTTCCCTTCCGAAGCACGCATATGCATTGCATATTACATCCCGCATATCATGCCATGTTTTGCATCATGTTGCTTGCGCATTGCAACGTGGTTGATTGTGTCTCCCTTTGCTTGTGTTCTTGCTTTGGGTAGATCCGGGAGACGAGTACGTGATCGAGGAACCCGTTGAGTACGCTTACGAGGATCAAGCTTACGCCAACTCGAAGAACTTTGCAGGCAAGATGCCCATACCCTCGAAATCGCTTCTATCTTTGCTTGCTAGTTGCTCGCTCTATTGCTATGCCTATGCTACGATACCTACCACATGCTTATCATGCCTCCCATATTGCCATGTCAAACCTCTAACCCACCTTGTCCTAGCAAACCGTTGTTTGGCTATGTTACCGCTTTGCTCAGCCCCTCTTATAGTGTTGCTAGTTGCAGGTGAAGATTGGAGTTTGTTCCTTGTTGGAACATGTTTATTGTTGGGATATCACTATTATATCTTGTCTACTTTAATGCATCAATACACTTGGTAAAGGGTGGAAGGCTCGGCCTTATGTCTGGTGTTTTGTTCCACTCTTGCCACCCTAGTTTCCGTCATACCGGTGTTATGTTCCTTGATTTTGCGTTACTTACACGGTTGGGTTATAATGGGAACCCCTTGACAGTTCGCCTTGAATAAAACTCCTCCAGCAAGGCCCAACCTTGGTTTTACCATTTGCCACCTAGCCTTTTTCCCTTGGGTTTCGCGGACTCAAGGATTATCTTTATTTTAACCCCCCCCCCC
>NC_041392.1:137681160-137685106 GCF_002162155.2 Triticum dicoccoides | reverse complement strand
TGAGTGTTGGTCCAAACTAGAGCCCCTTGCAGCGCCACCTCGGGGAAACTCGAGGGTTGGTTTTAGTTGTACGGATTGCTTATCCAGTGTGCCCTGAGAACGAGATATGTGCAGCTCCTATCAGGATTTGTCGGCACATTCGGGTGGCTTTGCTGGACTTGTTTTACCATTGTCGAGATGTCTTGTAACCAGGATTCCGAGTCTGATCGGGCCGTCCTGGGATAAGGAATATCCTTCATTGACCGTGAGAGCTTGTGATGGGCTCAGTTGGGACACCCCTGTAGGTATTTGAACTTTCGAAATCCGTGCCCGCGGTTATGGGTAGATGGGAATTTTTTAATGTCCGATTGTAGAAAACCTGAAACTTAAACTTAATTGAAATGAATCAACACCGTGTGTAGCCGTGATGGTCTCTTTTCGGCAGAGTCCGGGAAGAGAACACGGTCTAGAGTTATGCTTGAACGTAAGTAGTTCTAGGATCACTTCTTGATCATAGTTTCTCGACTGTGCCTTGCCTTCTCTTCTCGCTCTCATTTGCGTATGTTAGCCACCATATATGCTAGTGCTTACTGCAGCTCCACCTCATACCTTTTCGCTACCTATGAGCTTAAATAGTCTTGATCGCGAGGGTGTGAGATTTCTGAGTCCCCGTGACTCACATATTACTTCCAAAACCAGATGCAGGAACCGATGATACCATTCCAGGAGATACGACTGAGCTCAAGTGGGAGTTCGATGAGGACTCAGGGCGATACTGTGTTTCCTTTCCAGACGATCAGTAGTGGAGCCCGGTTGGGGTGATCGGGGACATTATGCATTTGGGGTTGTCTTTATTTTGGTTTCGTAGTCGGACATTGATTGTATCTGGATGATTGTAATGCTATTTATGTTATTGTGTGAAGTGGCGATTGTAAGCCAACTATGTACCTCTTTTCTTATTCAGTACATGGGATGTGTAAAGATTACCCCTCTTGCGACATTGCCTACAATGCGGTTATCCCTCTAAGTCGTGCTCCGACACGTAGGAGATATAGCCGCATCGTGGGTGTTACAACCATACCTACCTATGGATTGAGTAAGATCCTCCAAGTAAGTTGTCATCGGTGCAAGCAATAAATATTGCTCTCTAAATATGTATGACTTATTAGTGTGGGAGAAATAAGCTTTATACGATCGTGTGATATGGAAGAAATAAAAGCGACAGACTGCATAATAAAGGTCCATATCACAAGTGGCAATATAAAGTGACGGTCTTTCACATTAAGATTTTCTGCATCCAACCATTAAAGTGCATGACAACCTCTGCTTCCCTCTGCGAAGGGCCTATCTTTTACTTTTATCTCCTACCTTGCATAAGAGTCATGGTGATCTTCACCCTTCCTTTTTACATTTTATCGTTTGGCAAGCACAGTATGTTGGAAAGATCCTGGCATATATGGCTAATTGGATGTGCGTTTTCATGAACTATTATTGTTGACATTACCCTTGGGGTAAAACATTGGGAGGCAAAACTATAAGCCCCTATCTTTCTCTGTGTCCGACTAAAACTCCATACCCATAAGTATTGCGTGAGTGTCAGCAATTGCGAAAGACTATATGATAGTTGAGTATGGGGACTTGCTGAAAAGCTTTTATACATTGACTCTTTCCTATGTTATGATAAATTGCAATTGCTCCAATGACTGAGATTATAGTTTGTTAGTTTTCAATGAAGCTTACGATTCATACTTGAAATTGTGATTGAATTACTACTCTAGCATAAGAAATCATATGACAAGAATTATATGAGTTGATGTTCTAAGAATGATCATGATGCCCTAATGTCCGTATTTTATTTTTATCGACACCTCTATCTCTAAACATGTGGACATATTTTTCGATTTCGGCTTTCGCTTGAGGACAAGCAAGGTCTAAGCTTGGGGGAGTTGATACGCCCATTTTTCATCATGCTTTTATATCGATATTTATTGCATTATGGGCTGTTATTACACATTATGTCACGATACTTATGCCTATTCTCTCTTATTCTACAAGGCTTTCATAAAGAGGGAGAATGCCGGCAACTGGGATTCTGGGCTGGGAATGGAGCAAATATTAGGGACCTATTCTGCAGAGCTCCAAAAGTCCTGAAACTTCACGGAAGACGTTTTCATAATACATAAAAAATACTCAGCGGAAGAGATTCACCAGGGGGGCACACCCTGCCCACGAGGGTGGGGGCGCGCCCTACCCCCCTAGGCACGCCCCCTACCTCGTGGGCCCCTGGTGGCCCTCCGGTGGCCATCTTCTGCTATATGAAGTCTTTCAATGGGAAAAATACGAAGCCATCTTCTCGGACGAAACTCCGCCACCACGAGGCGGAACCTTGGCGGAACCAATCTAGGGCTCTGGCGGAGCTGTTCTGTCGGGGAAACTTCCCTCCCAGAGGGGGAAATCATCGCCATCGTCATCACCAACGCTCCTCTCATCGGGAGAGGGAAATCTCCTTCAACATCTTCATCAGCACCATCTCCTCTCAAAACCCTAGTTCATCTCTTGTATCCAATTCTTGTCTCCAAGTCCGGGATTGGTGCTAGTAGGTTGCTAGTAGTGTTAATTACTTCTTGTAGTTGATGCTAGTTGGTTTATTTTGTGGAAGATCATATGTTCAGATCCTATATGCATATTAATACCCCTCTGATTATGAACATGTTTATGCTTTGTGAGTAGTTACTTTTGTTCCTGAGGACATGGAAGAAGTCTCGCTATTAGTAGTCATGTGAATTTGGTATTCGTTCGATATTTTGATGAGATGTATGTTGTCTCTCCTCTAGTGGTGTTATGTGAATGTCGACTACATGACACTTCACCATTATTTGGGCCTAGAGGAAGGCATTGGGAAGTAATAAGTAGATGATGGGTTGCTAGAGTGACAGAAGCTTAAACCCTAGTTTATGCGTTGCTTTGTAAGGGGCTGATTTGGATCCACATGTTTCATGCTATGGTTAGGTTTACCTTAATACTTTTGTTGTAGTTGCGGATGCTTGCAATAGAGGTTAATCATAAGTGGGGTGCTTGTCCAAGTAAGGACAGTACCCAAGCACCGGTGCACCCACATACCAAATTATCCAAGCACTGAACGTGAATCATATGAGCGTGATGAAAACTAGCTTGACGATATTCCCATGTGTCCTCGGGAGCGCTTTTCTCTATATAAGAATTTTTCCAGGCTTGTCCTTTGCTACAAAAAGGATTGGGCCACCTGGCTGCACTTTATTTACTTTTGTTACTTGTTGCTCGTTACAAATTATCCTATCACAAAACTATCTGTTACCACTTGTTTCAGTACTTGCAGAGAATACCTTGCTGGAAACTGCTTATCATTTCCTTCTGCTCCTCGTTGGGTTCGACACTCTTACTTATCGAAAGGACTACGATAGATCCCCTATACTTGTGGGTCACCAAGACTCTTTTCTGGCGCCGTTGCCGGGGAGTGAAGCACCTTTGGTAGGTGGAATTTGGTAAGGAAAAATTTATATAGTGTGCTGAAATTTACTGTCACTTGTTACTATGGAAAGTAATCCTCTGAGGGGCTTGTTCGGGGTATCTTCACCCTGACCAGTAGAGCAAAGAGTTTCTCCTCAACCTACTGAAAATGAAAATGTTTGCTTTGAAATTCCTTCGGGTATGATAGAAAAATTGTTAGCTAATCCTTTTTTAGGAGATGGAACAAAGCATCCTGATGAGCATCTAATATATGTGGATGAAGTTTGTGGATTATTTAAGCTTGCAGGTGTACCCGGAGATGTTGTTAAGAAGAAGGTATTCCCTTTATCTTTGAAGGGAGATGCATCGACATGGTATAGGCTATGTGATGATATGGGGTCTTGGAATTACAAACGATTGAAATTGGAATTTCATCAGAAGTTTTATCCTATGCATCTTGTTCATCGTGATCGCAATTATA
>NC_041392.1:137619111-137680775 GCF_002162155.2 Triticum dicoccoides | reverse complement strand
ATATAGGAAAAATCCATCCTACCACCCGGTGGTAGTTACCCCACATGTCTCATATACTACCATGTGGTACTATATATACTATTTTATTATTTTAAATATGTTCATATACTATATCTAAGATATTCCAAAGCAAGTTACATGAAAAAATTGCATATGAGCTCATAGTTTTTGTTATATTTATAAAATACGTACATATTTGTACGTAAGAATGAGCATACTCAAAAAATGGTACATACTACCTAAAAATTAGTATATATACTACCTAATCATTGTTAGATACTACATACTACACGTACATACTCTCGGTTCCGACAGATACTACATACAACATACAAAACGCAAGTGGTGGTAACTACCACTGCTTGTAGGAAACATTTGTCCTATATATATATATAATTTTTGGCCTCGTGAAGGAGAAAGCATCGCTCAAGCTTGGGGGAGCCTTAAATCAATGTTATATTCATGCCCCAATCATGATCTCTCAATAGAAATGATTATTCAAAATTTTTATGTTTGGCTTTCTGATAGCAATCGCACCATGCTTGATACTTCTTGTGCTGGCTCTTTTATGATGAAGACTATTGAATTCAAATGGGATTTATTGGAAAGAATTAAACGCAACTCTGAAGATTGGGACCTCGACAAAGATAAGGTGTCAGGTATGACACCTAGGTTTGATTGTGTTAAATATTTTATGGATACCGATGTTTTCCGTAAATTTAGCACTAAATATGGACTTGACTCTGAGATAGTAGCTTCTTTCTGTGAATCTTTCGCTACTTATGTTGATCTCCCCAAGGAGAAGTGGTTTAAATATCATCCTCCCATAGAAGTAAAATTAGTTGCACCTATTAAAGTTGAAGAAAAGACTATCACTTATAATGATCCTATTGTTCCTACTTCTTATGTTGAGAAACCACCTTTTCCTGTTAGGATAAAGGATCATGCTAAACCTTCAACTGTGGTTCGTAAAAGCAATATTAAAACATATACACCTCATGAGCAAATTAAAGTTGAACCTAATATTGCTATTGTTAAAGATCTCTTGTGTGATAATATTGATGGGCATGTTATCCATTTCCTTGATGAGACTGCTAGAATTGCTAAACCTTCTGCTAAAGATAAAAAACAAACCTGTGGTAGGCATGCCTTTTATTTCTGTTAAAATAGGAGATCATTTTTATCATGGCTTATGTGATATGGGTGCTAGTGCTAGTGTAATACCTTATTCCTTATACAAAGAAAGTATGCATGATATTGCACCTGCTGAGATAGAAGATATTGATGTCACAATTAAACTTGCCAATAGAGATACTATTTCGCCAATAGAAATTATTAGAGATGTTGAAGTATTGTGTGGGAAAACTAAATATCCTGCTGATTTTCTTGTTCTCGGTACCCCACAAGATAGCTTTTGTCCCATTATATTTGGTAGACCCTTCCTGAACACTGTTAATGCTACCATAGATTGCAAAAGGGATGTTGTTACTATCGATTTAGATGATACGACTCATGAATTTAATTTCTCTAAATTTAGTAGACAACACCGTGAGGAAGAATTAACTAGTAAGGATGATATTATTGGTCTTGCTTCTATTGTTGTATCTCCTATCGATCCTTTGGAATAATATTTGCTAGACCATGAAAATGATATGTTTATGAATGAAAGAAGGGAAATAGATGAAGTATTCTTTAAACAGGAACCTATTCTGAAACACAATTTGCATGTTGAAATCCTAGGGGATCCTCCTCCACCCAAGGGTGATCCCGTGTTTGAGCTTAAACCATTACCTGATACTCTTAAATATGCTTATCTTGATGAGAAAAAGATATATCCTGTTATTATTAGTGCTAACCTTTCAGAGCATGAGGAAGAGAGATTATTGAAAACTCTGAAGAAGCATCGTGTTGCTATTGAGTATACTCTTGATGATCTTAAGGGCATTAGTCCCACTCTATGTCACCATAAAATTAATTTGGAAGAAGATGCTAAACCAGTTCGTGATCATCAACGACGGCTGAATCCTAAAATGAAAGAAGTGGTAAGAAGGGAAATACTAAAGCTCCTTGAGGCAGATATAATCTATCACGTTGCTGATAGTCAGTGGGTAAGTCATGTCCATTGTGTCCCTAAGAAGGGAGGTATTATTGTCGTTCCTAATGATAAAGATGAATTGATTCCTCACAGAACTATTACAGGTTATAGGATGGTAATTGATTTCCGCAAATTAAATAAGGCTACTAAAAAGGATCATTACCCATTACCTTTTATTGATCAAATGCTAGAAAGATTATCCAAACATACACATTTTTTCTTTCTAGATGGTTATTCTGGTTTCTCTCAAATACCTGTGTCAGCCAAAGATCAATCAAAGACTACTTTTACTTGCCCTTTTGGTACTTTTGCTTACAGACGTATGCCGTTTGGTCTATGTAATGCACCTGCTACCTTTCAAAGATGCATGATGGCTATATTCTCTGACTTTTGTGGAAAGATTTGTGAGGTTTTCATGGATGATTTCTCCGTCTATGGATCTTCTTTTGATGATTGCTTGAGCAACCTTGATCGAGTTTTGCAGAGATGTGAAGAAACTAATCTTGTCTTGAATCGGGAAAAGTTCCACTTTATGGTTAATGAATGTATTGTCTTGGGGCACAAAGTTTCTGAAAGAGGTATTGAGGTTGATAAAGCCAAGGTTGATGCTATTGAGAAGATGCCATGTCCCAAGGACATCAAAGGTATACGAAGTTTCCTTGGTCATGCCGGATTTTATAGGAGGTTCATTAAGGACTTCTCAAAAATTTCCCGGCCTCTGACTAATTTATTACAAAAAGATATACCATTTGTCTTTTATGATGATTGTGTAGACGCATTTGAAATACTTAAGAAAGCATTAATCTCTGCACCTATTGTTCAGCCACCTGATTGGAATTTACCCTTTGAAATTATGTGTGATGCTAGTGATTATGTTGTAGGTGTTGTTCTAGGGCAAAGAGTTGATAAGAAATTAAATTTTATTCAATATGCTAGTAAAACTCTAGACAATGCTCAAAGAAATTATGCTACTACTGAAAAAGAATTCTTAGCAGTTGTATTTGCTTGTGATAAGTTCAGACCTTATATTGTTGATTCTAAAGTAACTATTCACACTGATCATGCTGCTATTAAATATCTTATGGAAAAGAAAGATGCTAAACCTAGACTTATTAGATGGGTTCTCTTGCTACAAGAATTTGACTTACATATCGTTGATAGAAAGGGAGCTGAGAACCCCGTTGCAGACAACTTGTCTAGGTTAGAAAATGTGCTTGATGACCCACTACCTATTGATGATAGCTTTCCTGATGAGCAATTAAATGTCATAAATGCTTCTCATACTGCTCCATGGTATGCAGATTATGTTAGTCACATTGTTGCTAAGTTTATACCACCTAGTTTCACATACCAGCAAAAGAAAAAGTTCGTATATGATTTGAGGCATTACTTTTGGGATGACCCACATCTTTATAAAGAAGGAGTAGATGGTGTTATTAGACGTTGTGTACCTGAGCATGAACAGGAACAGATCCTACGCAAGTGTCACTCCGAAGCTTATGGAGGACACCATGCTGGAGATAGAACTGCACATAAAGTATTGCAATCTGGTTTTTATTAGCCTACTCTCTTCAAGGATTCCCGTAAGTTTGTCTTATCTTGTGATGAATGTCAAAGAATTGGTAATATTAGTAGACGTCAAGAAATGCCTATGAATTATTCACTCGTTATTGAACCATTTGATGTTTGGGGCTTTAACTATATGGGACCCTTTCCTTCCTTTAATGGATATACACATATTTTAGTTGTTGTTGATTACGTTACTAAGTGGGTAGGAGCTATTCCAACTAGTAGTGCTGATCATAACACTTCTATTAAAATGCTTAAAGAAGTTGTTTTTCCAAGATTTGGAGTCCCTGGATATTTAATGACTGATGGTAGTTCACATTTTATTCATGGTGCTTTCCGTAAAATGCTTGCTAAATATGATGTTAATCATAGAATTGCATCTCCTTATCACCCGCAGTCTAGTTGTCAAGTAGAATTGAGTAATAGAGAGCTCAAATTAATTTTGCAAAAGACTGTTAATAGATCTAGAAAGAATTGGTCCAAGAAACTTGGTGATGCATTATGGGCCTATAGAACTGCATATAAAAATCCTATGGGTATGTCTCCATATAAAATGGTTTATGGAAAAGCATGTCACTTACCTCTCAAACTAGAACACAAAGCATATTGGGCTATTAAAGAGCTCAATTATGATTTTAAACTTGCCGGTGAGAAGAGGTTATTTGATATTAGCTCACTCAATGAATGGAGAACCCAAGCCTACGAAAATGACAAGTTGTTTAAAGAAAAAGTTAAAAGATGGCATGACAAAAGGATACAAAAGCGTGAGTTTAATGTAGGTGACTATGTATTGCTATACAACTCTTGTTTAAGATTTTTGCAGGAAAACTTCTCTCTAAATGGGAAGTCCCTTACGTTATCGATGAGGTCTATCATTCCGGTGCCATAAAAATCAACAACTTCGAAGGCACAAATCCGAAGGTGGTGAACGGTCAAAGAATCAAACATTATATCTCAGGTAATCCCATAAATGTTGAAACCAATGTTATTGAAACCATAACCCCGGAGGAATACATACGGGACACTTTCCGGAACGTTTCAGACTCCGAAAAGGAATAGGTATGTGGTACGGTAAGTAAACCGACTCCAAAACAGTTTTTAAGGCAATATTTCTCCGTTTTGGAATATTTAGCAAAATAGAAAAATAAGAAGCAGTCCGGGAAGGACACGAGGGTGGAGGGCGCGCCCCCTACCTCGTGGGCACCTCGTGCGCTTTTCGGACTCCGTTTTCATACACGACACCTATCTTGGTCGGTAAAAATTCATTATATAATCTCCCGGGGGTTTTGACTCCCGTATCACGCAATTACCATCTGTTTGTGTTTCGAGATGTTGCTGCTGCAGATTAGAGCAAGATGTCTTCGCAAGAGGTAGTCGGGGAGAGCCAGGTGTCTCATCCGGCACCGAGATCAATGACAAACAATAATGTTGACCTCCTTGGGCCAGCAACGGAGGAAGAGATGGAGGCTGACTTGAAGAGGATAGATGCCATGGAAGAGGATCAAGAAGTCACTTCCCGCTTCCGAGCTGGATTCACAATGGTTGAACTGCAGAGCTCGGCTATTCCAAACTCGGTTATCCCTTCCAATGTTAGATTTCTTTCTTATGAGAATATGAAAAAGAGTGTCACTGGTTCTCCCGCAGCTATGCAGCACCCTTGGGTGCAGGGATCTTTGGCTGTTACAGGAAAACTTTGAAAGGAAATAATGGACCTAAAGCAGCAAGTCAATAAGCTTGAGGAGGAGAATCGTATCCTGAGGGGCATCATCGCCAAGAATATCACATCACCATCCCCGAAAAGAGAGACATAATCACATGGGTATGGGCACTCCCCTTGGCAACTGCCAAGCTTGGGGGAGTGCCCCGGTATTGTATCACCATCACTTTGACCTTTACCCTTTTTCTTAGTTCGATCCTTTTGGTAATATCTTGATCTAGTAGAATAAAAGTTCTTAGTATGATCTAGTTGTGAGTTTTGCTTTATGATTCCTCTATGTAGTCGAGTCCGTGAGCTATATAATAAAGATTAGTGTTGAGTCAAGGGCTTGATTCTTTTGCCATGATCCTAAGTGAATAAAAGAAAAGAGAAAGAAATAAAAAGAAACAAAGAGATCATGTGAATCTCATGGAGAGTAATGAGCTCACATAGAAAAAAGTATGATGAATAAAAGTTGTTGAGAGTTGACAAACATAGTTTTGGTCATCGTTGCAATTAATAGGAAGTAATAAAGAAAGAGAGGTCTTCACATATAGATATACTATCTTGGACATCTTTTATGATTGTGAGCACTCGTTAAAATATGACATGCTAAAGAGTTGACGTTGGACAAGGAAGACAACGTAATGGGTTATGTTTTCTTACATCTGAGATAAATTATATTGTCATGGATCGTCCAACATTGTTGAGCTTGCCTTTCTCCCTCATGCTAGCCAAATTCATAGCACCAAGTAGATATACTACTTGTGCTTCCAAATACCCTTAAACCAGTTTTGCCATGAGAGTCCACCATACCTACCTATGGACTGAGTAAGATCCTCCAAGTAAGTTGTCATCGGTGCAAGCAATAAAAAATTTTCTCTAAATATGTATGACTTATTAGTATGGGAGAAATAAGCTTTATACGATCGTGTGATACGGAAGAAATAAAAGCGACAGACTGCATAATAAAGGTCCATATCACTAGTGGCAATATAAAGTGACGTTCTTTCGCATTAAGATTTTGTGCATCAAACCATAAAAGCGCATGACAACCTCTGCTTCCCTCTGCGAAGGGCCTATCTTTTACTTTTATCTCCTACCTTGCATAAGAGTCATGGTGATCTTCACCCTTCCTTTTTACATTTTATCCTTTGGCAAGCACAGTATGTTGGAAAGATCGTGGCATATATGGCTAATTGGATGTGCGTTTTCATGAACTATTATTGTTGACATTACCCTTGAGGTAAAATGTTGGGAGGCAAAACTATAAGCCCCTATCTTTCTCTGTGTCCGACTAAAACTCCATACCCATAAGTATTGCGTGAGTGTCAGCAATTGTGAAAGACTATATGATAGTTGAGTATGGGGACTTGCTGAAAAGTTCTTATACATTGACTCTTTCCCATGTTATGATAAATTGCAATTGCTCCAATGACTGAGATTATAGTTTGTTATTTTTCAATGAAGCTTACGATTCATACTTGAAATTGTGATTGAATTATTACTCTAGCATAAGAAATCATATGACAAGAATTATATAAGTTATTGTTCTAAGAATGATCATGATGCCCTCATGTCCATATTTTATTTTTATCGACACCTCTATCTCTAAACATGTGGACATATTTTTTGATTTCGGCTTTCGCTTGAGGACAAGCGAGGTCTAAGCTTGGGGGAGTTGACACGTCCATTTTGTATCATGCTTTTATACCGATATTTATTGCATTATGGGCTGTTATTACACATTATGTCACAATACTTATGCCTATTCTCTCTTATTCTACAAGGTTTGCATAAAGAGGGAGAATGCCGGCAGCTGGGATTCTGGGCTGGGAAAGGAGCAAATATTAGAGACCTATTCTGCACAGCTCCAAACGTCATGAAACTTCATGGAAAACGTTTTCAGACTATATAAAAAATACTCAGCGGAAGAGATTCACCAGGGGAGCACACCCTGCCCACGAGGGTGGGGGCGCGCCCTACCCCCTAGGCGCGCCCCTACCTCGTGGGCCCCCTGGTGGCCCTCCGGTGGCCATCTTCTTCTATATGAAGTCTTTCGATGGGAAAAAATAGGAAGCCATCTTCTCGGATGAAACTCCGCCGCCACGAGGCGGAACCAATCTAGGGCTCTGGCGGAGCTGTTCTGCCGGGGAAACTTCCCTCCCAGAGGGGGAAATCATCGCCATCGTCATCACCAACGCTCCTCTCATCAGGAGAGGAAAATCTCCATCAACATCTTCATCAGCACCATCTCCTCTCAAAACCCTAGTTCATCTCTTGTATCCAATTCTTGTCTCCAAGTCCGGGATTGGTGCTAGTAGGTTGCTAGTAGTGTTAATTACTCCTTGTAGTTGATGCTAGTAGGTTGCTAGTAGTGTTTATTTGGTGGAAGATCATATGTTCAGATCCTATATGCATATTAATACCCCTCTGGTTATGAACATGTTTATGCTTTGTGAGTAGTTACGTTTGTTCCTGAGGAGATGGGAGAAGTCTTGCTATTAGTAGTGATGTGATTTTGGTATTCGTTCGATATTTTGATGAGATGTATGTTGTCTCTCCTCTAGTGGTGTTATGTGAATGTCGACTACATGACACTTCACCATTATTTGGGCCTAGAGGAAGGCATTGGGAAGTAATAAGTAGATGATGAGTTGCTAGAGTGACAGAAGCTTAAACCCTAGTTTATGCGTTGCTTCGTAAGGGACTGATTTGGATCCATATGTTTCATGCTATGGTTAGGTTTACCTTAATACTTTTGTTGTAGTTGCGGATGCTTGCAATAGAGGTTAATCATAAGTGGGATGCTTGTCCAAGTAAGGACAGTACCCAAGCACCGGTTCACCCACATACCAAATTATCAAAGCACGGAATGCGAATCATATGAGCATGATGAAAACTAGCTTGACGATATTCCCATGTGTCCTCGGGAGCGCTTTTCTCTATATAAGAGTTTGTCCAGGCTTGTCCTTTGCTACCAAAATGATTGGGCCACCTTGCTGCACTTTATTTACTTTTGTTACTTGTTGCTCGTTACAAATTATCCTATCACAAATCTATCTGTTACCACTTGTTTCAGTACTTGCAGAGAATACCTTGCTGGAAACCGCTTATCAATTCCTTCTGCTCCTCGTTGGGTTCGACACTCTTACTTATCGAGAGGACTACGATAGATCCCCTATACTTGTGGGTCATCAACGATAACTCCCATGTGTCCTCGGGAGCGCTTTCCTTTATATAAGAGGCTGTCCAGGCTTGTCCTTTGCTACAAAAATGATTGGGCCACCTTGCTGCACCTTGTTTACTTTTGTTACTTGTTAGCCGTTACGAATTACGCTTATCACAAAACTATCTTTTACCGATAATTTCTGTGCTTGCAGAGAATACCTTACTGAAAACTGCTTGTCATTTCCTTCCGCTCCTTGTTGGGTCTGACACTCTTACTTATCGAAAGGACTACGATAGATCCCCTATACTTGTGGGTCATCACCGCGCCAGCCGGCTTAGTAACAGACATCATCTTCCGGACCGTATCAGCATAGCAGAACAGAAAGAATATGTGCCAGTTTTTGCAAAGATCAGGGCTCTGATGGCCAACGGCTTGATCGTAATTGATCTAGTCCGCTGCTGGGTCACTTGGAGAATCTTGCCTCTAAGCATCCGGCCTGGTTGAATGTGTGAGTATACCGGCAAGCTAACAGATCCTCAGCGCCACTATCAAACCGAAATGACCGAGGAAGACATCAATAATATGACCAAGACTTTGTTAAATGAAAGCTTAAAATATTGCAGTAAAGTTGGATTGGCCCCTTTCTGCATTTTGAATAAGCCACCAGCCGTAAGTTTAGAATCCATCTCATACTTAACTCATATTTTCATTTGTGTTGCCTGCTCATACTTATTCAACATTTGTAGTCCGATTCGCCCTTCTAGACCAAGAAGCTGCAGGATAAGCAAAAGAAGACCCGGACGAAGAGCAAGGCCATCAAAAAGCCTGGTAAAAAGAAAACCAACGCTGCCGAGTTGTTCAACTTGGACGAGAACGATGATGATGATGCGTCGGAGATAGAACTTGATTTCCTTGGCTCATTTTTTGTACACCTTATTGACAATGACCATTATCAGGATGATGCAGAAGCCAGCTGTGCAGATGATGACGAGGTAATTATCCTTTCCTCCGGCTCAGAACCTCTGCCAACACAGAAAACTCAACAAGCAAGCCGTAAAGTAAGATTTTCTCACCCTCTAGCTTACTTGGATCCCAACTTTCTTATGAAGAAGCATCAACATGAAGCTCGCCGTACAACCTGGAACAGCGGCGGCAGAGTTTTATCCTCCGGCTTGCCGAACACTCCAGCACCTCGCAAACGTCGACCGGAGGTTTCAAATATTTCCGACTCATCTTATCCCATGGCGGGTATTTTTCGACAACCTCTTAACCCGTCCGATTCAAACTATCAGGGAACATCTCATTCCTCCTCCGGCGACTCAATTGGAACTCAAATTCCGGCCTTCAAAACCGTTCCTGGGTAAGGGTGTACTCCATGGGTGTATTCCATCACTTGAAATTTCATGCCTGACTGATATATTGACATCTGTGTATTTCTTATTCTCAGTGGCTAGGCCAAACCCAGCAAAAAGGCGAAACTGAATAAGCTGGCTAATGACTCCAACCCTTTTGAGCCGGAAAAACAACAGCCAGAATCCTCTCGTCTAATCGCTGAAGCCACCATTGATGACCCGCCACCAGAAGAGCACGATGTCACCATGGATCAAATAGATGTTGAGCCGGTCATCTCTAAACCAACAAGCCCCATCAAGCCTAATGAAGATAAGGCTGACGATGTCACCATCACCGGGCTTGGTTATACCGCGCCGAGTAACCCCACTGCCTTATCCAAGCACAGCGCCAAAGAGGAAATTTCTGCTGCTGATAAAGGCAAATGGAAAGTAGACTTAGAAGACTATTCCCAGTTCAGTGCTCAAGAAATCCATTCTGGTTATTTGAACCGGCTATACACCAGCCGTGATTTCGAAGCCAGTTTAGTCAATTTGATGAAGGAACGCTATGAGGTAATCCAATCACCATTCTCTTCATAATGATACGTCTATCAGCCACCAAGTCTATAGGATATGATAGGATTGAATAGGTTGTAGACTTTACAATTGCCATAAAGAACTGAACATCATCACTAGTAGCCCCTAAGGGCCGGCTTAAATCAAGTTAAGTCGGGACTTTAACTAGCAGTAATCAACTTCGCATCCGTATCCCCCCCAAGGGTCGATTTAACTAGCATAGTTAAACCGGGACTTGCGAACATTTGATGAAATCAACACTTCAATATATGTAACTTTGGTAAACCGGATCATATCATTGTACCCGAGTCATTAGATAAATTCGTCTTGAAAAGAGCAATAGGCATCAGCCCCCAAGTGCCAAGGAAAATACTTGTATTGTGCTTGGGACTTCAAAAATAATCATGATCCTAATATCTTCCATGTTTACTCATGTCACAGGTTGAATTAACTGAGAATGATTCACAAATCAATGATCTAAAGGCCAACATCAAAACTCAGCAATCTAAAACATCCAAGGCCAAGTCAAAGCTGAAGACTGCACTGGAAAACATTGAACACTTGAAACAAGGCTTCAGCAATGAAAAGAACGGTTGGGAGACCGAAAAGGCGGCTCTATTAAAGAGAGTCGAGGATGTCAAAGCAGCCCTTAAGCCGGTAACTGAAGAGTTGTCCGGCTTAAAGCATCAAATCAATAATATGACATCAGACATCTTCGGTAAGTAGAAGAATAACTCCTTTACAGCAGCAGTCATATCATATTCATCTGCCGACTTATCGTGATTTTTACGAATAAAGGCTCCCGAAGCGTCAAGTTGGGCTCAGATATGCGCCTCAAGCTGAAGGCTGTCTACACTCTTGTTGAACAGTTTTACACTGGCACCCAACGCACCATTGCTGCTGCTATGCATAAGAAATCTCCGCCCACTCTCATCAAGGATACATTGGAGAGGTTATCGGTGCTGCCCCAAAGGATCGACGATTTAAAGTGAGCATCTGCCATAGCCAGTGCTATGACTGTTTTAAGCCGGGCAAAGGCGTGGCAAGCAGATCTGGATCCAGAAGATTTGGCCAACGGTTACCCAAGTGTCAAAGAGGATGGATCCGCCTTCGGTGCTGACGACTTTGCAGAAATAGCAAGAGCAATGCGTCTGTTAGCAAGTAAGCTGGTTGAAGAAACCAATCTACCCACATACCGGGCGACTTATGATGCTGAGAACAAGAAAGTGAAGGCGCCGGTTCATCAGGAGACGGATCTCATCCCGTCGACTTGTAAGCACACCTTCGCTCCTGACATTGATCCATTCAACCTTATTGACGATGAAATTGTGTTTAGAGCGTTGACCGGTATCAACTGGGCTACGCCTGACTTCCAGCCAATGGATAATCAAGGATCTGAAGAAGAAGAAGAAGCGTAGGATGATCCGGAGGCTTCAACCCACCAAGATTCATGAGCCATTTTATTAGTCATAGCACTTTAATGTGTATGTCTCAAAAAACACTTATCCTCTTTGGGCCATCAGATGCCTTGTAATAGGCTAGTTAAACTGTGATCTATCATGGCATCCTGCACGTTTTGTTTGCATAACATTGTTGATCCGTCATTTGGAGATCTGCCATTTATGCTCATGATATCATCAATTATGCAGGTCAGTTTAATCATTTGTCCTGCACAAACAGATCGCAGTTGCCCTGGCGGTTTACCCCAGGGCGGGTCATAATACCCCATATAAAAACCAATGATGACTAAATAGTCCATAACCAGGGCTGGTTTATTCAAAACCTCAGATAACAAAAATAAATATCATACATGTGATACTTATGCACATTGCCGGCTTATCATGCCAGTAAGGGTAACAACCCTGAAGATAGAGCATAACGCCCGATTCACTTTATTCACGCCGCCGGCTTATCGTGCCATATGCAGCAAGGGGTAATATCTCAAAGCTTAGAGCCAGTACTCCAAGCACCAAAAATCATCATATACTGGCGACTTAAAATCCAAAGCTAGGCCGGGTTAATAAACTTCGGATAGATTTATATACAAACCATAAGGTAACATATCCCTCATCGGTTTTCAACCATGTATTATCATGTGACAAGAGATGAACCTCAAAAAAAATTCGAATCAAATAGAAATAAAAATCAAGGCTTTCATAGGCTGCCAAGCCTCAAAGTCAAGTGTTGTTCAAGGGGCGCACAACCACTAAGTTAAACCTTCATTCAAACCTTGTATGTCGGGCCTCACATGACCACTCCCCGTTTTAACTTTGACAAGTTCAAGGTCTTTACATGAAGAGGGTAGTCATAGCTATGCTCAATGAGCAGGAAGCCCCCAAGTGATCATATGAAGTAACAATAAAGACTCATTATTCTCATAAATGAAACGACAGAGGCCCTGAATTATCAGGGATGTCCGCTTTATTATATTCATCATAATATATACATTGTCAAAATATGTACATCATAAGAGCCGGTGGCTCAGGTGTAATAAGGCCGAAGATGAGCAATATTCCACGGCCGGCGGGTCTCCTCCTCCGATGTGCATGAGTCCTTGTGGTATCGAACATCGATAAGGTAGTATGACCCATTATTCCGATTTTTGCTGACCAAAAAGGGCCCTTCCCAAGGTGGGGATAGCTTGTGCATATCAGTTTGATCCTGGATAAGCCAGAGCACCAAATCGCCTTCTTGAAAGGTCTTGGTTTTAACCCGGCGGCTATGATAACAGCGCAGATCTTGCTGGTAAATCGCTGAACGAGCCGTCACAAGGTCATGCTCCTCATCCAACAGGTCAATAGCATCCTGACGTGCTTTTTCATTATCAGCTTCGACACAAGCCGCCACACGAAGCGAGTCATGATGGATGTCACTAGGGAGAACCGCCTCTGCCCCGTAAACAATGAAGGAAGGCGTGTAACCCGTAGACCTGTTGGGGGTGGTATTGATGCTCCAGAGCACTAAGGGTAATTCTTCCACCCAACAACTCGGAGTCCTCTGCAAAGGGACCATAAGCCGGGGCTTGATGGCTCTCAAAATTTCTTAATTGGCTCTCTCAGCTTGACCATTGGACTAGGGGTGAGCCACGGATGACACATCAAGTCGAATATGCTCTCGTTGACAAAACTCTTTCATAGCACCTTTAGACAAATTAGTGCCATTATCAGTTATAATGCTATGGGAAAAGCCAAAACAGAAAATCACCTTCTTGATGAACTGGACAGTTGTTACCGCGTCACACTTACTGACCGGTTCTGCCTCAACCCACTTTGTGAATTTGTCAACCGCCACCAAAAGGTGGGTCTTTTATCTTTGGACCGTTTAAAAGGTCCAACCATATCCAGCCTCCAGACAGCAAACGGCCAAGTAATTGGAATCATCCGCAATTCTTGAGCCGGAATATGAGCTCGTCTTGAAAATTTCTGACAGCCATCACATTTACTGACCAAATCTTCTACATCAGTATGAGCCGTCAGCCAATAAAACCCATGACGGAAAGCCTTGGCCACGAGAGACTTAGAGCCAGCATGATGACCACAATCTCCTTCATGAATCTCTCATAGGATCTCACGACCTTCTTCAGGAGAAACACATCGTTGAAACGCCCCTGTAACACTGCGATGATGCAACTCTCCATTGACAATAATCATCGACTTAGACCGCCGGGTAATCTGCCTGGCTAAAGTTTCATCTTCATGTAACTCGCCCCGGGTCATATAAGTCAAATATGGAATTGTCCAATCAGGAATAGCATGGAGAGCCGCCACCAATTGTGCCTCTGGGTCAAGAATAGCAAGATCTTCCTCCATAGGAAATTTGACTGAAGGGTTATATAGCATATCGAGGAAAATGTTATGTGGCATCGGCTTATGCTGGGACCCTAACCAGCTCAAAGCATCAGCCACTCCTAAAATCAACATGTTCCACTTGATAGCCTTTGAAATGACCAGCAATAGCATCAACCTCGCGGCAGTAAGCCGCCATGAGTGGATCCTTAGAATCCCTAGTGCCTGAAACATGCTGAGCCACTAAATCCGAGTCACCAAAATACCTCACCCGGCTTAGATTCATCTCCTTAGCCATTCGAAGACCATGGAGTAAGGCTTCATACTCAGCTGCATTGTTAGTACAAGGGAACATCAATCTTAGGACATAACAAAACTTATCACTTCGTGGGGAAGTCAAAATAACTCCAGCCCCGAGCCTTCCAACTGCCTAGATCCATCGAAGTGAATAGTCCAATATGTGCTATCTAGCTTCTCCTTAGGCATCTGCAGTTCTATCCAATCATTGATGAAATCCACAAGTGCTTGAGACTTGATGGCTGTGCGGGGCATATATTTCAAACCATGGGGTTCAAGTTCAATGGCCCACTTGGCCACCCGACCTGTGGCCTCTCTATTTTGAATAATATCCCCTAAGGGAGCAGAACTAAGCACAATGATGGGATGACCAAGGAAATATTGCTTGAGCTTTCGACTGGCCATGAACACCCCATATACAAGCTTCTGCCAATGCGGATACCTCTGCTTGGACTCAATAAGCACCTCACTGATGTAATAAATCGGCCTCTAAACCGGATACTCCTTGCCTGATTCCTTCCTTTAACAATGATTGCCACACTGACAGCTCGACTATTGGTGGCCACATATAACAACAAGGGCTCTTTATCAACGGGAGCAGCAAGAACCGGCGGTTCAGCTAACTGTTTCTTCAAAGCTTCAAACCCTTGATCAGCAGCATCACTCCAGACAAAGTGATATGTTTTCTTCATCATTTGGTATAGAGGGATAGCTTTTTCTCCCAACCAACTCAAGGCCGCCATACGACCCGCTAGACGCTGAATATCATTAATACATGTTGGCTTAGCCAAGGAAGTAATAGCCTCAATCTTTTCCGGGTTAGCTTCAATGCCTCTTTCAGAAACCAGAAAACCCAAGAGCTTGCCTCCTGGCATGCAAAAATCACACTTCACCGGGTTAAGCATCATCTTGTAGACCCGGAGATTGTCAAAAGTTTCTTTCAAATTGTCTATCCGGGTTTCTTTCTTCCTTGACTTCACCACAATACCATCCACATAAGCATGAACGTTGCACCCAATCTGATCATGAAGGCAATTTTGCACACATCGCTGGTAACTCGCCTGGGCACTCTTGAGCCCAAAAGGCATAGCCACATAACAGAAGGCTCCAAAGGGAGTAATGACAAATGTTTTCTCCTGGTCCTTAACTGTCATCTTGATCTGATGATAACCAGAGTAAGCATCCAAAAAGCTCAAATGCTCACAACCCGCCGTAGCATCAATGATCTGATCAATACGGGGGAAGCGAAAGGATCAACCGGGCAAGCCTTGTTTAAGTCTGTGTAATCCACACACATACGCCAAGTACCGTTTTTCTTAAGTACCAGCACCGGGTTAGCCAACCACTCAGGATGAAAAACTTCAACAATAAACCCAGCCGCAAAGAGCCGGACCACTTCTTCACCAATAGCCTTGCGCCTTTTTTCATCGAAACGGCGAAGGAATTGCTTGACCAGTTTAAATTTTGGATCAATATTAAGAGTGTGTGCTTTACAAAACAAGTCATAAACATATGGCGGTTCACCCTCTTGGGCCTTAAGTCGCCACTGGGTCTTGGGCCGTCAATGGGTTTGTATGATCCACCATCATCATGAATAAGCTGCCAGCGGTATGACCCAGCCCCTCCTGGGTGGTTCATATCCAGTAGTTATATCCCCAACATGCCCCCTCGCTCCAGCTGCACCCCTGCCCCTCTCGTCCTGAGCCGCCGCCGCCATTTTTCCCAGACGTGCCGCTGTGTAACTCGGCCATGCGCTCGCTCCTACCCTTGTCGCAACCCTATTGAGTTACCCAAACCCGGCCACCTGATAGCGCACCTGGTGGTTGGATTTGGAGCGGATCCGACCGGACTTGATCTCACCCGGCTGCGGGAGGCCGCGACGTGCCATGGACTAGCCGGGCACCGGGCCAAAAAGCCATGGCAAGGCCGCATGCAGGTACTGACTCCACCTCTGGCCGTTCGGATCTACCCCGTCGGCGGTTCGTTGGCAAGTACACGAACAGCCGTCGTCCGGGCTCGGTGCTGGTCCAAAGGCTCGTCGGCGCATCGTTGTCACTCATATAATGCGACGACTGCCCAATGAAGTTCTTGGTTTGGCCGATGGCGTTGTCGCCGGAATGCCGGTCGTCAGGCGTAGGCACAAATCACCGAACATAAGAATGGGAGAATGCTCAAAGCAAGTCTATTGGCGACTAGTGCCATGAAACTACAGTCCCAAGCTGATCCATCTTCTCGACCCTGCCTGTCAAAAAATCTCAACCTGCCCACGGTACGAACAACTACAAATTAACCATAGTTTTTCATGGGTGGGGTGACATAAGAGCATCTACAACCGGTCTTAGCAAATCCGGCCCTTCAGACACCCGCGAACACGTCCGAACGCGTTGGTGGACACTGACCGGACACGTCTCAAATTAGCCACTTCGCATCCTTCGCTCTCATATTTCATCCCTATATTCATACAAAACATGCAAAAGTAATCCTACGTACTACATCTACGTGCTACCCCTAGTTACTCTTCGTCATCCGAGATGTCCATGACGATGGTGCGGGACGTCGGCTGGACGGGCGGGTAGGAGGGCTCAGACTCATCCTCTTCCTGCTCGACCTCATCCATGTAAGCGAACATCTCCGCCTCGTCCGCGGCCTTGCGCCTCCATCTCCTGCCGGCAACGGCGTCTTGCCTCCGCAGTCGACTTCAACCCAAGGGAATCGAGGATAGCCTGCTGCTCCGCCTGCAGATCCCCGTTGTCTGCGTCCCCCACATCCTCCTCCTCCGGCTCATCCTGATCCACTGCATCCGGAGGGAGCCCCGCGGCGATTCGGGCTTCGCGCCTTGCCCGGATCTGCTCAAGGAGTTCGAGCCGGCGCTCCGGCGTCAGAAAGGGCTCGCTCCTTACCCGACGGCGTGGGGGCATGGCTACTAGGTGGATGGGTGGAGTGGAAAGTGGCGGTGGCGGCAGACAGGAGGAGAAATATGTGGATGGATGGTAGGGTTTCGATGCCACCAGTCGACTTAAATAGTCGGTCAATGCACTATGCGGCCCGCCGGAGCTGCGCCACGCGGCGCCCCCGGTCCAACGGAGGAGACGAGTTTCGGACCACCGGGTTTGAGGGCGTTTCCGACTAGGACTCTTCCGTCAGTCCGACGTGACAGGCGTGCCCGACCGCGCCGGGGCGCCCCATATCCGCCTCATTTTTGGGCTGAATATGGGGGGTGTCGGTCAGTCCGGGCGTTTGATGGCTATTTGAAAGGTCCGTCTGAATTAAAAAATCATGATCGGGCAGTGATCGGTCAGTTTGTCCGAGCGTATGGGGCGGATTCGAGAGGTTCGGTTGTAGATGCTCGGAGCAACGTCTGTCTCGCGACCGCAGGAGCGACGCGCCGATGACGCGCAGCGCATCGTCGCGGGTCGGATGGATCGGCAAGCAAGGGACTCGTCTCTTTTCACTAACTAGTAAACATGCCTGTGCGTTGCAACGGGCCCAATAAATACGGCTCAAGACCCCCACAATTCAACGTCTTCTATTTCAACACGGTGTCCCACCCGTGTCACCACTTGTCTTAGTCCCTCACCGACACCGTGTCACCACTTTTCTTAGTCCCTCACCACCGGCGATTACCGCAGTGTCCTCTAATCACAACATGTCTGGACTTCGTCAATCCCAGCCATTGCGACACACATGTCATTAACGTGCAATCACAATGGAATGTTTAAAACATTAAAAACTAATCTTGTCGAGCTAGACATGAGGATCGCTCTCCGCAAGCTATTCCCTACACTTGGTCTCACGCATCCCGCTACAGTAACAACATGGAGGCCGTCGTGGAAAGTAGCACCCTGAGTAGGGTGTCATTGGCGGCCATCGCAGTGCTTCACTACCATGAGCGGGATCAAGGACCTGGGTTGTGGAGGGTCACTCAAAGTCTGATCTGTTGTGCATTGTTGATGGGTGCCAACGGCCGAACCGGGGATTGATCATCACACTCTAGCACGCGGCTTTCATGAGCCCCTTCCTACACCGACTTGTAATTATGAAAATTTATAATGACGGTGGGCTTCGCCCTAGTCTCATCTAGCAGAAGACCCGTGTGTTGCTATAGGCAAAAGGTGAAAAATATCTTCGCATGCACCATTGAAAGCGTCAAAATCATCTACTTTTTGCCTCTTTGTTGACCATTATGCGGTTCACCGATCTAAGCTCCATCCTGCGGAGACACGATGTTGAGTGAGAGGATGCATCAATGTCGACGGTCGGGCATGCACCTCTCGCAAAAGTGAATTGGAAGTAGATGGCATGCAAGGGTAGGTTGACGACAGCAGCTGGCAGAAACTTCGAATATGGAGCAAGGATAAATAGACAATCAAGTCATGGTCTCCTTTTCTTTCTTATTACTAACTAACTAATTCAATTTTTTTTACATTTATCAAAAAAACATCTTAAGAAACAAATACCCTTTCCTATTGATTTTAGCTCTAAAGCTTTTTGTTGCCTCAAACTCACTGACCTATATTGAACCATTCAATATATAGCACACCCTTTTTTGGGGAGCGGATATATACTCCTAGAGTCTATGCCTCCATTTTTCTATGGTTCTCATTGACTGATAACTACACATCAAGTGCACCTTGATACTGGTAGCAACTGGTCGCGCACTCCCACACTCGCTTTTTTATTATAGGGCTAAGATGATACGATCGAAAATAATTCAAGCCCTATATCTGCACAACAAGATGTAACAGAACATCCTTTCATTTCATTGATCAAAGCATATTTGTAATCACTCAATTCATAGTTTTGAACATGTCAATGGCAGGACTGACACGTCCAACAATCATACATATGTTGTCAACTCTCCGCTTCGATGGCGGTGGCTAGGTCAACCTAGGTGCTAGGTGAGGAGACCATCATACGCAGTGCCAGTTCCTAGAGGGCATCTGAGGAGGCCGGAGAGGCTTGCCTCAGGCAGGAGCCTAGAGACGTCGTCCCATGCCCGGCAACGCCAGCCACTGCATTTCCTCGCTTGACAACTCAGCATTCTTTAAACAGCCTGAAATAATTCGTAGTGTCATTAAAGACTGAAGTAAAGTTTGATTTAAAAGTTTCTTCAGTGCTATATTTACCACTGGTATGAGTAAACCTTAGCAATAAATTAATATGGTCGGTAAGATACATATGATTTTTCAGTAAGAATTCACCCTTCCAAAGCACGAAACTTGCAGATTGCCACCCATCTTCAGTCACACTTGAGACCAGAGAGACTGAAATTGAAGGCGCTGGAATAGACCTCATCTTCCTGGAGGCAAGAGTTATTCAAGAGCTCACTTGCAGGAAGTCTTTCATCTACAGGAGCTAGACAGATTTCTATGAAATTCTACTTGTGTTCCTGACTCTAAGTTATACCTACTGAAGTATTTTAGCAGTAAACATTATGTTAGCGTCAGACTTACATAGTTGCTTTCGAAGAGCAAAAAGTTTAACGCAGCTGTATTAGCAGGTCAAAAGTAACACCCGTTAACTCCATAATCCTAAATCTCAAGAAAAGACTCACCAAAAAAAGAAATAACATGTAATAAACTGTTACCAGGAGTCCAGCATCGAGGACATCGCCTTTTGAAGAATAAATGCCAAGTGTATGTGAGCTAAATATACTTATACAGATCTAGGGGATACGATGAGACTATGCTTCCAAGCACAGAAAGAAGTACATGATCGGCAATGGCACAAACAAATCTGCATATAGTAAATAATCTGATACAGTATAGACTATACACCAAGGGAAAGCGGAACAAAGCGATTCACAAAATGTACAAACTTTACTCTACAGACTCTGCAGGCTATAAAATCAGAACATATATATACTCAGGTGCAGATTCTTCAAAATAACTTCAATTGGTTGCACCTTTTCTCAGATCAAATACAAATAGTAGCTGCATTTGTGTAGAACAAAGAATGAAGCATTCATAGCTTAGCTGCCCTTTGCTTCAGTTAAACAATACGTGCTAGCTTGCTTGATGGTTGTGCCCAAAAAATCCAGAGTGAACAACTCTGAACCTGGCTCTAGCTAAAAGAACAAAATCATTGGCTTAGGTAAGCTTTACTCAGGTTGCTTGATGGTTGTGCCCCAAAAATTCAGTCAATAACTCTGAACCTGACTCTAGCTAAATTACAGACACTGTGACATGAGTAGCAACCTGAGTAAAGCTTACCTAAAAGAATAACATCACAGAGGCCTCTCACCAAGGACCCGGGAAGCATGCGTAAAACTGATGCTCCTTTCCATAGGAGAAATATAAGTGAACTGACAATCAACTATTCTAGTCATCCATGCTTATATATAGTATAAAAATATGGTGAGTTCAGAAATTAATCTTTTCTTTAAAACTAAACAAAGAAGGAAAAGAAACATACATGTGCGACCGATCGAATAGGGAAGACATGGCATAATTGTTGTATGCATGTACCCAGCAGTGGGCGTTTCAGGCACCCTGCAGGTAATTTTGTTGGACACTTATCCATTAACAGGAGCATCAACAATGGTACGGAGCAGGAACCGTGGCTATGAACAGACCTTGCAATGAATCTCGGTGGAGGCAGCGTCGAGCGCAGAGATTGCACATGTGACCGCAGACGATGTGAGCACGGCCCAGTTGCAGTGATGCAGGGAGGATGCGAAGGGCAGCGGTGTGCTGCTGGATTGACAGAAGAGGCTGCGAATAGCACAGGGTTCAGCAAGGGGATTGGAATACCCAAGCAACTCATTGTATTGCCAGTGAAGCGTTCTAGTGCCGTAAAGTCTAATGCGCCTGCATTTTAACACAATGGTTGTTAGTACACGACTAAAATAAATTTTTAAACAAAGTAACCTGAGAGTGTATCCACAGTAAATAGAATAGTTATATTTTCACAGATCCGTAGCTGTCAGAAAAACACAATGTCACACACCTTTGACACTTTGCTTTTTCCATTGATGCAATAATGTCGCCAGACCATATAGTCGCCGATCTTCACTGTTCCATCAGGACTATTTATGAATATATTGTCACACTTTAAGTCGCTATGTATATTCGTTGGCGCCGGACTCTAATGATATTCCAGCCCTGTCAATATCTGTATTGGCCATCGTCTCATAGCTTTCATACCCACTTTCTTGTGCTTCCTACAGAACCTGGTCATTGTTTCAAATTTCAGCAATCAAAATGTATTGAATAGAAGGGCGATAAGAGTGAAATCTATCTGTGGTTAATTTTCTAGATGCATTTAAGATGTGCGGCCAATCCCAATCTAATTTCCTTTGCACAAGAACAGACTCCGGTGTAGTTAATACGACACCAAATTAATAAGTACGTCAACTTGTAAACAAAATGGGTAATCCATAATAGAATCAGGCAAAGTATTACGAACGCTCCCCGGTAGGAAGAGACATATGAGTTGTGCTAAAGAAAAAGGGACATACTGCCTCGCATGCGAGATGTGCAGGGCTCTGTGATGATGTTAACTGTATTCTTGTTCTCACCAACCCATTAGGTGAACAACTCCTGAATGTTCTTGTCCCTCGGCGTCTTCAACAGCTGGATCTCCATACTCATTTGGTCTATCTTCTCTGAGGAACTCATGACAGAATCTTCAATCTATGTTTAGCTCCATGTCACCTCATCACCCTCCAGCATATCGAAGGTTTAATAGCTATTGGCACAATATACATTAAGGAACACGTGGTGAGCAATTTCCAGTCTTACATGGCCACTGATAAATTCCAACCCAAAAACGGAACTGAAATGTTTAAACTTGATTAAAAAAACTGGGGTTTATTATAGGCTATAGGTTTGAATTTGGAGTCTAGCAGGCATACTAATAATGCAGCAAAGCGAATCAGATGAGCAAAATTAAATACGTTTTCCATGAATTTGTTGAGGTTCACTAAAAGCATGAAATTCATCAGTGGATATTGTAGAATTCAAGCATGAAAGGCCGCACTTCATAGATGATTGGCTGAAAACAAACGTGTGAAATCACACTCTAGATAATGGTCAATGACACAGATACGTAGAAAAAACATCAGATAGTTCAATTGAAAGATACACTATGTTGGCCACGGGCGCCTCATGGCTTGGCTCGGCTTGTTCGCCTCCTCCAGAAGCAGGAGGACCTCGCCCAGGCGGGCGTTGCTCCAGTACGCACCTATGCCCGGCTTGGGAGCCCGTGGCCTCGGCGGACCTAGGACGCGCAGGATCCACGACGGCGCTCCCGTACGCTCCTACGCCCGGGTTGGGAATCGGGAGCTCATGGCCTCGCTGGAGTTTCGTCCAGGCTGCGGGGGCACGCACACAGGGCCCATCTCCGTCGAGCACAACCAGTGCATCCGCTTGCGGTCCAGCGCGGCAACCCGCGTTGGTCCGGAGGCGGCGCTCCGGTGGCCGGCCGGCGTGGGGTGGCGGTCCGGCATGGAGATCCAACGACCATGGCTTCCGCTTCCTGTGAAGGGGGGGAGAGAGAGGGATGTGAGAAATAGAACCAGAGGAAGGGAGGGAAGAAGGAGAGGAGGGCAGGGCGGCGCGTTGGTCCGGCGGCGACGCTCCGATGGCCGGCCGGCGCGGGGCGGCGATCTGGCATGGAGGTCCAGGGCCATGGCTTCCGCTTCCTGCGAAGGAGAGAGAGAGGGGGATGTGAGAAATAGAACAAAAGGGAGGGGAAGGAAGAAGGAGAGGAGGGCATGGCGGCGCGTTGGTCCGGTAGCGGAGCTCCGGTGGGCGGCGGCGTGGGGCGGCAGGGAGGCACGGGCGCGAGCCGCCCGCGCGTGGAGGCGCTGGTTGCGGTCGGCGGCGGCGGACACGGGCAAATGCGGCAGGGTGTTTTTTGTGAAAACGGTTTTATCAGATCCACTTAAACAGGACTGCGGGTTTATTTCAAAGTAATATAGGGGCTCTTTCGCAAAAACACCGACGACGTACGACTAGAGGCGATCGCTGGTTTATTATTATTATTATTATTATTATTAGGAAAAAGATTAGGGAAAGATTGAAACGTACGAAACCATCAGTGCGCTGCTGCATATGTCACCACCCACCCGCCCCGCTGTTAAGCCGACTCGTCGCTTCGTCCCTCTGCGATGCATGCTGCTATGTGCGGTCGCTCTCTCCGGTCAGCTCCATCCACGACGCGGTGGCGGCTAAATTTCGTGTTTTGACTCTTTTTTCAAATCTATTCGAAATCTGACTCTGTTTGAATTTTTTTCGAGATCTGACTTTTGAATTCGTTGTACAGTCGTGCGTGCGTGCGTGCGTATGTACGTAACGTACTGCCGCTGCTTGATGATTCTCGTTGCGTGGTCGTTGACACCCGGCCATCCGTCTACGTCTATCACCGGACAGTTGTGCAGGTGGTTATTCTGGTGGCTGTTTCTTGTGCGCTCGAGATTTCTACCGTGCCAAAATGGTGCACAAGTGCGCGCAGGTAGCTGGGGAGGTTGGTGCACAATTGTATCTCAAGTTCACAATAACCGAATAGATTCTTTCGCCCTAGAATGCACCGTGGACAATAAAGGAAGTTCCCCAATTTCCCATTCGAGCCAGTAGCGACGTACTATCATAAGTATCATTGCATGTCAACAATGAGCAAGTTCAGTGAGACAGACAGCATGTGCCAACCTAACTTCATCATCCGACAATCCATGAAGACGAGCCGAATATCTCGGCATATCACGTGGATGGTTTCCGTGTATAATTCCTGTCCAGGTGCTGAGCCCTACCGTATCCAGCGTTATCCTCAGACCAAAAAAGTTATATCCCTCTTGCCCTCTTTGTTTCGCACCAATCAATCAGCTGGACCATACATATGCAAAACAGTGAAACCACCGCACTCCGTCAACGGAATCATAATGCTCTTCTGTCGGCTAGCTGAAAACAACCATAAATAAACTCGATCGATCAGCCTGCACTGTTTGGGGTTGACGCGCGTAACAAAAAATCACCTCATGGTTGGGCAAGGAGCCGATCGATCGATCGGGTTTGTTCGTTAGGTGAGATGCTAAGCTAGGGCGTTAATTAGGAGTGGCGTGTCGTGACACCAAGCTAAATAAAACAGTCTAAGTAGGACAGAACAACGACTTTATTAGCAAACAAAACAAACTTGGATTGCAGGCTCGTCGCTGTCGTAGACTTTCATTCGATTGAAGATGTACTCCCTCCGTTCGGAAATACTCGTCGTAAAAATAAATACAAATAAATATATTTAAAACTAAAATACATCTAGATACATTCATTCTTTGAACAAGTATTTTCGGACAAAAGAAGTATTTTCTTCTAACAGAAGCGTAAGAAAAGCGGGCAGAGTTCTTCACGGCATGCATACTTGCAAAAGCTATTCCTGCAAAACCCTAGATAGACTTCAAGGTATCCACGCACGCGATGAACGATCTGACGACGCCGCCACCGCGGAGAAGGAAGCCAATCGGAACTCCAAGCAGGTCGTCTCTCCTTTATACGAGTCAGACAGCCAGAGCCGGAGCTCACAAGTTTAGTGCCAAAAGTGGGTTAATGTAGAAAGAACTATTAGCATGGAAATGAATGCATTCCGCACTAATAATGGTCCCTTAAGTGGTTGTTATAGCCTTGTCTAGTTGGTGCACGAGTAACATGGCGGCGCCGTTCCTAGTGTGCTTGCTTTACACGGAGATTAGTTGCTTTCCGGCGGCGAAAATCGTACTCGCCCGGCCGGCCGTGGTGTACCATGACCGTGATGGGAGGACGTGAGGATCATGCAAGGGTTGTAAAAGTTGAGGCTAAAGCGTATGCAATTAAGTAGGAACGCATGCGTGTTATATAAAAGCAGAAGATTAGAGAGAAGGTTAGACGGTTAGGGCTGTGGATTGATCTACAAGGAAACTAGCTAAATCGAATCAGATCTCAACAGCCCTGACCTATCCTAACACGGTTACAACAAACACACGCACACAATCTATAGCTATATACGGTTTATAGATACACCGTATTATACAATGCTTGACACTACCCCTTAATCACAACTTATGTAAGTTGATATTGTGTTGAAAAGCTGCCAGCTGCCTCAAAGAAAGGGGTTTAGTAAACCCATCTGCAACCTGATCACCCGTAGGGACAAACCGAACATTCAACAGTTTATTGGCCACCCGTTCTCGAACAAAGTGATAGTCTATCTCTATATGCTTTGTTCGAGCATGTAAAATAGGATTAGCAGTCAAATATGTAGCACCAAGGTTATCACACCAAAGTGATGCAGCTCGAGGATGATGAAGACCCAATTCTGTCAACATATTCTGCACCTAAATAATCTCAGCAGTTGCATTAGATAAGGCTTTATACTCAGCCTCCATGCTTGATCTGGATACAGTAGCTTGCTTACGAGCACTCCAGAAAACTAGATTACTTCCAAGAAATACTGCAAAACCTCCTGTAGACCTTCTGTCATCAGGACAACCTGCCCAGTCAGCATCAGAAAAAGCACTGACAAGCATGGAGTCAGACTTGCAAAGTTTAAGTCCAAGACCCTGCGTTCCTTGAAGATATCTAAGAATCCTTTTGACTGCAGTCCAATGAACAGAAGTGGGAGCGTGTAAGAACTGATAGACCTTATTAACTGCATAAGAAATATCTGGCCGAGTAAAAGTAAGGTACTTTAGCGCTCCCACAACACTCCTGTACCGAGTAGAGTCATCTTGTGCAAGTAGTTCCCCATCATGAAGAGACAACTTTTCAGAGAGAGACAAAGGTGTAGGCAAAGATTTGCAACCTGTCATCCCAATGCGCTGAAGGATTTGTTGAACATATTTCTCTTGTGACAACAGAATACCACTTGCAACCGGCTTCACCTCAATTCCAAGAAAAAAATGTAGACGCCCTAAATCCTTGAGCGCAAAATCCATACATAAGTCCTTGAGAAGGGACTCAATTGCTGCAGGAGAGGAACTTGTAACAACAATATCATCAACATGGATAAGCATAAAGATGATGATTACATGCCGACGATAAAAGAACAATGAGGTATCTCCTTTTGACGCAATAAACCCAAGAGACTGTAACTTGGAATACAAACGAGAGTACCAAGCTCGGGGTGCATGTTTCAAACCATATAGGGCCTTATCAAGCTTGCAAACATGATGTGGTGAGCTTGAATTAACATACCCAGGGGTTGCCTCATAAAGACTTCATTTTCCAGAACACCATGCAAAAACGCGTTCTTTACATCTAGTTGTCGAATGCACCAATTTCTAGAGACTTCAACTGAGAGGATTAACCTAATGGTGGCAGCCTTCACTACAGGACTGAAAGTATCTTCATAGTCAAGTTCATGCCTTTGTTTGAAACCTTTGGCAACCAAACGAGCCTTGTACCTGTCAATGGTGCCATCAGACTTTCTCTTTATTTTGTACACCCATTTGCAGTCAATCACATTGCTACCCCTGACTGGTGGAACCAAATGCCAGCTTTTGTTGTCCATGAGAGCCAGGTATTCCTCATCCAAGCTTCACGTACATTCTTTGGTTCACCTATGGCATAAAAATACCCCCCAACAAACACAGCCATCTTTATAAACTTTGGGTTTAATAATATCACTTTGTGACCTGGTTTGCAGACGCACGGGGGGAGGCAGAGCCGGTTGTGCGGCTTGAAGTTGCAGTCGATTTTGGGAAGCGGAGATGGCAGAGTCGGATGCAGCCTCAGAAGATCCAGACCCAACCACAGTAGATCCCGAGGCGAACTCCTGTGGCGAGCCAACGAGATCCAGCGCAACCGCCCGTAGGGAACTGCCACTTGGCAGATCCTGACTGGCCGCTGGAGACTGCAACGACGGGAGCGCGCCTGAGCCCGCACGCACCGCATCAGGACCGCCACGTGGGTCGCCCTGAGCCACAGAAGTAGGCCGACCAGGGGCATGTGAGGGTGGCCCGCTTGTCCTCGGCAGAGATGACGACCGACCGGGGGACAACGCAACAGAGGGCCTGCCTGGCCGCCCTCCTGACGCGTCTGGCGACGCTGATCCCGCGGTAGATTGCGCTGCCGCTGCGTCAGGAACCGATCCCGAGGAGATACTCCCTCATGTTGACACACTAACACGTCACGTGTACCCTCAACGCCGGGGGTGATGCACCGCAGCTCACGTCGAAGGAGGCCTGACCAACAATGCGATACACAAGACAGTCGGCGGGCGCTTTTGCAGACCCGAAACCTCGCGCACCCGGGAGGGACCCCGTCAGGGATTGTGGCGGCTATGGGTTGCACTAGGTCGATTCGCTCGCCCCTAGAACCTCGGGATTCGCAGCTCTCAAACTCGAGGAACAGCGAAGAACGAGAGAGAAAACGGTGGGGGGATAAAACGTAGATGAAAAAGTAGTATATTGATTTGTTTGATTGTGTGTTGTTTCAATCGGCTGTCACCCCCAACATATATAAGAGGCGGCTGGACTTCCCGTACAAGCAAAGGATTCATCTAGGCTTTCCTTACAAGAAAATTACATCAATTCACGTCCAAAACCCTAGTCAAATTCGAATTGGTTTTATCCGAACTTTCCAAAACTGTTCGGTTTAAACTGGTCGTATCTTGCGGGTCTTTTTTGTGGTGGCAAACGATCTCGGATGTAAACGAGCCCAAAAGAAATCTTGACCGTTTCGACGAGACAAACAACTTTCATGTTGAACGTTTTATTATCAGAGGTCGTCTTGAGGGTCAAATTGGTCGCGCAAAACAGGCTATTCCCTCGCGCTACTCATTAGACATGTGTCTGGTGGGGCGCGCCATATCTCGCCTCGTGATAGGCGGCACTCCTATTGCTCTAACTTTTGCATACGACCTCAGATTGGGATGATATTTATATCAAAATCGATCATTTTGACGAGACGCACAACTTTCGTGTAGAATACTTTTCCATCCTAGATTATCGGAATAACCTTTTGAGCCCATCTTCAACTTCTCGTGGGATTGACTATCACAGCCTCCACCCCGGCAAGCTTTCCACCCGGGCAAGCTTTCCACACCGGCAAGGTTTCTACCCGGCAAGCTTTCACATCGGCAAGGTTTTACCCTGGCAAGGTTTCTACCCCGGCAAGGGTTCCTCCCCGGCAAGGTTTCTTCCCCGGCAAGATTTCTCCCCGACAAGATTTTCATTCAGCCGGCAAAGTTTTCATCCCGGCAAGGTTTTTACCACAGCAAGGTTTCTACTCCGGCAAGCCTCTACCCCGGCAAGGTTTCCACCCGGGCAAGGTTTTCATTCAGCCGGCAAAGGCCAAATAACTCACGCAACCCATCAGACACTTCCTAGGTGGGTGTCTGGTCCCTCGCGTCACTTTTTCACTCAGGGCCAGCCCGTGAAGTGTTGCCTCTAACTTTTGCATACGAACCCGGATTCTTGACCATGCCAAAATCTGGTGTCAACACATGCCCCCCTGTTTTTCGGCAAAGCTTGTGTGCCGAAAAATAACTTGTACTGTGTTTGTTCTAAGGACGATGTCAACACTCCACCGGCCATTTATTTTTCTTAGAGCGATAATTATGTATCGGCCATTGCCTGTTTAGGCTTCTTGCCACACACTCGGGTGGTATTTCTTCAAGTATTTTCCATTGAGAGCTCGAGGTAACAATGCCCCTTGTATGGATTCCACCAAATATGAATTTCCGGGAACTATTCTTGCGATCCTAAAAGGACCTTCCCAACTTGGAGACCACTTCCCAAATTTTCTATCTTTTGAACCAATCGGTAGAATCACTTTTCCACATGAGATCGCCAACTTGAAAATTCTTCAACTTGACTTTCTTATTCTAAGCTCTTGCCACCCTCAACTTGTCTCTCTCTATGGCCTTCAAAGCAGCCAAACGTTTATCGGCAACTTCGTCAATGTTGTCCATCATTAAGTTATAAAAGTCCACCGTCGATAAATCATTTTGCTTGGCTATTCTTAAAGCATTCAAATTTACTTCCACCGGTAAAACAACCTCTTGACCATATACTAGCTCATATGGAGTCACCTTCGTAGCACCATGCCTTGAGATCCTATGTGCCCACAAAGCCTCAGACAGCAACTCATGCCATCTCCTTGGATTATCCTCAATCTTCTTCTTGATGAGTTTGATTAAAATTTTATTGCTAGACTCAGCTTGTCCATTGGCTTGAGCATAATATGGAGAGGAATTGAGCAACTTTATGTTATCAGATTCGGCAAATTCTCTGACTTGGTGTGACATAAAAGATGAGCCTTGATCTGTAGTCTACGTTTGAGGAATACCGAATCTATGAATAATATGCTCAGCTATGAATTTAATTACCTCCGAATGTGTCATGTTCTTGAGAGGTACTGCTTCAGACCATTTAGTGAAATAATCGGTTGCCACCAATATGAACCGATGCCCCTTTGAGGAAGACAGATGAATTTGTCCAATAAAGTCTAAACCTCATCCTCTGAAAGGCCACGGCTTGATAATGGGATGTAACATAGCGGCAGGAGCCAACTGAATATCACCGAATTTTTGACAAGATTCACATCCTTTGTAATATCTGAAGCAATCATTAATCATAGTCGGCCAATAAAATCCAGCACGTCGTAGCAACCATTTCATCTTGGGAGCCGACTGATGAGTGCCACAAATACCTTCATGGACCTCCCCCATAGCAACTCTCGCTTGGTCCTTGTCCAAGCAGTTTAGAAGAACATCATCAATCGTTCGGCGATAGAGACCATCATCTCTCGTTGTGTATTTAAAAGCCATATGCCGAACAGCCCTGTCCACCCTTCTACTAGGATCACACAAATAATCAACAATGGGTTTTCTCCAGTCTTGATTTTCTCCTGTATTGAATATTTCATCAGTGACCAAAACGGTGGGCTCCGGTTCATCCTCCCCTATGTTGGCAAGACTAGACATTGGCTTTTCAGAAATATGAGACATGTCACGATCAACATGATAGCCGGATGCTTGTTGTGCCAACTCATTTGTTTTCCAATTGTCATGTCTAGATATATGAGCAATGCTAAAATAATCCAAACTAGAAATTATATCTAGACATTTATCAAGGTAAACATTAAGCGATTCGTCAAAACATTGAAAGACTTCGAATATTTGTTGCACTACTAATAACGAATCACCATAAGCCTCAATATGTGTAACACCTATAGCAAGTAACATCTTTAGGCCGAATAATAATGCCTCATATTCGGCCTGATTGTTTGTACAAAAATATTCTAAGCGGCATGAGGCTTCAAAAACAGCACCATGAGGAGATATGTAAACAATACCAACACCTTGGCCATTGCTACAAACCGAACCATCAAAATATAATCTCCACGGTACTAGTGAGACAAGGTTTATATCAACATCATGCTTGTCATCAATCCGATGTTCAACAATAAAATTAGCAATGGTTCGGCCTTTCATGGATTTTAGAGATTCATAAGCCAAATCATATTCAATCAAAGCATAAGCCCATTTGCCAATTCTACCACTGAGAATTGGTCCATGCAACATGTATTTAATGACATCGGTCTGACAGGCTACTATGCAAGCACTCGGCACTAAATAATGTCTCAATTTTGTGTAAGCATAATATAAACATAGACATAATTTTTCAATAAATGTATACCTTGTCTCGGCGTCCAATAAGCGGCGGCTCAAATAAGTGATGGCATGCTCTTTTCCTTCGGTTTCTTGAGTCAGAACAACACCAAGAACTCCTTCCTCTGCTGCAATGTAAAGCCCGAAGGGCTCCCTATGCTTGGGTGCTTTCATCACCGGAGGAGTGCACAAATAATTCTTGATCATATCAAATGCTTCTTGTTGTTTTGCTCCCCAAGTGAAATCAGCATCATTCTTTAATCGAAGGATAGGAGTAAACGCATCAACATTCCCCGACAGAATAGCTATGAACCTCCTCAAGTAATTGACCTTGCCAAGGAACTTTTGCATATCTCTCTTGCATGTTGGAGCCTCTACTTTCTGTATGGCCTCTATCTTTTTGGGATCAATCTCTATGCCATCTTCATGGATAATAAAACCCAAAAACTTGCTAGCCGATACGCCGAATGCACACTTCAAAGGATTCATTTTTAGTCCATACTTTCTCATTCTTTCAAAGGCTAAACGCAAATCGGCCAAGTGAGACTCAAAAGCATCCGATTTGAAAACAATATCATCAATATAAACCTCAAGTATGACACCGAGTAAATCATGAAAAATCAAATTCATAGCCCTTTGATATGTGGCGCCAGCATTTTTTAATCCGAATGTCATCACTGTCCACCCGAATAAACCAAAAAAACCAAGGCAACGAAAAGCTGTCTTGGACATGCCCTCTTTGGCCATAAAAATTTGATTGTATCCGGCATTACCATCTAAAAAGCTAATAACCTTATATCCAGAGGCATCATTAATAAGCATATCGGCTATTGGCATGGGATGCTCATCTTTGGGTGTAGCCCTATTCAAATCTCTGAAGTCAATGCACACCCACAACTTGCCGGATCCTTTCTTCTCCACTGGGACAATGTTAGAAATCCACTCGGCATACCTGCAAGGCCTAATAAAATTAGCTTTAAGCAAATGACCGATCTCTTCCTTGATCCAGGCATACTTTTTGGATTAAACTTTCTGGCCGATTGTTTGTATGGTCTAAAACCGGCCTTTATAGGTAACCGATGCTCCACTAGCTGTCGGCTTAAACCTGGCATCTCATGATATTCCCATGCAAAGCAACAAACATATTCTTTCAACGGCTCGATCAACTTAGTCTTATGATTGGCTCTTAAATTTTTGTTTACAAATGTCGTCCTAAAAATTGAACAATCTCCTATATCTATCTCTTCTAATGGATCGACCGATGTAAAACCTTGTCCTAATTTATCCATATCATCTAGCGGCGGATCCAGGATTTGAAGTTAGCCGGGGCGGACATTTAAAGAAAATAAAAAATCAAAGCCATGATGTAATCAACACAATAAATTCTCCAATTGGTCAGCAATCGAACAAGATAATCAACGGAAATTATTTTAAGTAGTTTCATTTATTCTAAAGAACTACGACTCCCGTTGATTGAATCTTCCCTTCTTTATCCCAAAAATATCCAACCATCGAGTCCACTAGGTACTTATAACGTGTAAAGAAATTCATATTGACATAAATCTTAACATAATATGACACTTGTTCGAATAAAAGATAAGGAACGAAGATTGGGGGAGAAAAGAACATGCTGCTTTCTTCCCTCCGTTGAAGGCTCGCTTGCAGTTTTGAGCGGGGCGCACGACTATGGCACTGGTGATGTTGTCGCCTCCCATGCGAACAACGCGTTGAGGCACCATCGGTTCTGACCCGGGCAGCTCTGCGGTGAGGCGAGCCGGCGGTGGAGGGCTAGATCCCTGTTTTCTTGATTGATCATGATTGGGAAGGTTAGACGAATTGAGAACATAAGGCTCAAGGGTGTGCACAGTTAGTGGGCTCCTTTTTAACTGGGCCTTTACTATCTGTGACTCACTAGCTGGCCCATTTCCTATGCGAATTGTTATCTCTTGTCGTCTTCTTTCTCGACTGAACTTAGGACGGAAACAAAACGGTTGGAACAGAGAGCTCTATCCCATGGCGGCGACGGGCCAAATTAGCAGGGGAGGTACCCTAAGTCACAAAATTTTACTCGGGGCGGCCGCCCCTACACGACCCCACACTGGCGCCGCCCCTGATATCATCTAACTCTTCTATGGACTCATACATATCGTTCTCATTGGACCGATATTTTACAAGTCGCTTTTGTAACCACTCTAAGTTAGGATCCATTTAAACATATCATACCTTGGAGCCGATTGCATTCAGTCGACTTTCAAGAGACGTGCACGAAACCAGTCTTGGTCATGCTGAGAAAATCGAACTCTCACAAGTCACGTCCCGTCAAGCAAGTAGCATTTGGGTGTTGCCAATCCACCGACGCCTCAGCCAAAGCACAGGCCGAGTTATCCGCATGAATGACTTCCACTTCATCATCAACCCGCTGGATCAAAAATTGGTGCATAGTAGATGGCACGCATTGGTTTACATGAACCCAATCACGGCCTAATATCACATTGTAGTTACCTTGCACTTCGGCAACAAAGAATGCGGTAGCCAAAGTTTTACTTCCCATTGTGAGCTCCACATACATCACACCTTTGGCTTCAGTTTTCTCTTTGCCTTCAAATCCATTGAGCACCATGTTGGTCTTTATCAACTCTTCATCATGCAGCCCCAATTTTCTGAAGACCGAATACGGCATAAGATTCACCACAGCACCACCATCAACAAGCATCTGAGTGAGCGGTGATCCATTGATATGACCTCTGAGATATAACGGTTTCAGATGCGTTACTAGGTCTTTTGGCTTCTCAAATATTGCATTTTTAGGGCCAAAATCCAGCTGGGCCACTTCCCCTTCCTCATCTACAGCATGAAACTCGGCAGGTAAGTAATATACCATATTGATATCCATACCTTCATGAACCGGCATCGACTCATAGTCCAACATATCATACTCTTCTTCAAGTGCATCCACCGACTCTAAAATTGGTTCGAGTGAAGAAGTAAGAAGTGTCGCAGACGATGTAATAACTGTCGCATCGTCCTCCTTTGGTGGCGCAGGTGCTGCCGTGATAGGTGTAGAAGCCACTGTATCTTGTGTTTGTTTAGGCCTCCACAGTTGCTTTGCAGGTAACATGGGCCGAGTGTCATTGAAGAACTTATCCCTTTGCTTCTCGGCCTCTTGTTCTGTCATCTCTTGACTCCTTAACCTCTGTAATTTCTTCTTTTGTGTCTTTGTTAGCCCTGGAGGATACCACTTTGGCTGAGTATACTTAGGATCTCTCGTCTTTACTTGGCCGGTGCTTGCTTCATGGTCATTAGCCGAGTGCTTTGGCGCGATAGCAAGTATCGGCTCAGTCGGATTGCTATGCATAATCGGCTGCTATATGGTGAATGTTCCGGTGCCCAAGATGAGTGAGACGGCATTGATTTTTTCCTTGCCTTTGCTTGACTCGACCATTGCAGCACTTGGCGACTTAACACGCCATTCTTGCTTGCCGACCCTCTTTTGATTATCTTGCACTGGCCAATCGACACCATTGTTCAAACGGCCTCGTGTGGGATAAAAAAGTCTCTCATGAACGGGCCTCCTTGTTTCTACCCAACCCGGATGAAAAGCATAAGGGGCCATTCGGGGCTGCCACCATCCTCCATTGAAATCTCCCATGTAGTATGGCACATAGGGGGGTGGCGGCATCCATGGTCCCGGCGCCCACGACCCATATGGCCTTACATGATGATGAAAATCTTCCCGAGGAGGTGACCTTGAGCGTTTCAAATTTGATGACCGGTCAGAGATAGAACCGTTTGCTTGACTGACATACTTGGACAACAACATATCAAAAGTTGGCTTGATTTTCTTGCGCTGCACTTTAACTTCATTCCTCTTCCACTTGCCAACTTCTGGACTCTTGGGTTTGATAAATTTAACATGAGTATTTCCTGCAATTGCGGTTGGCCCCCGAGTGTAGGATTCTTGATGGTGATTTTGATCACTTCCTTGCCATCGGGCTGTTTATCAAGCACACCTTGTCTCCACAAGACCTTGTCGCCCTCCTTGTCTTTCCTGGGCTCACCAATAATGACATTAGCTTTATTAGCAGATTGATCAACCTCTGGCTGAATGAGTAGCTTCTTCCCATCCAAATCCATGGTATTCATTGGAAAAGGTTGTTTATCAACTTGCATCTCAGAAAAGTTCAATCGTCCGTCATTAATGGCCGATTGTATCTGTCGTCAAAAAACATTGCAATCATTAGTAGCATGAGAAAAAGAATTATGATACTTGCAATAAGCACGCCGTTTCAGCTCTTCAAATGGTGGTAAAGTATGAGATATTCTAATAATCTCAGCCTGCAACAAAGCATCAAATATTCTATCACACTTAGCAATGTTAAAAGTAAACTTCATCTCTTCATCATGATTCTTATGAATCGGTTTCAGATCATTGCAAGTAAAGGGTTTCACTTTAGATGGCCAAACAAATTCAGTAGCAAAAACGTCACCCTCATCGTCTGAGTGATCACTATTATATTCGACCATATTCATCTTTGGACGATCGGCTTTGTATCTATGCACTTCCTTGAGATCTTTGCTTCGGCTTTCCTGAGCCAAAGCCCTTTGTAAGACTTGGTTGGTATTTAAGAACTCATAGCCTTCTAGATTTTCTCTAATGGGAGTTCTCAAACCACTCAGTACTAAGTCCGCCAAGTCCCTTTCGGTCAAACTAAAACACCATTTTTTTGTTTCTCTGAATCTCCTGATGTAATCGGAGACCGATTCATCATGCTTCTGCTTAACCGATGTTAGATGTGACAAGTTGAGTTCATTATTGCCGCTATAAAAGTGATCATGAAATTTCTGCTCTAGTTGTGACCAAACTCAAATGGAACCATGTGGTAAAGAAGAAAACCATGAAAATGCGGTACCGGTTAATGATAAAGGAAATAAACGCACTTTCAATTCATTCAATGAGCCTGCCTCACCCAATTGTGCTAAATATTGACTAACATGCTCCCATGTGGTTTTTGTGCCTTCTCCATTAAATTTAACAAAATCTAGAATTTTATATCCTGGAGGGCATTGGATGGCATCAATGTACTCGGGGTACGGCTTTTGGTAAATCCGATTCCAAGGTAGCTCAACTCCAAAATTCTCTCGAAGCATCTTAGCCATCTCCTCTCTAAGATTAGCTAGACCATCATCCATAGTGGACGATGCAGCTTGTGGCAGTGGCATAGAAGGAGTAGGGTTACTAACTGTAGGTAAAAATTGTGGCATATATGTCAAACCATAGTTCGGTAATGGCCGAATGGTTGTAGTTGTAGGTAGGGTTTGGTTCGGCATTGCCACCGAACCTGGCATGCTCATGATGGGACTAATGGGTGCAGCCACAATATGATTTGTTTGAGTAGGATAATAAGTCATCGGCATGGGAAGCGCCGATGAAATAGGTAAAGTCGGATTAGGGTTTTGCACACTAGCAATTATACCACCATTACCACTAGATAATTGAGATATATTCTTCTGAGCATTAGTATTTTCTATGAAAGTTTGATAGACTAAATTGTTACCATCAGCAATACGACTCTCAATCTCAGCCCACTGCTCAGGAGAAAAGGTAGTACTTACAGGGGTTTTAACCTGCTCAGCTTGAAGAGGAGGAAACTTGATTTCTTCAATCGGAGTGATGTTGCCTTGGCGATCCTTCTTGAATTTTGCAAGGAACTCCTGCAGGTCCTTCTCCTCGCGTGCCTTCTTGTACTCCCCATAGACTTGGCAATGATCGCCCGATATCTCATAAAGACTTGGCTTAATGATGTTATCAGCGTCTACCTCAGATGGCTTGGGAAGATCAGACATGGTGGATGATGACGATTGATCTTCTTTCCTCAGCGGAGTCGCCAAAAAGTGTGTTGACACACAGACACGTCATGTGTACCCTCAACGTCGGGGGTGATGCACCGCAGCTCACATCGAAGGAGGCCTGACCGACATCGTGATACGCAAGACAGTCGGCGGGCGCTTTTGCAGACCCGAAACCTCACGCACCCGGGAGGGACCCCGTCAGGGATTGCGGTGTCTATGGGTTGCCCTAGGTCGATTTGCTCGCCCCTAGAGCCTCAGGATTCGCAGCTCTCAAAATCGAGGAACAACGAAGAACGAGAGAGAAAAATGGCGGGGGGATAAAACGTAGATGAAAAGTAGTATATTGATTTGTTCGATTGTGTGTCGTTTCAATCGGCCGTCACCCCCAACATATATAAGAGGCGGCTGGACTTTCCGTACAAGCAAAGGGTTCATCTAGGCTTTCCTTACAAGAAAATTGCATCAATTCACGTCCAAAACCATAGTCAAATTCGGGTTGGTTTTATCCGAACTTTCCAAAATGTTCGGTTTAAACTGGTTGTACCTCGCGGGTCTTTTTTGTGGTGGCAAACGATTTCGGATGGAAACGAGCCCAAAAGCAATTTTGACCGTTTCGACGAGGCGAACAACTTTCATGTTGAACGTTTTCTTATCAGAGGTCATCTTGAGGGTCAAATCGGTCACGCAAAACAGGCTATTCCCTCGCGCTACCCATCAGACATGTGTCTGGTGGGGCGCGCCATATCTCGTCTCGTGACAGGGCGGCACTCTGATTGCTCTAAATTTTGCATACTACCTCGGATTGGGACGATCTTTATATCTAAATCGATCATTTTGACGAGACACACAACTTCCGTCTAGAATACTTTTCCATCCAAAATCATCTGAATAACCTTTTGAGCCCATCTTCAACTTCTCATCGGATTGACTATCATAGCCTCCACCCGACAAGCTTTCCACCCGGGCAAGCTTTCCACACCGGCAAGGTTTCTACCCGGCAAGCTTTCACACCGGCAAGGTTTTACCCCGGCAAGGTTTCTACCCCGACAAGGGTTCCTCCCCTGCAAGGTTTCTTCCCCGGTAAGATTTCTCCCCCGACAAGATTTTCATTCAGCCAGCGAAGTTTTCATCCCAGCAAGGTTTCTACCACGACAAGCCTCTACCTGTAAGTGCATCTAGTGCCCCTTAGTGATTTTGGTGTATTGAAGACTTATAGGTTAAGGGACTGATGCGTTTGTGAGTGTACACAGGTCTATAAGTCCATGAGGAGTTTGATAGTTACAGAGAAAGTCGACCCCTAAAAATGAAGTTCTTTGACTGAAGACTTTGGATTTCTGAAGACTTTCTGAAGATTTTGAAAGTGAAGGAATTGGTGTAATCCTGAAGACTTGGTATTCATTCGAGGAACATGGAGCATGAAGAATTTTGTTTTCGTAGTTTCATTTTCTTTTTCTTGAGTCGTAGGAAACACCGCACTGTTAAGGGGGGTCGAGGAAATACTAAGGAAAAATTTCCATGTGATGCTCAACTCAAATCCTACACCTACCAATCCCTTCGAGTGAAACCATTTGAAATCTTATACAGTTCAGTCATATTCTTCAGTGACAGAGACGAAGTTCTCCTGGTCTCTGAGGAATTTGTTCTGACTGAGGAGTTAGGAATTCATCAGTGCGGATTGCCTACACAGTGAGGAACATGATAGCCCTGAGGATTTTGCTACTTAAAATTCCGACCATTGCTGTGCTATGCGCCAGGTGTCCAAAATATCTACCCACCTAACAGTAATATCATTGAAGGGCATTTAGGTCTTATCATGTCGGGCTGCTCCCTAGGCTATAAATAGCCGCCCCCTACAACCACTAGCTGGTTGGCTGCTCCGAGAGAAACTGACACTTGTCATTTGAGAGCATCCCATCCTCCGAGGACTTTGAGTGAAAATCATCAAGTGAGGGAAACCCAATCCCAAACACCTACAAACCCAAAGTGATTGAGCATCACTGAAGAGATTGATCCTGTGTCGATCCGACGCTTGTTACCTTTGAAGATTGTGCATCTTCCAGACGGTTAGGCGTCATGGTCTAGAGCATCCAAGAGAAAATTGTGGATCGCCAAGTGACCAAGTCTCTGAAGGTTTGGAAGTCATGTGAAGACTTACCACGAGTTATTGGGCGAGGTCTCTGTGACCTTAGCTCAAGGGGAATATGATGTCTACTACACAACCTTCTTCTTGTAGACGTTGTTGGGCCTCCAAGTGCAGAGATTTGTAGGACAGTAGCAAATTTCCCTCAAGTGGATGACCTAAGGTTTATCAATCCGTAGGAGGCGTAGGATGAAGATGGTCTCTCTCAAGCAACCCTGCAACCAAATAACAAAGAGTCTCTTGTGTCCCCAACACACCCAATACAATGGTAAATTTTATAGGTGCACTAGTTCGGCGAAGAGATGGTGATACAAGTGGTATATGGATAGTAGATAAAGGTATTTGTAATCTGAAATTATAAAAACAGCAAGGTAACAAGTGATAAAAGTGAGTGTAAACGGTATTGCAATGCTAGGAAACAAGGCCTAGGGTTCATACTTACACTAGTGTAAGTCCTCTCAACAATAATAGCATAATTGGATCACATAACTATCCCTCAACATGCAACGAAGAGTCACTCCAAAGTCACTAATAGCGGAGAACAAACGAAGAGATTATGGTAGGGTACGAAACCACCTCAAAGTTATTCTTTCCAATCAATCCGTTGGGATATTCCTATAGGTGTCACAAACAGCCCTAGAGTTCGTACTAGAATAACACCTTAAGACACAAATCAATCAAAACCCTAATGTCACCTAGATACTCCAATGTCACCTCAAGTATCCGTGGGTATGATTATACGATATGCGTCACACAATCTCATATTCATCTATTCAACCAACACAAAGGACCTCAAAGAGTGCCCCAAAGTTCTACCGGAGAATCGCGGCGAAAACGTGTGCCAACCCCTATGCATAGGTTCATGGGCGGAACCCGCAAGTTGATCACCAAAACATACATCAAGTGAATCACGTGATATCCCATTGTCACCACAGATATGCACGGCAAGACATAAATCAAGTGTTCTCAAATCTTTAAAGACTCAATCCGATAAGATTACTTCAAAGGGGAACTCAATTCATTACAAGAGAGAAGAGGGGGGAGAAACATAAGATCCAACTATAATAGCAAAGCTCGCTATACATCAAGATCGTGCCAAATCAGGAACACGAGAGAGAGAAATCAGACACATAGCTACTGGTACATACCCTCAGCCCCGAGGGAGAACTACTCCCTCCTCGTCATGGAGAGCACCCGGATGATGAAGATGGCCACCGGAGAAGGATTACCCCCTCCGGCAGGGTGCCGGAATGGGTCTAGATTGGCTTTTGGTGGCTACGGAGGCTTCTGGCGGCTGAACTCCCGATCTATTATGCTCTCGGGTGTTTTTAGGGTATATGGAGATATATAGGCGAAAGAAGTATGTCAGGGGGGCCACGAGGGCCTCACGAGGGTGGAGGGCGTGCCCAGGGGGGTGGGTGCGCCCCCCTGCCTCGTGACCTCCTTGCTGATCCCCCGACGTGCACTCCAAGTCTTCTGGGCTTCTTTCCTTCCAAAATGAGTTCCGTGAAGTTTCAGGTCAATTGGACTCCATTTGATTTTCCTTTTCTTCGAAACCCTAAAACAGGGTAAAAACAGAAACTGGCACTGGGCTCTGGGTTAATAGGTTAGTCCCAAAAATGATATAAAAGTATATAATAAAGCCCATAAACATCCAAAACAGTAGATAATATAGCATGGAGCAATCAAAAATTATAGATACGTTGGAGACGTATCAGCATCCCCAAGCTTAATTCCTGCTCGTCCTCGAGTAGGTAAATGATAAAAACAGAATTTTTGATGGGGAGTGCTACTTGGCACAATTTTAATGTAATTCTTATTAATTGTGGCATGAATATTCAGATCCGAAAGATTCAATACAAAAGTTCATATTGACATAAAAATGATAATACTTCAAGCATACTAACAAAGCAATCATGTCTTCTCAAAATACCATGGCCAAAGAAAGCTATCCCTACAAAATCATATAGTCTGGCTATGCTCCATCGTCACCACACAAAATATCTAAATCATGCACAACCCCGATGACAAGCCAAGCAATTGTTTCATACTTTTGATGTTCTCAAACTTTTTCAATATTCACGCAATACATGAGCGTGAGCCATGGACATAGCACTATAAGTGGAATAGAATGGTGGTTGTGGAGAAGACAAAAAGGGAGAAGATAGTCTCACATCAACTAGGCGTATCAACGGGCTATGGAGATGCCCATTAATAGGTATCAATGTGAGTGAGTAGGGATTGCCATGCAACGGATGCACTAGAGCTATAAGTGTATGAAAGCTCGAAAAGAAACTAAGTGGGTGTGCATCTAACTTGCTTGCTCACGAAGACCTAGGGCATTTTGAGGAAGCCCATCATTGGAATATACAAGCCAAGTTCTATAATGAAAGATTCCCACTAGTATATGAAAGTGATAACATGAGAGACTCTCTATTATGAAGATCATGGTGCTATTTTGAAGCACAAGTGTGGTAAAAGGATAGTAACATTGTCCCTTCTCTCTTTTTCTCTCATTTTTTATTTTTTTATTTGGGCCTTCTCTTTTTTCATGGCCTCTTTTTTTGGGCTTCTTTGGCCTCTTTTTTTCGTCTGGAGTCTCATCCCGACTTGTGGGGGAACCATAGTCTCCATCATCCTTTCCTCACTGGGACAATGCTCTAATAATGATAATCGTCACACTTTTATTTTCTTACAACTCAAGATTTACAACTCGATACTTAAGACAAGATATGACTCTATATGAATGCCTCCGGCGGTGTACCGGGATGTGCAATGACTCATGAGTGACAAGTATGAAAGAATTATGAACAGTGGCTTTGCCACAAATACTATGTCAACTACATGATCATGCTAAGCAATGTGACAATGATGGAGTGTGTCATAATAAACGGAACGGTGGAAAGTTGCATGGCAATATATCTTGGAATGGCTATGGAAATGCCATAATAGGTAGGTATGGTGGTTGTTTTGAGGAAGGTATATGGTGGGTTTATGGTACCGGCGAAAGTTGCGCGGTACTAGAGAGGCTAGCAATGGTGGAAGGGTGAGAGTGCGTATAATCCATGGACTCAACATCAGTCATAAAGAACTCACATACTTATTGCAAAAATCTATTAGTTATCGAAACAAAGTACTACGTGCATGCTCCCAAGGGGATAGATTGGTAGGAAAAGACCATCGCTCGTCCCCGACCGCCACTCATAAGGAAGACAATCGATAAATAAATCATGCTCCGACTTCATCACATAACGGTTCACCATACGTGCATGCTACGGGAATCACAAACTTCAACACAAGTATTTCTCAAATTCACAACTACTCAACTGGCATGACTCTAATATTACCATCCTCATATCTCAAAACAATCATCAAGTATCAAACTTCTCTTAGTATTGAACACACTCATAAGAGAATTTTATTATTCTTCTTGTATACCTAGCATATTAGGATTATTTAAGCAAATTACCATGCTATTTAAAACTCTCAAAATGATATAAGTGAATCATGAGAGTTCATCTATTTCTACAAAATAAAACTACCACCATGCTCTAAAAGATATAAGTGAAGCACTAGATCAACAACAAACTACTCTGAAAGATATAAATGAAGATCAATGAGTAGTCGAATAATTATGCAATTATGTGAAGACCCTCTAACATTTATTAATTTCAGATCTTGGTAATTTATTTAAACAGCAATAAAAACTAAATAAAATGACATCTAAGAATAGGAAACATCATGTGAAGAAGCAAAAACTTAGGATCAACCGAAACTAACCGATAGTTGTTGAAGAAGAAAGGTGGGATGCCAACCGGGGCATCCCCAAGCTTAGACGCTTGAGACTTCTTGAAATATTATCTTGGGGTGCCTTGGGCATCCCCAAGCTTGATCCTTTGTGTCTTCTTAATTCCTCTCATATCACGGTCTCCCTAAACCTCAAAAGCTTCATCCACACAAAACTCAACAAGGACTCGTGAGATAAATTAGTATAAACCATTACCAAAACCTTATCATACTCTACTGTAGCAAATCACTAAAGTTATTATTCTACATTGCATACTAAATGCCTCTGCATATTTAATAGTCCTATCCTCAAATAGAATCATTAAAGAAGCAAACATATGCAAACAATGCAAACATAACAGCAATCTGCCTAAACAGGATAGCCTGTAAAGAATGCAGCAACATCCATACTTACCTAGCTCCAAAAATTATGAAAGAAAATTTCCACTATAGTAAATTTATCAGATCTTAATATTCAAAAGGTTTCAAAATTTTATCACATTCTGAATTTTCTAGGGAATTATTGCAACAGCGGTAAACTTTCTGTTTTCAAACAGCAACATGTGGACTTCTAAAATAGGCATAGTAAAGACTATCAATGCCACTTTTATTGAAATAAAAGATGCAAAATATTGTTATAAATAACAGCAATAAAATCCTAACAAAAAAATTGACGCTCCAAGCAAAACACATATCATGTGGTAAATAAAAATATAGCTCCAAGTAAAGTTACCGATGAACGAAGACGAAAGAGGGGATGCCTTCCGGGGCATCCCCAAGCTTAGGCTCTTGGCTATCCTTGAATATTACCTTGGGGTGCCTCGGGCATCCCCAAGCTTAGGCTCTTGCCACTCCTTATTCCATAGTCCATCGAATCCTTACCCAAAACTTGAAAACTTCACAACACAAAACTTAACAGAAAACTCGTAAGCTCCGTTAGTATAAGAAAATAAATCACCACTTCAAGGTACTGTAATGAACTCATTATTTATTTATATTGTTGTTAAACGTACTCTATTCCAACTTCTCTATGGTTTATAAACTATTTTACTAGCCATAGATTCATCAAAATAAGTAAGCAACACATGAAAAACAGAATCTGTCAAAAACAGAACAGTCTGTAGTAATCTGGATCAAACGTATACTTCTGGAACTCATAAAATTCTAAAATAAATTGCTGGACCTGAGTAATTTATCTATTAATCATCCTAAAAAATAATTAACTAAATATCACTCTCCAAATAAAAATGGCAGCAATTCTCATGAGCGCTAAAGTTTCTGTTTTTTACAGCATGATCAACAAGACTTTCCCCAAGTCTTCCCAAAGGTTCTACTTGGGACAAACACTAATTAAAAGCATAAAACCACATATAAACAGAGGCTAGATGAATTATTTATTACTAAACAGGAGCAAAAATCAAAGAACAAAAATAAAGTTGGGTTGCCTCCCAACAAGCGGTATCGTTTAATGCCCCTAGCTAGGCATGATGATTTCAATGATGCTCACATAAAAGATAAGAATTGAAACATAAAGAGAGCATCATGAAGAATATGACTAGCACATTTAAGCCTAACCCTCTTCCTATGCATAGGTATTTTGTGAGCAAACAACTTGTGGGAACAAGGATCAACTTGCATAGGAAGGTAAAACAAGCATAACTTCAAAATTTTAAGAACATAGAGAGGAAACTTGATATTATTGCAATTCCTACAAGCATATGTTCCTCTCTCATAATAATTTTCAGTAGCATCATGAATGAATTCAACAATATAACCAGCACCTAAAGCATTCTTTTCATGATCTACAAGCATGCAAAATTTACTACTCTCCACATAAGCAAAATTCTTCTCATGAATAATAGTGGGAGCAAACTCAACAAAATAACTATCATGTGATTGAAAATTAAGATCAAGATGACAAGTTTCATGGTTATAATTATTCTTTAAAGCATACGTGTCATCACAATAATCATCATAGATAGGAGGCATGCTTTCATCATAATAAATTTGCTCATCAAAACTTGGGGAACAAAAAATATCCTCTTCATCAAAAATAGCTTCCCCAAGCTTGTGGCTTTGCATATCATTAGCATCATGGATATTCAAGGAATTCATACTAACAACATTGCAATCAGGCTCATCATTCAAATATTTAATGCCAAACATTTTATAGATTTCTTCTTCTAGCACTTGAGCACAATTGTCGGAATCCTTATTCTCACGATAGATATTAAAAAGATGAAGCGTATGAGACAAACTCAATTCCATTTTTTTATAGTTTTCTTTCATAAACTAAACTAGTGATAAAACAAGAAACTAAAAGACTCGATTGCAAGATCTAAAGATATACCTTCAAGCACTCACCTCCCCGGCAACGGCGCCAGAAAAGAGCTTGATGTCTACTACACAACCTTCTTCTTGTAGACGTTGTTGGGCCTCCAAGTGCAGAGGTTTGTAGGACAGTAGCAAATTTCCCTCAAGTGGATGACCTAAGGTTTATCAATCCGTAGGAGGTGTAGGATGAAGATGGTCTCTCTCAAGCAACCCTGTAACCAAATAACAAAGAGTCTCTTGTGTCCCCAGCACACCCAATACAATGGTAAATTGTATATGTGCACTAGTTCGGCGAAGAGATGGTGATACAAGTGGTATATGGATAGTAGATAAAGGTATTTGTATTCTGAAATTATAAAAACAGCAAGGTAACAAGTGATAAAAGTGAGCGTAAACGGTATTGCAATGCTAGGAAACAAGGCCTAGGGTTCATACTTTCACTAGTGTAAGTCCTCTCAACAATAATAGCATAATTGGATCACATAACTATCCCTCACCATGCAACGAAGAGTCACTCCAAAGTCACTAATAGCGGAGAACGAACTAAGAGATTATGGTAGGGTACAAAACCACCTCAAAGTTATTCTTTCCAATCAATCCGTTGGGCTATTCCTATAGGTGTCACAAACAGCCCTAGAGTTCGTACTAGAATAACACCTTAAGACACAAATCAATCAAAACCCTAATGTCACCTAGATACTCCAATGTCACCTCAAGTATCCGTGGGTATGATTATACGATATGCGTCACACAATCTCAGATTCATCTATTCAACCAACACAAAGGACCTCAAAGAGTGCCCCAAAGTTCTACCGGAGAATCACGACGAAAACGTGTGCCAACCCCTATGCATAGGTTCATGGGCGGAACCCGCAAGTTGATCACCAAAACATACATCAAGTGAATCACGTGATATCCCATTGTCACCACAGATACGCACGGCAAGACATACATCAAGTGTTCTCAAATCTTTAAAGACTCAATCCGATAAGATTACTTCAAAGGGGAAACTCAATTCATTACAAGAGAGAAGAGGGGAAGGAGAAACATAAGAGCCAACTATAATAGCAAAGCTCGCGACACATCAAGATTGTGCCAAATCAAGAACACGAGAGAGAGAGAGAGATCAAACACATAGCTACTGGTACATACCCTCAGCCCCGAGGGAGAACTACTCCCTCCTCGTCATGGAGAGCACCGGGATGATGAAGATGGCCATCAGAGAAGGATTGCCCCCTCCGGCAGGGTGCCGGAACGGGTCTAGATTGGCTTTCAGTGGCTACGGAGGCTTCTGGCGGCGAAACTCCTGATCTATTGTGCTCTCGGATGTTTTTAGGGTATATGGAGATATATAGGTGGAAGAAGTACGTCAGGGGGGGCACGAGGGGCTCACGGGGGTGGAGGGCGCGCCCCCCTGCCTCGTGACCTCCTCGCTGATCCCCCTACGTGCACTCCAAGTCTTCTAGGCTTCTTTCCTTCCAAAAATGAGTTCCATGAAGTTTCAGGTCAATTGGACTCCGTTTGATTTTCCTTTTCTTTGAAACCCTAAAACAGGGTAAAAACAGAAACTAGCACTGGGCTCTGGGTTAATAGGTTAGTCCCAAAAATGATATAAAAGTGTATAATAAAGCCCATAAACATCCAAAACAGTAGATAATATAGCATGGAGCAATCAAAAATTATAGATACGTTGGAGACGTATCAGAATACGGTGAGGACTGAGTGTTCTGGACCGCGTGTTCAGAACTAGGTGTCCGGGACTTTGTGTCCTCAGGTTTAAATATCTAGCCGCCCTAACCAGACGTACAACTGTCACAGCAGTTGGAACTGGTCTACCAAATCATTGTCTTCACCAAGCTACCTGGTTCCATTTCCTCAACCCTTTCATTTCCTCATTTCTGTGTTGTGTGCTTGTTCATACCTATTTGAAGACTTTGACTGAAGACTTTCTCTATTTCCTCAGTTCAATTTCTTCAGGCTGTTTGTCTTATCCTGTGTTATCCTGTGTTTACGCTTTCTGTACTCTGTGCTTGTTTTCATTTCATCATGAAGACCATGCTCATGCACTGTTATGTTTACTTCTGAGTACTTATTCCGCTACAAGTAGTTCTTCACTCAGGAATTTCCTCACCCGCCAATTCCTCAGTGAAGAATTCATAAAAATCGCCTATTCACCCCCCTCTAGTCGATATAACGCACTTTCAATTGGTATCAGAGCAAGGTACTCCCTTGTTCTGTGTGATTTTGGTTTAACCACCTGGAGTTTTAGTTATGTCGACCGCAGGTATGATCAAGGTTTCTGCTGGGTGTCCTACCTTCGATGGGACAGACTATCCCTATTGAAAGAATAAGATGCGCATGCACCTTGAGGCAATTGATAACGATCTCTGGTACATTGTGGAGAATGGTGTTCCCTCTGTCACTCCCACCATCAACATTGCTGATGTGAAGAGATTCAAGCAACTCGACTCTCAAGCAAAGAATATCATATGTGGCCGTCTGAGTAAAGGGCAGTATGGCAGAGTGAGTGCTCTGGAGACAGCTAAGCTTATCCGGGACAGGCTGTCCAAAGTCAATGAGGGAGTCTCAACACAGCGTGACTCTCGAGTTGACGTTCTTCGAAATCTCTTCAACCTCTTCAAAAGACTCGACAATGAAAATGTTCAGCAAACCTTCGATCGCCTCACTGACATCTCAAATGAGCTTCAAGCACTTGGTGCTGCTGATATCACCGACCATGAGGTGGTGAAGAAATTGCTGAGATCGCTTGATTCCTCATTTAACACCTTGGTATTGATGATATACGAACGTGGAGACTATAAGGCACTTGATCCCGCTGATATCCTCGAGAGACTAAACACTCATGAGTTCCGGCTTGCTGAGAAGAGAGATCTCTATGGACCAAGTTATGGTAGATCACGAGCTCTGAAGGCCAAGGCAGTATCCGAATATGATGGTGAAGATTCTGACAGCAGCCTTGGTGACCCTAAAGAACTGAGCCAGGAACTAGCAATGCTCGTGAGGAAATTCCAAAATTTCTCAAGACGTGGTCATTTTGGTAAATCCTCAAGAGGTGGTGACTTGAAATCAGATTCCTCATCCCATGATTACAAGAAGAGACTCTGCCATAAATGCAAAAAAACCTGAACACTACATTTAAGATTGTCCTCAGTGGGAAAAGGAATCAAAGAAGAAGAAGTACAAGGATTACAGTTCTGATGATTCAAAGAATAAGAAGAAATCTTCAAAGTCGTCGTCATCAAGACCCTCAAAGTCCTCATCTCACAAGAAGAGCAGCTCCAAGAAGGCTCGAGCATTCATTGGCAAGGAAATGGATTCTGAGGCTGAATCTGAGGAAACTGAGGAATAGGAGGAATCTGAGGAGTCAGACTCTTGTGTGGCGAGCCTAGTCCTTGCTACCGCATTCGTCAGCAAGTCCATATTCAACTCTAAAGAAAAGGACCTCCCCAACACTACTAATGACGGCGATGAGGACTACGCTCCCACCTATTGCTTCATGGCAAAAGGCTCAAAGGTACTAAAATATCCCTCCTCTGAATCTAGTGAGGATGAATCTGATGAAAACCTCAAACCCAGCTATTCTAAACTTGCTAAGATTGCTATGAAACTGCAAAAGGCACTTGAAAAGGTTCAAAATATGCTAGATAAAAGTGATGATTGGGCGAGGAAATGGATCGCACTAAAATCTTGACTCAAAATCTTCAGAGACTTCAATCTAAGTCTGACAGTCTTCAAGGTCATCATAACACTCTCCTATCTGATCATGAGAAGCTTTCTTATGAATTTCTTCAAAGAAAGATGATCTTGAGCAGTTAAGAGTGAGTTATGAAGATCTTCAGAAGGAGCGTGATTCATTACTCGCTCAACAGATCAGCGCTACTCGGGATGAATTTGTTCCTCCATGTTTGAAGTGCATTGAACATGAAACTGCTAATTCTTCACCTGAATGCTCAAACACTTCCATTGCTGCAAATTCTTCAACTACCTCTGCTATCACTAATTTCTCATCTGAGGACATTGCTAGTATCACTAATGATGCAGGGCTGAAGGAATTGTATATGACAGACATGTACAAAAGCCTCAAAGGGCATCAGGCTCTTTGTGATGTGCTTAAAAAGCAGATCCTCAACAGGAAGCCTAGGAAAGAGGGTATTGCCTTTGAGAGGAAAATCAATGTTGATGGGACCTACTGGAAACCTGAGCAGTATCCCAAAACCTCATGGGTTGCTGCAAAGGGACCTTCAGTGGATCCATCTACTTTATCTGGCTTTACATGTGAATCTTCATATTCTTTTGATGAGTCCATTGACTCCAACTATAAGCTCTTCAAAAATCAGAATGGTGAAGTATTTGCTAGATATGTTGGCACTAACTGTAGGAACGGTCCTCCTATGAAGAAAATCTGGGTTCCCAAAAGATGCCTTGAAAATCTTCAGGTGAATGTGATCATGACGCCACCTGTGAAGAATAGGAACCCCAGATCAAATTCTTCATATGGACCAAATTTTTCATATGGATCTAAGTCCTTATACGGACCAAACTCCTCACATGGATCATATTCCTCAAAAGGATCAAAGTCCTCATATGAACATCATCGTGCTAACCCGTCTGTTTCACAGGGAAGATCTAAGGATTATGGATATGTGCATTATTCTTCAAATCATTATGTTCATAAGTCCTAGAAGAATTTCTTTGCTTACTCTTATGCTTACCCTAACCACTCTTATGTGAAACGAAGTGGATTGACATCTATGCCACCTTTCTCTTATGGAGCTCGCAGAATGATGAACTCTTTGCCACCCCTTCAGATGTGGGTGGTGAAGAAAAAGAACTAATCTCTTATGCAGGGTCAGGTCTCCAGACGAACTTAATCGTCTGAAGAATTTGCTGGAGACCTGAATATGCTTGAAAGGACGCAAGCAAATCATGAAGAAATGAATTTTCATTTCTCACGTCCTTATACTGACTTATCTGTTCTATTGCTTGATGAAATTGATCTGATGAATTTGATACCATATTGACTGCTGAAGTATATGAGTTCGTAAGTTGCACTAATTCATCTGCAGGATGATCAACCCAAAGCCACTGAGTGCGTCCTCGATAGTGGATGTACAAATCACATGACTGGTGACAAGAGCTTATTGATGGACACTGCTTTATCTCCATCACATCTGAAGCATATCACCTACGCTAACAAAGGCAAAAGCAAGGTATTGGGTCTAGGTAAGGTTGCAATCTCAAAGGATCAACATATGGACAAAGTCATGCTTGTCGGGTCCTTAGGATTCAACCTCATGTCTGTCTCAATGCTTTGTGATCTTGATATGGTTGTTGTCTTTGGCAAGTATCGGTGTGCTGTGATCATGGAAGCTGACAATTCCAAAGTCTTTGAAGGCTTTAGGAGAGGAGATTTGCATATTGTTGATTTATCTACAGGACCACAACCTGCTACATGTCTACTTGCAAAAGCTTCATAAGGCTGGCTATGGCATCTACGACTTGGTCATGCTGGCATGAGGAATCTACACACGCTCGCAAAGAAGAAGCATGTCATTGGCATTGAAAATGTCAAATTCCTCAAGGATCACTTATGCGGAGCATGTGAAGCTGGAAAGATGACCAAGTCCAAGCATCCAGCGAAGACTATCATGACCACTACTCGACCATTTGAATTGCTTCACATGGATCTCTTTGGCCCTACTCACTATGACACATTTACTAATGTTGCATCTTTATATGGCTTTGTCATTGTTGATGATTATTCTCAATATACATGGGTCCATATTATCACTTACAAAACTGAAGTGCAGGAAGTCTTCAAACGATTTTCCTCGAGGGCTTCAACCAACTTTGGTGTGAAGATCAAGCACATCAGAAGTGATAATGGAACTGAGTTCAAGAACACTGGCCTTGATGACTATCTTGATGAACCTGGTATTACTCATGAGTTATCTGCTCCTTATACTCCTCAGCAAAATGGCGTCGTGGAGCGCAAGAACAGGACTCTTGTTGAGATGGCTTGCACTATGCTTGATGAGTACAAGACGCCTCCTCGCTTCTGGCCTGAGGCAATTGATACTGCGTGCCACATCATCAACAGGGTATATCTTCACAAATTCTTCAAGAAGACAACATATGAACTTCTCACTAACAAGAAACCCAATGTGAGTTATTTCAAAGTCTTCGGTGCTAAATGTTGGATTAGAGACCCTCATCACAATTCTAAATTTGCACCGAAAGCACACGAAGGTTTTATGCTCGGTTATGGTAAGGACTCGCACACCTACAGAGTCTTCAACACTTGTCACCATAAGGTTGTTGAAACTGTAGATGTGCGGTTCGATGAGACTAATGGCTCACAAAGAGAGCACCTACCTCCCGTGACAAATGAAATACCTCCTGAGGAATCTATTAAGTTTGAGGCTACTAAGGATGTCATTCCTACTAAAGAATCTGCTGAAGAAGTCATTCCAGAACATGAAGAACATCATGCTGATGCACCTGAGGAAAATGGTGCTGAAGAAAATGCTGATCAAATTCCTCAACGACAACCCGCTCACCCTTGCATTGCAAATGAAGTGCAAATTGAGAAAATCATCAGCAACATCAACATTCCAGGTCCTCTCACACGCTGAAGAGCTTCACATCTATCTAACTTTTGTGGGCACTTTGCTTTCGTCTCTATCACAGAGCCCACTAAGGTAGATGAAGCATTTCTAGAACCTGAGTGGATTCAAGCTATGCAAGAGGAACTACATCAATTCAAGCTCAACAACGTCTAGGAACTGGTCAAACGTCCAGATCCTCGCAAGCACAATATCATCGGCACAAAGTGGATCTACCGCAACAAGCAAGATGAAAATGGACTTGTGGTGAGGAATAAGGCACAACTTGTAGCTCAAGGCTACACACAGGTTGCAGGAATTGATTTCGATGAAACTTTTGCACATGTTGCTAGACTTGAAGCTATTCACATATTACTTGCTTATGCTAACTATCATGATATCATCTTATATCAAATGGATGTGAAAAGTGCATTCCTCAATGGTAAGCTTGAGGAAGAAGTATATGTTGCTCAACCCCCAGGTTTTGAAGATCCAAAGCATCCTGACAAAGTCTTCAGACTGAATAAGGCCCTCTATGGCCTCAAGCAGGCCCCACGGGCGTGGTATGATACCTTGAAGGAATTCCTCATGAAGAAAGGCTTCAAACCCGGTTCACTTGACCCAACTCTTTTCACTAAATCTTATGATGGTGAATTATTTGTGTGCCAAATATATGTTGATGATATTATCTTTGGCTGTACTGACTAACGTTATACTGATGAATTTGGTTATATGATGAGGGAGGAATATGGGAGAATTGAAATTCTTCTTAGGTCTTCAAATTCATCAACAACGCAATGGCATATTCATATCTCAGGAGAAATACCTCAAGGATGTACTGAGGAAATTCGGCATGCAAGATTGCAAAGGAGTCAAAATCCCTATGCCCACAAATGGCCATCTATGCACTGATGAAAATGGTATTGACTTTGGTCAAAAGGTATACCGATCCATGATTGGTTCTTTATTGTACCTATGTGCATCTAGGCCAGATAGTATGCTTAGTGTTTGCATGTGTGCCCGATTTCAAGCTACACCGAAGGAATCACACCATAAGGCTGTGAAGCATATTCTTCGATATCTAGCTCACACACCAACACTTGGATTATGGTACCCCAAGGGCTCGGCTTTTGATATCATTGGATTTTCAGACTCTGGCTATGCTGGTGATCATGTGGACCGCAAGTCAACATCTGGCACATGCCATTTCCTCGGACGATCCTTGGTCTGTTGGTCCTCGAAGAAACAGAACTGCGTATCACTGTCTACTGCTGAAGCTGAGTACATTGTTGTTGGTTCTTACTGTGCTCAACTACTATGGATGAAGAAAACTCTCAAGGACTATGGCGACAACGTGAAGAATGTGCCTCTCTACTGTGACAATGAGAGTGCCATCAAGATTGCTCATAACCCAGTTCAGCACTCGAAGACAAAGCACATTCAGATTCTTCATCATTTTCTTCGTGATCATGTGTTGAAGGGCGACATCTCTATTGAGCATGTGAAGACTGGAGAACAGCTAGCCGATATCTTCACTAAGCCCTTGGATGAGAAGAGATTTAGCAAGTTGCGGTGTGAGCTAAATATCCTAGAATCTTCGAATGTTCTTTGAAAAGGACACTCATCCTAACACTTATGCAAAATTGATGACTTAGATGTGCAACACATGAAGAAACGTTTTTCTTCAATCAATGAAGACTAACACTCTAAGTGTGAATAAATTAACAAAGAATTTGATTCTCAGAACCCTACGACAATTGTACGCGGTGTCTGAAATCATCATTCTTATACGGTGGGTCACGCCACCACAAAATGTCGAAAATTTTGAATTGAGTTTTTCCTCAGTTCTTTGAAATTCCTCAATTGTTTTTCAACTTGCATTGTCTTCACCATTTCAGTCGTTTTTCCTCATTGTCTATATATGTATATATGAGTTTATGTCCTCTACAACATTCACTTATAGCTATTTCTTTATATTGTCTTTTCTGCTAAGTGAATGTGATCGGACCCTTCCCCCTCTATGCTATACTCAACCTAATCTATTCACAGATTCTTCATGTGCGTTCTATTTGAAACTCGTTCAAAATCTTCACTGTGTCCTTGTCAGCTGAAGAATTTGCGAATGAAACTTTTAACTTATCTTGTCTAAATTTTCGGCCTTGCTGCTCAAACCGTTCAACATCCCGCGACAACACTTATCCATACACCCACGATCTCACACGATCTCCACTTCTCAGTACGTGGGTGACACATGTCAAGTGAATGAGAAGGGTCAGGGGCACGTTCGTCCAATTTCTTCAGACGAACAGTTTTTTCACCGTGGCTATAAATACCCCTTCCCTTCCTCACTTCACTTTTACTCCGCTCGTTCTCACTCCATCTCGAGCTTCTCAAACCCTAGCGCCGCCGGTATTTCTTCGTCGCCAGTGAGGAAGAGCTTCACTGCCTCGACCTCGTCGCCATCGTACTCGCGCCGGCTGTGGATTTCTTCACTCCACCGCCACCGTAGATGTCTTCCTCTGCCAAGTTAGGGCGTGGAAGATCAGAACTGATGAACTTCACATCTACACCTCTCAGTTCGTCGTGTTCTTCGTCCAGGGTAATTAAAAGTTACTTTTACTGCCCTCTTTGATTCAAATGATAACTACAAAATCTTCAAAGGTGTTTATTCTTCAAATTTGTCAGATACTGAACACCTCACATGTTATATGTTCTTGATTCATTTCTCTAAGCTATATTTTTCTTCAAGATTCCTCAATTGTGTGGATTTTCGATCTATACAACTCTGGAACCTAAGACAAAGAATGTTTAGTAAAATTCTTCAAGACTCATTTGGTCAAATTCCTCAAACTTGTTCTTTTTGAAAAACCTCTGAGAATGCATATGACCTCTCCATATTCCTCGCAACTATACTCTGTTCACAGGTACTCATGTCAGCTGCTGAATCACTATGTTCTCATCAACTTAACTCATTTGCAGCATTCCTCGAAGAAAATTTGCATACATCTTCAGAGAATTCCATTCTTCAAATTCCTCATCTGAAGAAAATGGCTGATGGAAAGAAGCCACGGAAGGGAGGAAAAAGGCCTGAGGTCAATACTGCTTTTGAGATCCCTGATGATATATACAAGGACTATTGCACTCCTGATGAAGCCAAGTTTGGTAAGGAGGACAAAAATCAGCGCAAGGTGCGCATTCAAAGAATAGAGAGGAGATGGGCAAGAGAGTGGAGGGAGTACAAGTATGTTACTCCCAAGTACATGAAGAAATTCGCTCTCAATCCTCCATGCCCAAGACCTCCGTTGGCACCTGGACAAGAAGCAGATCCCACTAGCCTCAAGCATGGTGAGGATTATCCTGATGAATGGGCCAAGCGCCAGGCCAAGTTGGCCAGACAACCAAGAGAAGCAGTGAGGAAATTTAATGAAGACTCTACTGTTGATGCTGCTGCCACTGCTGAGGCCTCTGCATGCAAGCCAAAGAAGGCCATGCCAAAGAAGCCTGCTCACAAGCCAAGTGTTCACCCTCAATGCCCTCACGGCCAAGTTCCTCAGCAATGCCCTCACGGCTAGACTCTTCAAAGCCCTCAAGGCCAACTCCTCATGCTGCTCCCGCTCCAAAGTCCTCAGCTCCTCCACCAAAGTCCTCAGCTGCTCCGACCAAATCCTCAGCACCTGCGCATCTCGCCATGTGCCAAAGGACAGCGGGCATCTCTATTGCCTCAGGAGCATCCGCTAGTTCCTCAGCACCACTACATTCTCCAACTGGTCCCACTCTGTTGAAGACCAAAGCAACTGTTGGACAAGGCTCTCGACCAAGTCTTCAAAAGAAGCAAGTCGCTTTTCACGTGCCGTCCGATGAAGATGAAGATGATGATGACGAACTTGCAGAAATCATAAGACACAGGTAGGTCAAGGCCGCTAGAGCCAAGGGCACAAGTGTGCCTCTGCTTTTGGATCCAAAGTTGATCCTTGAGTACATTGATATATGGCACAAGGACCCCAACACTCCGATGCCTGACTTCAAGTTGACTCCTGGCCAAAGTCATATGTTGACTCACTTTATACAAGAAGAAAAATAGAAGTTTGAGAAGGCCAGGCAGATCAAGAAAGCGCAATACAAAAAGGAGCGCTACCTGAAGAAAAAAGTTGTCTCTATGAGAACTGAAGAACTTGTCACTATTCAATCTGAGATCAAGAAACTCAGTGATGAATTTGACGCATACCACGCTGATTGGCTTGGAGCCAAGGTCCGTTTTGTGAAACTCACTGATCAATTCACTTAAAATGTTGCAGCCCCAACGCAACAGGAAATTCCTCAGGCTGAAGCATCTGCTCAGCCTACAGAAGAAAATGCCAGCACCGCTGATGAAAATCAGGCTGCTGAAGAAAATGTTGATTCCAGGGCTGATGACTGCATTATAGCCACTGAAGAAATTGCCAGGGCAACCACTAGTGTTGCTTGATGACCCACAAGTATAGGGGATCTATCGTAGTCCTTTCGATAAGTAAGAGTGTCGAACCCAAAGAGGAGCAGAAGGAAATGATAAACAGTTTCCAGCAAGGTATTCTCTGCAAGTACTGAAATAAGTGGTAACAGATAGTTTTGTGATATGATAATTTGTAACGAGCAACAAGTAGCAAAAGTAAATAAAGTGCAGCAAGATGGCCCAATCCTTTTGTAGCAAAGCACAAGTCTGGAAAAACTCTTATATGATGTAAAGCGCTCCCGGGGACACATGGGAATATCATCAAGCTAGTTTTCATCACGTTCATATGATTCGCGTTCGGTACTTTGATAATTTGGTATGTGGGTGGACCGGTGCTTGGGTGCTGCCCTTACTTGGACAAGCATTCCACTTATGATTAACCTCTATTGCAAGCATCTGCAAATACAACAAAAGTATTAAGGTAAACCTAACCATAGCATGAAACATATGGATCCAAATCAGCCCCTTACGAAGCAACGCATAAACTAGGGTTTAAGCTTCTGTCACTCTAGCAACCCATCATCTACTTATTACTTCCCAATGCCTTCCTCTAGGCCCAAATAATGGTGAAGTGTCATGTAGTCGATGTTCACATAACACCACTAGAGGGGAGACAACATACGTCTGATACGTCTCCAACGTATCTACTTTTCCAAACACTTTTGCCCTTGTTTTGGACTCTAACTTGCATGATTTGAATGGAACTAACCCGGACTGACGTTGTTTTCAGCAGAATTACCATGGTGTTATTTATGTGCAGGATCAAACGTTCTCGGAATGACCTGAAACTTCACGGAGACACTTTTTAGAAAATAAGAAAAATACCGGCCAAAGATGAAGGCCAGGGGGGCCACCGTCTTGCCACAAGGGTGGGAGGCACGCCTGCACCCCTAGGGCACGCCCCCTACCTCATGGGCCCCCTGTTGCATCTCCGACTCCAACTCCACCTCCATATATTGAGTTTCGATGAGAAAAAAAATCAGAGAGAAGAAATCATCACGTTCTATGATACGGAGCCGCCGCCAAGCCCTAAAACCTCTCGGGAGGGCTGATCTGGAGTCCGTTCGGGGCTCCCGAGAGGGGAATCCATCGCCATCGTCATCATCAACCATCCTCCATCACCAATTTCATGATGCTCACCGCCGTGTGTGAGTAATTCCATCGTAGACTTGCTGGACGGTGATGGGTTGGATGGGATCTATCATGTAATCGAGTTAGTTTTGTTAGGGTTTGATCCCTAGTGTCCACTATGTTCTGAGATTGATGTTGCTATGACTTTGCTATGCTTAATGCTTGTCAGTAGGGCCCGAGTGCCATGATTTCAGATCTGAACCTATTATGTTTTCATCAATATAAGAGTGTTTTTGATCCTATCTTGCAAGTCTGTAGTCACCTATTATGTGTTATGATCCGTTAACCCCGAAGTGACAATAATCGGGATACTTACCGGTGATGACCGTAGTTTGAGGAGTTTATGTATTCACTATGTGTTAATGCTTTGTTTTGGTTCTCTATTAAAAGGAGGCCTTAATATCCCTTAGTTTCTGTAAGGACCCCGTTGCCACGGGAGGGTAGGACAAAAGATGTCATGCAAGTTCTTTTCCATAAGCACGTATGACTATATTCGAAATACATGCCTACATTATATCAATGAACTGGAGCTAGTTCTGTGTCACCCTAGGTTATGACTGTTACATGATGAACCGCATCCGGCATAATTCTCCATCACCGATCCATTGCCTACGAGCTTTCCATTAGTTGTAGTTTTTAATTAGTTTACTTTCCATGCTTGTAGTAGTAATTAAAAAGAAAACCCAAAAATATTTCATGTTCTTGTTTTGCTTGTTGGGAGCTTTCTCGTGTAAATAGTTTTATTTCTTTTCTTTTCTTTGGGGATCGATAGGAGAAGACCATAATTAAATTGTTGAAGTGGCTCTTATATGCATTATTGTTTATCTAACAAAAGAGCCCATATTGCCTTGTCTTCTCATGTTTATTGAATGCATGCAGATTCTAGCTTAGTCCAATGCACGTGCACTATTATTATTATTCACATCATTCGATCGTGCAAGTGAAAGGCAATTATGATGTTATATGATGGACTAGCTGAGATGAGAAAAGCTGGTATGAACTCGACCTCTTTTGTTTTTGTAAATATGATTAGTTCAACGTTCCTGATTCAGCCTATTATGAATAAACATGTTTGCAATGACAACTAGAGATCATAGTTTCTTATGCCATACTTGATTAGCTATGAGTTATAATGGTTTACCTTGCGTGCCAACATGCTATTGAGATAGTTATGATGTGGTATGATAGGGTGGTATCCTCCTCTAAATTATTTAAGCGACTTGACTTGGCACATGTTCACGCATGTAGTTGAAACAAAATCAACATAGCCTTCATGATATTTATGTTCATGGTGGATTATATCCTACTCATGCTTGCATTCAGTGTTGATTAATTTTAATGCATGTTCATGACTGTTGTCGCTCTCTAGCTGGTCGCTTCCCAGTCTTTTGCTAGCCTCCACCTGTACTAAGCGGGAATACTGCTTGTGCATCCAAACTCCCTAAACCCCAAAGTTATTCCACATGAGTCCACTATACCTACCTATATATGGTATCTACCTGCCTTTCCAAGTAAATTTGTATGTGCCAAACTCTAAACCTTCAAATAAATATCCCGTTTTGTATGCTCGAATAGCTCATGTATCAACTAGGGCTGTCCGTATCTTCCATGTTAGGCGGGTTATTCTCAAGAGGAGTGGACTCCGCTCCTCACTCACGAGATAAATGGCTGGTCACCAGGATGCCCAGTCCCATGCTTTATGCAAACTAAATCAAAATAATTGCAAACAAAACTCCCCCTGGGACTCTTGTTAGTTGGAGGCACTCGTTGTTTCGAGCAAGCCATGGATTGATGCTTGTTGGTGGAAGGGGGAGTGTAAACTTTACCATTCTGTATGGGAACCGCCTATAATGTGTGTAGCATGGAAGATATCGCCATCTCTTGGTTGTTATGTTGATAATGAAAGTATACCGCTCAAATATTATTCACCTCTGTTTCAAAACCGAGCTCTGGCACCTCTATAAATCCCTGCTTCCCTCTGCAAAGGGCCTATCTATTTACTTTTATGCTGAGTCATCACCCTCTTATTAAAAAGCACCAGTTGGAGAGCACCGTTGTCATTTGCATTCATTACTATTAGTTTACATTGAGTATGACTTGACTGGATCTCTTTTACCATGAATTACAATGTCTAGTCAGTCCTTGGTCTTTAAAGGTGCTCTGCATTTATGTTTTGCGGTCTCAGAAAGGGCTAGCAAGATACCACCTTGTTATATCATATTATGATTGTTTTGAGAAAGTGTTGTCATCCGAGTTTTATTATTATGGCTCGCTAGTTGATTATGCTATTGATATGAGTAACTTGAGACCTATGCGTTATTGCGAATGTGGTTAGTTATAATCTTTGATGAAAACTTGAATGCTGGCCTTACATATTTACAACAACAAGAGCAAACAGAGTTTGTAAAAGTTTTTCTTTATCACTTTCAGTTTGTCAACTGAATTGCTTGAGGACAAGCAAAGGTTTAAGCTTGGGGAGTTGATACGTCTCCAATGTATCTACTTTTCCAAACACTTTTGCCCTTGTTTTGGACTCTAACTTGCATGATTTGAATGGAACTAACTCGGACCGACGCCGTTTTCAGCAGAATTACCATGGTGTTATTTATGTTCAGGATCAAACGTTCTCGGAATGACCTGAAACTTCACGGAGACACTTTTCAGAAAATAAGAAAAATACCTGCCAAAGATGAAGGCCAAGGGGCCCACTGTCTTGCCACGAGGGTGGGGGCGCGCCTGCCCCCCTAGGGCGCGCCCCCCTACCTCGTGGGCCCCCTGTTGCGTCTCCGACTCCAACTCCACCTCCATATATTGAGTTTCGATGAGAAAAAAATCAGAGAGAAGAAATCATCGCGTTTTACGATACGGAGCCGCCGCCAAGCCCTAAAACCTCTCGGGAGGGCTGATCTGGAGTCCGTTCGGGGCTCCAGAGAGGGGAATCCGTCGCCATCGCCATCATCAACCATCCTCCATCACCAATTTCATGATGCTCACCGCCGTGCGTGAGCAATTCCATCGTAGGCTTGCTGGACGGTGATGGGTTGGATGGGATCTATCATGTAATCGAGTTAGTTTTGTTAGGTTTGATCCCTAGTGTCCACTATGTTCTGAGATTGATGTTGCTATGACTTTGCTATGCTTAATGCTTGTCACTAGGGCCCGAGTGCCATGATTTCAGATCTGAACCTATTATGTTTTCATCAATATATGAGTGTTCTTGATCCTATCTTGCAAGTCTGTAGTCACCTATTATGTGTTATGATCCGTTAACCCCGAAGTGACAATAATCGGGATACTTACCGGTGATGACCGTAGTTTGAGGAGTTCATGTATTCACTATGTGTTAGTGCTTTGTTTCGGTTTTGTATTAAAAGGAGGCCTTAATATCCCTTAGTTTCCGTAAGGACCCCGCTGCCACGGGAGGGTAGGACAAAAGATGTCATGCAAGTTCTTTTCCATAAACATGTATGACTATATTCGGAATACATGCCTACATTATATCAATGAACTGGAGCTAGTTCTGTGTCACCCTAGGTTATGACTGTTACATGATGAACCGCATCCGGCATAATTCTCCATCACCGATCCATTGCCTACGAGCTTTCCATATATTGTGCTTCGCTTATTTACTTTTCCGTTGCTATTGCTATCATCACTACAAAATACAAAAAATATTATTTTTACTATTGTTACCTTTTGCTATCGTTATCCCCACTATCATATTACTTTGCTACTAAACACTTTGCTGCAGATATTAAGTTTCCAAGTGTGGTTGAATTGACAACTCAGCTGCTAATACTTGAGAATATTCTTTGGCTCCCCTTGTGTCGAATCAATAAATTTGGGTTGAATACTCTACCCTTGAAAACTGTTGCGATCCCCTATACTTGTGGGTTATCAACATCTCATCAAAATATCAAACGAATACCAAATTCACATGACTACTAATAGCAAGACTTCTCCCATGTCCTCAGGAACAAAAGTAACTACTCACAAAGCATAAACATGTTCATAATCAGAGGGGTATTAATATGCATATAGGATTTGAACATATGATCTTCCACCAATTAAACCAACTAGCATCAACTACAAGGAGTAATTAACACTACTAGCAACCTACTAGCACCAATCCCGGACTTGGAGACAAGAATTGGATACAAGAGATGAACTAGGGTTTTGAGATGAGATGGTGCTGATGAAGATGTT
>NC_041392.1:137601837-137618851 GCF_002162155.2 Triticum dicoccoides | reverse complement strand
CCACCAGAGCCCTAGATTGGTTCCGCCAAGGTTCCGCCTCGTGGCGGCAGAGTTTCGTCCGAGAAGATGGTATATTAATTTTTTCCCATCGAGAGACTCCATATAGTAGAAGATGGCCACCGGAGGGCCACCAGGGGGCCATGAGGTAGGGGGGCGCCCAGGGGGGTAGGGCGTGCCCCCCACCCTCGTGGGAAGGGTGTGGCTCCCCTGGTGAGGTTCTTGCACTCGGTATTTTTTATATATTTGGAAAACACCATCCGTGAAGTTTCAGGACTTTTGGAGCTGTGCAGAATAGGTCTCTACTATTTGCTCCTTTTCCAGCCCAGAATCCCAGCTGCCGGCATTCTCCCTCTTTATGTAAACCTTGTAAAATAAGAGAGAATAGGCATAAGTATTGTGACATAATGTGTAATAACATCCCATAATGCAATAAATATTGATATAAAAGCATGATGCAAAATGGACGTATCAACTCCCCCAAGCTTAGACCTCGCTTGTCCTCAAGCGAAAAGCCGAAATCGAAAAATATGTCCACATGTTCAGAGATAGAGGTGTCGATAAAAATAAAATATGGACATGAGGGCATCATGATCATTCTTAGAGCAGCAACTTACATAATTCTTTGTCATATAATATCTGATGCTAGAGTAATAATTCAATCACAATATCAAGTAGGAATCGTAAACTTCATTGAAAACTAACAAACTACAATCTCGGTCATTGAAGCAATCGCAATTTATCATAACATAGGAAAGAGTCAATGTATAAGAGATTTTTAGCAAGTCCACATACTCAACTATCATATAATCTTTCACAATTGTTGACACTCACGCAATACTTATGGGTATGGAGTTGTAACCGGACACAGAGAAAGATAGGGGCTTATAGTTTTGCCTCCCAACGTTTTACCTCAAGGGTAATGTCAACAGTAATAGTTCATGAAATCTCACATCCAATTAGCCATATATACCAAGATCTTTCCAACATATTGTGCTTGCCAAAGGATAAAATGTAAAAAAGAAGGGTGAAGATCACCAAGAATCTTATGTAATGTAGGAGATAAAAGTAAAAGATAGGCCCTTCGCAGAGGGAAGCAGAGGTTGTCATGCGCTTTCATGGTTGGATGCACAAAATCTTAATGCGAAAGAATGTCACTTTATATTGCCACTTGTGATATGGACCTTTATTATGCAGTCTGTCGCTTTTATTACTTCCATATCACACGATCGTATAAAGCTTATTTTCTCCCACACTAATAAGTCATACATATTTAGAGAGCAATTTTTATTGCTTGCACTGATGACAACTTACTTAGAGGATCTTACTCAATCCATAGGTAGGTATAGTGGACTCTCATGGCAAAACTGGTTTAAGGGTATTTAGAAGCACACGTAGTATCTCTACTTAGTGCGATGAATTTGGCTAGCATGAGGGGGAAAGGCAAGCTCATCATGTTGGAAGATCCAAGACAATATAGTTTATCTCAGATGTGAGAAAACATAACCCATTATGTTGTCTTCCTTGTCCAATGTCAACTCTTTAGCATGCCATATTTTAATGGGTGCTCACAATCATAAAAGTTGTCCAAGATAGTATATTTATATGTGAAGACCTCTCTTTCTTTATTACTTCCTATTAATTGCAACGATGACCAAGACTGTGTTTGTCAACCCTCAACAACTTTTATTCATCATACTTTTTCTATGTGAGCTCATTACTCTCCATAAGACTCACATGATCTCTTTGTTTCTTTTTATTTCTTTCTCTTTTCTTTTATTCCTTTAGGATCATGGCAAAATAATCAAGCCCTTGACTCAACACTAATCTTTATTATATAACTCACGGACTCGATTACATAGAAGGATAATAAAGCAAAACTCACAACTATATCATACTAAGAACTTTTATTCTACTTGATCAAGATATTACCAAAAGGATCGAGCTAAGAAAACAGTAAAGATAAAAGTGATGGTGATACGATACCGGGGCACTCCCCCAAGCTTGGCAGTTGCCAAGTGGAGTGCCCATACCAGATGATTATGTCTCCTTTGTTGGTGAAGAAGGTGGAGTTGTTGATAATGGATAGTCGCACATCGAGCGTAGGAGGTCTTCTAACTTGCGAATAATGCCCTTGAGTGCGATGATATGGTCCTTCAACAAAATATTTTCACGTGTGAGATATTTGTTTTGTATATGAGCTAACTCAATCATCTTGAAAGCTTCGATCTCTGTTGGGGTAAGAAGATTGTGATCAAGTTGAAGGGTGTCTTCTGTTGCCGGAACTTGGTCCTCCATAGCCTTCTTGATCCCTTCGTCCTTGTTGATCTCCATGGGTTCTTCTCTCTTCAGCTCTATCTTCATTAGCCAAGCATCGTTGCCCTCATGGTTGGAGGAGGAGGGAGACGGCATAGTGCCTGGACTTGACAACCCTGACAGAAAACAACTCGAAACAAAGACAGGAGATTTTTGCGTGATACGGGAGTCAAAACCCCCAGGAGATTATATAATGAATTTTTACCGACCAAAATACGTGTCGTGTACGAAAACGGAGTCCGGAGAGCACACGAGGTGCCCACGAGGTAGGGGGTGCCCAGTAGGGTAGGGCGCGCCCTCCACCCTCGTGGAGCCCTCGTGTCCTTCCCGAACTGCTGCTTATTTTTCTATTTTTCTAAATATTCCAAAACGGAGAAATATTGCCTTAAAATTGTTTTGGAGTCGGTTTACTTACTGTACCACATACCTATTCCTTTTCGGAGTCTGAAACATTCCGAAAAGTGTCCCTTATGTATTCCTCCGGGGTTACGGTTGCAATAACATTGGTTTCAAAATTTATGGGATTACCTGAGATATAGTGTTTGATTCTTTGACCGTTTACCACCTTCGGGTTTGTGCCTTCGAAGTTGTTGATTTTTATGGCACCGGAATGGTAGACCTCCTCGATAACGTAAGGACCTTCCCATTTAGAGAAGAAGTTTTCCTGCAAAAAATCTTAAACGAGAGTTGTATAGCAATACATAATCACCTACATTAAACTCATGCTTTTGTATCCTTTTCTCATGCCATCATTTAACTTTTTCTTTAAACAACTTGGCATTTTCGTAGACTTGGGTTCTCCATTCATCAAGTGAGCTAATATAAAATAACCTCTTCTCACTGGCAAGTTTAAAATCATAATTAAGTTCTTTAATAGCCCAATAAGCCTTGTGTTCTAATTCGAGAGGTAAGTGGCATGCTTTTCCATAGACCATTTTATACGGAGACATACCCATAGGATTTTTGTATGCAGTTCTATAGGCCCATAATGCATCATCTAGTTTCTTGGACCAATTCTTTCTAGACCTATTAACAGTCTTTTGCAAAATTAATTTGAGTTCTCTATTACTCAATTCTACTTGACCACTAGACTGAGGGTGATAAGGAGATGCAATTATATGATTAACATCATACTTAGCAAGCATTTTACGGAAAGCACCATGAATAAAATGTGAACCACCATCAGTCATTAAATATCTAGGGACTCCAAATCTTGGAAAAATAACTTCTTTAAACATTTTAATAGAAGTGTTATGATCAGCACTACTAGTTGGAATAGCTTCTACCCACTTAGTAACGTAATCAACAACAACTAAAATATGTGTATATCCATTAGAGGAGGGAAAGGGTCCCATATAGTCAAAGCCCCAAACATCAAATGGTTCAATAACAAGTGAATAATTCATAGGCATTTCTTGATGTCTACTAATATTACCAATTCTTTGACATTCATCACAAGATAAAACAAACTTACGGGCATCCTTAAAGAAAGTAGGCCAATAAAAACCAGATTGTAGTACCTTATGTGCAGTTCTATCTCCAGCATGGTGTCCTCCATAAGCTTCGGAGTGACACTTGCGTAGGATCTGTTCCTGTTCATGCTCAAGTACACAACGTCTAATAACACCATCTACTCCTTCTTTATAAAGATGTGGGTCATCCCAAAAGTAATGCCTCAAATCAAAGAAGAACTTTTTCTTTTGCTGGTATGTGAAACTAGGTGGTATAAACTTAGCAACAATGTAATTAGCATAATCAGCATACCATGGAGCAGTACGAGAAGCATTTATGACACTTAATTGCTCATCAGGAAAGCTATCATCAATAGGTAGTGGGTCATCAAGCACATTTTCTAACCTAGACAAGTTGTCTGCAACAGGGTTCTCAGCTCCTTTTCTATCAACAATATGCAAATCAAATTCTTGTAGCAAGAGAACCCATCTAATAAGCCTAGGTTTAGCATCTTTATTTTCCATAATATATTTAATAGCAGCATGATCAGTGTGAACAGTTAATTTAGAATCAACAATATAAGGTCTAAACTTATCACAAGAAAATACAACTGCTAAGAATGCTTTTTCAATAGTAGCATAGTTTCTTTGAGCATTGTCTAGAGTTTTACTAGCATATTGAATAACATTTAGTTTCTTATCAACTCTTTGTCCTAGAACAGTACCTACAACATAATCACTAGCATCACACATAATTTCAAAGGGTAAATTCCAATCAGGTGGCTGAACAATAGGTGCAGAGATCAATGCTTTCTTAAGTATTTTAAATGCTTCTACACAATCATCATCAAAAACAAATGGTATATCTTTTTGTAATAAATTAGTTAGAGTCCGAGAGATTTTTGAGAAGTCCTTAATGAACCTCCTATAAAAACCGGCATGACCAAGGAAACTTCTTATACCTTTGATGTCCTTGGGACATGGCATCTTTTCAATAGCATCAACCTTGGCTTTATCAACTTCAATACCTCTTTCAGAAACTTTATGCCCCAAGACAATACCTTCATTGACCATAAAGTGCCACTTTTCCCAATTCAAGACAAGATTAGTTCCTTCACATCTTTGAAAAACTCGATCAAGGTTGCTCAAGCAATCATCAAAAGAAGATCCATAGACGGAAAAGTCATCCATGAAAACCTCACAAATCTTTTCACAAAATTCAGAGAATATAGCCATCATGCATCTTTGAAAGGTAGCAGGTGCATTACAAACCAAAAGGCATACGTCTATAAGCAAAAGTACCAAAAGGGCATGTAAAAGTAGTCTTTGATTGATCTTTGGCCGACGCGGGTATTTGAGAGAAACCAGAATAACCATCTAGAAAGCAAAAATGTGTATGTTTGGATAATCTTTCTAGCATTTGATCGATAAAAGGTAAGGGGTAATGATCATTTTTAGTAGCCTTATTTAATTTGCGGAAATCAATTACCATTCTATAACCTGTAATAATTCTTTGAGGAATCAATTCATCTTTATCATTAGGAACAACAGTAATACCTCCCTTCTTAGGGACACAATGGACAAGGCTTACCCACTGACTATCAGCAACGGGATAAATTATACCTGCCTCAAGGAGCTTTAGTATCTCCTTTCTTACCACTTATTTCATTTTAGGATTCAGCCGGCATTGATGATCACAGACTGGTTTAGCATCTTCTTCCAAATTATCTTTATGTCGACATAGAGTGGGACTAATGCCCTTAAGATCATCAAGAGTATACCCAATAGCAGCACGGTGCTTCTTCAGAGTTTTCAATAATCTCTCTTCCTCATGCTCTGAAAGGTTAGCACTAATAATAACATGATATATCTTTTTCTCATCAAGATAAGCATATTTAAGAGTATCAGGTAACGGTTTAAGCTCAAACACGGGATCACCCTTGGGTGGAGGAGGATCCACTAGGATTTCAATAGGTAAATTGTTTTTCAGAATAGGTTCCTATTTAAAGAATACTTCATCTAATTCCCTTCTTTCATTCATAAACATATCGTTTTCATGGTCTAGCAAATATTGTTCTAAAGGATCACTAGGAGGTACGGCAATAGAAGCAAGACCAATAATGTCATCCTTACTAGGTAATTCTTCTTCACGGTGTTGTCTACCAAATTTAGAAAAATTAAATTCATGAGTCATATCATCTAAACTGATAGTAACAACATCTCTTTTGTAGTCTATGGTGGCGTTAACAGTATTTAAGAAGGGTCTACCAAATATAATGAGACAAAAGCTATCTTGTGGGGAACCAAGAACAAGAAAATCAGTAGGATATTTAGTTTTCCCACACAAGACTTCAACATCTCTAACAATTCCCATTGGTGAAATAGTATCTCTATTGGCAAGTTTAATTGTGACATCAATATCTTCCATCTCAGCAGGTGCAATATCATGCATAACTTCTTTGTATAAGGAATAAGGTATTGCACTAGCACTAGCACCCATATCACATAAGCCATGATAACAATGATCTCCTATTTTAACAGAAATAACAGGCATGCCTACCACAGGTCTAGGTTTATCTTTATCACGGGGTTTAGCAATTCTAGCAGTTTCATTACAGAAATAAATAACATGCCCATTAATGTTATCAGACAAGAGATCTTTAACAATAGCAATATTAGGTTCAACTTTAACCTGCTCAGGGGGTGTATATGTTTTGATATTGCTTTTACGAACCACAGTTGAAGCTTTAGCATGATCCTTTATCCTAACAGAGAAAGGTGGTTTCTCAACATAAGAAGTAGGAACAATATGATCATTATAAGTAATAGTCTTTTCTTCAACTTTAATAGGTGCAGCTACTTTTACTTCTATGGGAGGATGATATTTAAACCACTTCTCCTAGGGAGATCAACATAAGTAGCAAAAGATTCACAGAAAGAAGCTACTATCTCAGAGTCAAGTCCATATTTAGTGCTAAATTTACGAAAAATATCGGTATCCATAAAAGATTTAACACAATCAAAACTAGGTGTCATACCTGACTCCTTACCATTGTCGAGGTCCCAATCTTCAGAGTTGCGTTTAATTCTTTCCAATAAATTCCATTTGAATTCAATAGTCTTCATCATAAAAGAGCCAGCACAAGAAGTATCAAGCATGGTGCGATTGTTACCAGAAAGCCGAGCATAAATTTTTTGAATAATCATTTCTCTTAAGAGCTCATGATTGGGGCATGAATATAACATTGATTTAAGCCTCCCCCAAGCTTGAGCGATGCTTTATCCTTCGCGAGGCCAAAAATTATATATACAATTGCGATCACGATGAACAAGATGCATAGGATAAAACTTCTGATGAAATTCTAATTTCAATCGTTTGTAATTCCAAGACCTCATATCATCACATAGCCTATACCATGTCGATGCATCTCCCCTCAAAGATAAAGGGAAGACCTTTCATTTTCATATTCATTTTCAGTAGGCTGAATAGGTTGAGGAGCAACTCTTTGCTCTACTGGTAGGGGTGAAGATACCCCGAACAAGCCCCTCATAGGATTACTTTCCATAGTAATAAGTGACAGTAAATTTCAGCACACTATATAAATTTTTCCTTACCAAATTCCACCTACCGAAGGCGCTTCACTCCCCGGCAACGGCGCCAGAAAAGAGTCTGGATGACCCACAAGTATAGGGGATATATTACAGTCCTTTCGATAAGTAAGAGTGTCGAACCCAACGAGGAGCAGAAGGAAATGATAAGTGGTTTCCAGCAAGGTATTCTCTGCAAGTACTGAAATAAGTGGTAACAGATAGTTTTGTGATAGGATAATTTATAACGAGCAACAAGTAGCAAAAGTAAATAAAGTGCAGCAAGATGGCCCAATCCTTTTGTACCAAAGGACAAGCCTAGACAAACTCTTATATGATGTAAAGCGCTCCCGAGGACACATGGGAATATCATCAAGCTAGTTTTCATCACATTCATATGACTCGCGTTCGATACTTTGATAATTTGGTATGTGGGTGGACCGGTGCTTGGGTGCTGCCCTTACTTGGACAAGCATCCCACTTATGATTAACCTCTATTGCAAGCATCCGCAAATACAACAAAAGTATTAAGTTAAACCTAACCATAGCATGAAACATATGGATCCAAATCAGCCCCTTACGAAGCAACGCATAAACTAGGGTTTAAGATTCTGTCACTCTAGCAACCCATCATCTACTTATTACTTACCAATGCCTTCCTCTAGGCCCAAATAATGGTGAAGTGTCATGTAGTCGACGTTCACATAACACCACTAGATGAGAGACAACATACATCTCATCAAAATATCGAACGAATACCAAATTCACATGACTACTAATAGCAAGACTTCTCCCATGTCCTCAAGAACAAAAATAACTACTCACAAAGCATAAACATGTTCATAATCAAAGGGGTATTAGTATGCATATAGGATCTGAACATATGATCTTCCACCAATTAAACCAACTAGCATCAACTACAAGGAGTAATTAACACTACTAGCAACCCACTAGCACCAATCCCGGACTTGGAAACAAGAATTGGATACAAGAGATGAACTAGGGTTTTGAGATGAGATGGTGCTGATGAAGATGTTGATGGAGATTGCCCTCTCCCGATGAGAGGAGCGTTGGTGATGATGATGGCGATGATTTCCCCCTCCGGGAGGGAAGTTTCCCCGGCAGAACAGCTCCGCCTGAGCCCTAGATTGGTTCCGCGTCGTGGCAGCGGAGTTTTGTCCGAGAAGATGGCTTATTAATTTTTTTCCCATTGAGAGACTCCATATAGTAGAAGATGGCCACCGAAGGGCCACCAGGGGGGGCACGAGGTAGGGGGCGCCCCCCCCCCCCACCCTCGTGGGAAGAGTGTGGCCCCCCTGGTGAGGTTCTTGCGCTCAGTATTTTTTATATATTTGGAAAACATCATCCGTGAAGTTTCAGGACTTTTGGAGCTGTGCAGAATAGGTCTCTAATATTTGCTCCTTTTCCAGCCCAGAATCCCAGCTGCCGCCATTCTCCCTCTTTATGTAAACCTTGTAAAATAAGAGAGAATAGGCATAAGTATTGTGACATAATTTGTAATAACAGCCCATAATGCAATAAATATTGATATAAAAGCATGATGCAAAATAGGCGTATCATTATGCCTGAAGAAAGTGAAGATGTCAGGGCAACTGCAACAGTTGAGCCTGAAGAAATTCAACCAGATTCCTCTGCTCCTCCTGCGCCCACACCAACTCCGATCATTCCATCTGCATCAGATGTGAAGAAGACCAAGGCTGCAGAGCGTGCAGCTGTGAAGAAAAGGAAGGCATCAACTTCATCTGATTCTTTAGCCCCGAAGAAGATGAAGTCATTGACTAGCTCATTTGACAACCCAATTGATGATGTTCCTATCTCAACCATGCCATCAAAGGACCTTGTTCCTTTTGATGAAGACTATGTGATTCCAAGTGAATCCGATGAAGAGAATTCTTTTGCTGCTTCGTCAGAGCAGTTGGATGAAGAAATTGAAGTGGATGAAAACCCTTCAACCCCAATTATCTCATCGCCCATGCCTCAGTTCACTGCTGAAGAGGCCGACGTTGAAGAAATGGATGAAGAAGTTGATGTGGACATTGGATGCACCACGCCAGTGCTGAATGATGACTTTTGGGAAATTCAGCACCCCAATTCTCCATTGTTCACTCCTCTGCAACAAATTCCTCAGTCCCCACTGACTACTGAAGTACAAATGGGATCTGAAGAACCTTGTGCAACTCCGTCCATCCATGAAGAAATTCCAGCCACTAGTGCTAATGAAAATGTAAATGAAGAATTGAAGTCCCAGGCTGCCACTGAAGAAGTACCTGAAATTCCTCAGCCTGTGGAACCTGAGATCGAGATCCCTGAGGTTGTGATGCAATTGACTGACACTCCTCACCCCAAGCCAAAGGATCCCTTCTCGAAGAAGCAAAAATTCAAGGCTGATGACTTCTTTGGTGAACATGTATTCTTCTCTGACTACAATCCTTATGACTCTGCTCATCTTAGGAGGGAGCGCTTCTGGACTGCCAGCCAGGCCAATTTCTATTCTTCACTACTCTTCAACAAGGACAAAATCTTCTACCATGAGAATATTCCTCATGTAGACATGGAATCGTTGCCCTGTTTCACTCTTGTGCTCAGTGTGCTTCATGACGCAGGCCTCCTCAACTTTTGCTCTGACATTGTTGATTAGAATGAAGAGCTCATTCTTCAGTTCTATGTGACAATGCACATCACCGGTGATCCTGAAGACATCAACACCTGGGTCTTGGACTGGATGACCAATAATACCCATTATAAGGCACCGGCCTCTGAATTGCTTCACGCCCTGCCCATCAGTCCACCCAGTGAAGGAGCTCGCAGCCTGTACCAAGAATCTGAACTCACTGATCATTACATGCAAGTGTTAATGAAGCCTCTGAAGCCCGGTCAAGCCTCAAGGACCAGATTCCTCGTAAAGGACTTACTCTATGTGCCCCGAACAGTCTATCACATTCTGACGAGGACAATGATTCCCATCAAAGGCCACGACTCATCTGATGAGGAAATAGTTGTCATCATGAAGAATCTGCTATTCAACATAATTCATAGCATTCATATCAATTATTATGATTTCTTCATGAGGACTCTGGCAAATGTTGCACTCTCTCCGTTTGAGTTGAAGCCTTATGCTCCTTGGATTATGAGATTCCTCAGAACAAGGTCTTCACTCAACTACAAGGCTGATTTTCAGAATCACCTCAGCTATCTGCCCCCGATTGAAGTCCTCAAGCAGACTTATACCTCAGCTGATGAAAAGGGCAAGGCACCTCTAGTCATTGATGAAGGCATTCGTCCATTGGATGGTCAGTTTCGCAAAGCTGCATCTTACTCCACCAATGATGACTCTGCCACTCATGATTCTGCTGTGAATGCACCCAAGTCTACTCCTCAAGCCACAGCTCCACATGTGATGACTGACCGTGAGCTGCTTCTTAGTCTTCACCAGAAGGTGGATCGAAATCATAAATGGGTTAAGCGTCAGTTTGGTTCTATTCTTCACAACATGACTGCTACACATAATGCAGTGAAGAAAAACCATTACTACCTCCATGAAGTTTTCGGTCGCACCTGGGCTGTCCTATCACATCTGTATAGTGAAAGAAGATCTGAAGAAAATGGGTCTCAAGGAAGATTTTGACCGGTCTGCACCTCCACCGAAGAAATTCAAGAAGGTCAAGGTTCCTTCTTTGGTGACCAGCTCATATTCTTCATCATGTGATACCGACGAGTATGAAGACTTGGACGACACTGCTGTAGGCCCTACAACAACAAACGACCCCAACAACGCTGGCGCTCCTCCATCAACTTGATATTCTTCTGGGCGTTAGTCCTCATTTTCAACCCTTTTGGTCATTCGATGACAAAGGGGGAGAAATTTGAGTTAGTCTTCAAGCGGATCTACCTATATGGGCTTTTTTTCTAAGTTACAACTCTTGTTCTTTTGAAGACTTTGCTGGATTGAGTTGTAATCTTAAATTCTATGGTGGCCTGATACTTTTGCTGTGTTTTCCTGCATGCTTATTCCTTGTTAATATTAATGCACGCATGCTGAATTGCATCAGTCACCATATTTCATCATGCATTTCAAATTCTTCATATTATATATTAAATGTGTGTATGGATTATAAGATATAGGGGGAGATCTCCATGATTCTACTCTTCAAGTGTGCATTGCCTCAAAAGCAAATTCCTCACTATGCACATCTTCAGGGGGAGTTCTTCTATATCTTGCAATCAAATTCCTCAACTCCAGTATTTACACTTCATGTGTTTATCCCCATTGAAAACTTAACCTATATTGTCATCAATCACCAAAAGGGGGAGATTGTAAGTGCATCTAGTGCCCCTTAGTGATTTTGGTGTATTGAAGACTTATAGGTTAAGGGACTGATGCGTTTGTGAGTGTACACAGGTCTATAAGTCCATGAGGAGGTTGATATTTACAGAGAAAGTCGACCCCTAAAATGAAGTTCTTCGACTGAAGACTTTGGATTTCTGAAGATTTTGAAAGTGAAGAAATTGATGTGATCCTGAAGACTTGGTATTCATTCGAGGAACATGGAGCATGAAGACTTTTGTTTTCGTAGTTTCATTTTCTATTTCTTGAGTCATAGGAAACACCATACTGTTAAAGGGTGTCGAGGAAATACTAAGGAAAATTTTCCATGTGATGCTCAACTCAAATCCTACACCTATGAATCCCTTCGAGTGAAGCCATTGGAAATCTCATACAGTTCAGTCATATTCTTCAGTGACAGAGACGAAGTTCTTCTGGTCTCTGAGGAATTTGTTCTAACTGAGGAGTTAGGAATTCGCCAGTGCGGATTGCCTACACAGTGAGGAACATGATAGCCCTGAGGATTTTGCTACTTAAAATTCCGACCGTTGTTGTGCTATGCGCCAGCTGTCCCAAAATATCTACCCACCTAACGGTCATATCATTGAAGGGCATTTATGTCTTATCATGTCGGGCTGCTCCCTAGGCTATAAATAGCCGCCCCCTACAACCACTAGCTGGCTGGCTGCTCCGAGAGAAACTGACACTTGTCATTTGAGAGCATCCCATCCTCCGAGGACTTTGAGTGAAAATCATCAAGTGAGGAAAACCCAATCCCAAACACCTACAAACCCAAAGTGATTGAGCATCACTGAAGAGATTGATCCTGCGTGGATCCGACGCTTGTTACCTTTGAAGACTGTGCATCTTCCAAACGGTTAGGCGTCATGGTCTAGAGCATCCAAGAGAAAATTGTGGATCGCCAAGTGACCAAGTATGTGAAGGTTTGGAAGTCACCTGAAGATTTACCACGAGTGATTGGGCGAGGTCTGTGTGACCTTAGCTCAAGGGGAATACGGTGAGGACTGAGTGTTCTGGAACGCATGTTCAGAACTGGGTGTCCGGGACTTTGTGTCCTCAGGTTTAAATACCTAGCCGCCCTAACTAGACATACAACTGTCACAGTAGTTGGAACTGGTCTATCAAATCATTGCCTTCACCAAGCTACCTGGTTCCATTTCCTCAACCCTTTCATTTCCTCATTTCTATGTTGTGTGCTTGTTCATATCTATTTGAAGACTTTGACTAAAGACTTTCTCGATTTCCTCAGTTCAATTTCTTCAGTCTGTTTGTCTTATCCTGTGTTTACGCTTTCTGTACTCTGTGCTTGTTTTCATTTCATCACGAAGACCATGCTCATGCACTGTTATGTTTAGTTTTGAGTACTTATTCCGCTGCAAGTAGTTCTTCACTCAGGAATTTCCTCACCCACAAATTCCTTAGTGAAGAATTCATAAAAATCGCCTATTCACCCCCCTCTAGTCGATATAACGCACTTTCACTACCACGGCAAGGTTTCCACCCCGGCAAGGTTTTCATTCAGCCAACAAAGGCCAAATAACTCATGCGACCCATCAGACACTTCCTAGGTGGGTGTCTGGTCCCTCGCGTCACTTTTTCACTCAGGACCAACCCGCGAAGTGTTGCCTCTAACTTTTGCATACGAATCCAGATTCTTGACCATGCCAAAATCTGGTGTCAACACCACCCGAATTAGCTCCGGGAGCTGCGCCCAGATCCTCTGCGGCATGCATACCTTGCTGCATAAAATCAAGATTATTTTCACCCATTTCTTCACTGATTTCTTGCCCTGTTCCCTGCACACTTTCAGCATGATTATCGTCAAATGTATTAGATATTGACATAGGGCCCGCAGCTGAATCTACTCCTTGAAGGAAGCTAGATGGCAGAAGATGAGGAGGCAAAAGGACAAGTTCCTTGCGAAGTTGTGCGCCGACATTGGAATGGAGTTTAGCAAATGGAAAGACTTGTTCATCCAAAACAACGTCGCGAGAAATATAGACGCGTTCGGAGGAAATACCGAGACATTTATATCCTTTGTGAAGACCACTATAACGTAAGAAGGCACATTGCTTGGAACGAAACTCAAGCTTGTGCTTGCTGAAAGGGCGCAAATTGGGCCACACGACACACCCAAAAATGCGAAGGAAGGTATAGTCTGGTTTAGTACCAAAGAGACATTCTAGGGGAGTTTGATTTTTGATAACTCTACTAGGAACACGATTGATAAGGTAGACAACGGCGAGGAACACTTCGTCCCAAAATTTCAGTGGCATGAATGCATGAGCCAAAAGGGAGAGACCAACTTCCACTATGTGCCTATGTTTTCTTTCAGCGGCTCCATTCTGTTGATGGGCATGGGGGGCATGACACATGATGAACAATGGCAATGCGCTCAAAGAAGGAGTTTAACCTTTGGTATTCAACTCCCCAGTCTATTTGCATATCAAGAATTTTACGATTGAAAAGACGTTCAACATGAGCTTGAAAGAGGTGAAATTTCTCAAACACATCAGATTTATTTTTGAGCAAATAGATCCAACTAAACTTGCTGAAATCATTAATAAGACTGACATAGTACTTTTGTCTGCCTACATAAATGGGTCTAGGATCCCAAACGTATGAATAAATAAACTCTAAAGGAGCATTGGACTCACTAGTTGAACGAGAATAAGGTAGCTGATGGATCTTGGCCATCTGACATGCATCACAAACTAAAAGATGGTCTTATTTATTTGACATGGGAAGATTGAAATCTGGAAGAATTTTCTGGACTACCAAAAGGGAGGGATGCCCTAAACGCTTGTGCCACCGAGATGTGGATGGTGTGGTTGCTGCAAGCACTTGACCTTGAGGAGCACTCTGCCGCCCGATCACAGGGAACAAACGCCATCTACTCTTGTTTTGAAGGATGGTTCTCTGGGTAGCCTGATCCTTGACAAGAAAAGTTTCAGGGTGAAGTTCAATAAACACATCATTATCTTTCATAAGTTGATAAGCAGAAAGGAGGCTTTTTTTGGCACTAGGGACATTAAGGATGTTGTTCGAGTTCAAGGAGCCAGAGGGAGTAGATAAAACTGAATGGCCAATATGTGCAATATCCATACCTTGACCGCTATCAGTGTGAATTTGTTCATTGCCGGTGTAGCGGTCGCGGACGGTCAGTTTCTCCAACTCTCCGGTGATATGATCTATAGCACATGTGTCAAGATACCAATTGGTATCTACGCCATATGAGTGTGCTGCATTGGCAGCACGATGTTGGCCGCCGCCGCCACCGTCGCCGCCGCCATTGTTTCCGCCACCACCACCACCTGCAGGGTTGCGGACGTTGTTGTTGTAGCTCTTGTCGTAACGCTTTCTGCAGCGCCACGCTCCATGGCCTTCCTCTTTGCAGATCTGGCAGCGTTCGCGATCACCGTGATCACCACCTTGCTTGCGCGGCGCGTCACCAGAGGAGCCACCGCCGGAGGTCGTTGTAGCGAGGGGCACCGGAGTTGTTGTTGTAGCCGCCACGTCCACCGCCGCTGTCTCCTCCACGGCTGAAGTTGCCCCCGCGGCCTCCGTCACAGGATGCAAGGTTGGCCGAGTGGTTGGGGAAGAAAGCCGCCTGCTGGGCTGCGATGTGGCCCTCAGCCGCTAGGAGCAACGAAAAAAGCTCAGTGAGCCCGATCTGTTGGTCCATGGTAACGCGCGTAGAGATGGCAGAAACGAAGCCGTTGTAGTCAGGTTTGTGTACCAGGCCTTGAAGAATCTGGTCGACGAGATCATCTTCTCCAAGAGGCTTCCCGGCGGCTGCGAGCTCATCAGCGATGCCCTTCATCTTGGTGAAGTAGGCTGCTGCCGAGAGATCCCCCTTGCGTGTGTTCCCTAGGGCAGACCGAAGCTAGATGGTGTGTGCCCTGGACCGCGATGAAAAACTCTGGACCAAAGCTTGCCAGATACTAGCAGACATGGTGTGGTTTGAGACTGGCATGAGAACATCGCGCGAGAGAGAGGCAATCAGGAACGTGAGCACCTGTTGATCCTGCGTTACCCAAATGGCGTACTCGGGGTTGGGCGTGGTGACGGTCTCCTTCTTTCCGTCAGCGATTTCCTGCTCAGAGAGAAGGAAGGCGTTCGACTCCTTGATCGAGCCATCAAGGTAACCCATCATACATGCCGCTTTGATATACGGCAGGACTTGCTCCTTCAAGGTAGCCCATCATACCTGCCGCTTTGATATGCGACAGGACTTGAGAGGAGGAAGACGACATGACCTAGATGCGTTGGAAGGGAGAGGTTCTGTATACCATGTGAATGCTGAGGCTAAAGCATATGCAATTAAGCAGGGACGCGTGCATGTTATATAAGAGCACAAGATTACAGAGAAGGTTAGGCGGTTAGGGCTGTGGATTGATCTACAAGGGAACTAGCTAAACCGAATCAGATCTCAATAGCCCTGACCTATCCTAACACGGTTACAACAAACACACGCACATAATCTATAGCTATATATGGTTTATAGATACACCGTATTATACAATGCTTGACAAGGGTCAGTTCCAGGCGCCGTTCTCACCTCTCGCCCATCCATAGTTGGTTGCGTACCGCGGCAAACGTCTCGCTCTATTTGCAATCGCGATGGGAGGACACACAGAGGGCCTGCTTCAGTATCTACACAACACAAGCATGAAGGAGGGGCTTGGTCAGAAGTTGTAACGCCCCAGACATACTTTCCATATTTGTATCCAACTCTTGCCGTCTCCGGCGCTAAGTTATATTTATTTCTCGGGTTCGGGTCTTTGTCTCCGTGTGTTGTTTTTCTTTTTCGTGCATCTCTTATCATGCCATCTCGTGCATTGCATTTGCATACATGTTCATCTCATGCATTCGAGCATTTTCCCCGTTGTCCGTTTTGCAATCCGGCGTTCCGTTCTCCTCCGGTGGTCATTTCTACCTTTCGTTCTTGTGTGGGGATTAAACATTTCCGGATTGGACCGAGACTTGTCAAGCGGCCTTGGTTTACTACCGGTAGACCGCCTGTCAAGTTTCGTATCATTTGGACTTCGTTTGATACTCCAACGGTTAACCGAGGGACCAGAAAGGCCTCGTGTGTGTTGCAGCTCAACACCCCCCAAATTTGGCCCAAAACCCACCAAACTCTGCTCCATGTCCTAGAGCGTTCGATCACGATCGTGTGGGCGAAAACCGCACCTCATTTGGACTCTCCTAGCTCCACTTACGCCTATAAATACCCCCTCCATTCGGATCTCTTCTTCCCCCGTCCGAAACCCTAGTTTAAAAAAAACAGATC
>NC_041392.1:137591833-137601225 GCF_002162155.2 Triticum dicoccoides | reverse complement strand
GCCCGCCACGTGTCCCCCGCGGGACCGCATCGCCGCCGGCCCGCCTGGCCCGCGCCCGGCCCCCGCGCGCCGTCTCCCGGGCCCAGGCGCCCCGCGCCTCCCCGCCTCCAGCGCCGCCGCCCCTTCCGGCTCCGGCGGCCGGAGCAGCCGCCGCCGCCGTGCCGCAACTCCGCCGCCGGCGCACGCCGCCCCGGCAACCGCCGCCCCGCCCTCCGGTCCCCTCGTCGCCGGCCGCTGCCTCCTTCCCCGTCGTCGCCGGTGAACAGTACCGCCGCCGCCTCGGTATCCGTGCCCGATCCAGATCTGGATCTGGGATATTTCGGTTGATTTTCTCCCCCGAAACCCTAATTTTTATGCATTCTTTGACTAATGATATCTCCGCAACCGTAGCTCCGCTTTAGGCATATGATATATCAAAATCTTCGCCTCGACATGTACATCATTTCATTCCATTGCATCATTTGCATTTGAGGTCATCTTGATCCCCAAAATGCTGTTAGAAGGAGGCTTCATGAGTTAAATTGCAGATCCGTTAGTTCATCATGCACTTTTGTCATTTTTGCTATGTTTAATTCGTGCATGATATGCCTGTGCCCCTTTGGGATGAATTGTTAAGCATTTTGTCTTCTTTCCAGAGGTGTCACCCATGCATTTTTAGGATGTGTGTGTTGTCTTGTGCAAGCTTGCGAAGAGAGGTACCTGAGAATGCAGATTTCAGGGACTTAGTGATTTTCACTAAATCTGGGATATTTTAGTTCATGATGCTATATGTCCAGCTTGTTTCCTAGTGATCCGTGCCTCTTTTGAGGATGATCAGTAAGGGAGTTTTGATATTTATGTTATGCTCTATCCATCCATGTCTTTGTTTGCATATGTGGAGTGCTCTAGGTTGACTCAATCGAGCTCAACTTTTGCTTCGTTGTTGATCTGGGCAGATCGTCAACTTGTTTGCGATTTTGCCGATGCTACCGTTAGTGTTCGGTGCATGCTATGCCTTCGTTCTTGCCATGTGTAGCTAGCACTTTGTGCCTTCTTGCTGGTTATATGCTTTCCTTGCCATGACTTGCAATGTAGTGAGTGCATCGAGCTTGTTTACATGCCTTCGTGAGTTATATTTCAGCATGTCTCAGTTTTCACTAAGTCTGAAAACTGATTGTGTTCGAGCTATGTTCGTGAGCTCGGTAGAGTATTTTGTGAACCCTTTTGGCCCCAGGTCACTTTGGGTGTTTTATTAAGCTTGTTGAGTAGCTCCATGCCATGTTCTTACTTGTCATGTTCAGATTTTGTATCATGTTGTTTCTCTGCTCCGAAGAGAGCATCGTGATCTGAAATTTCAGACTAGTGTTAATTTCACAAAGTCTGAAATCTGTTTTGCATTTGCGTTTTAGCCATGCTTGTTTGAACCTCTTAATGGATGAATTTGCCTATGGCTCAGTGCTAGTGTTTTGTCAACCATCTTGTGTACATCACTGCCATGTATTTTGTTTTCATGTTTGGTGGCTGTAGCATGTTCATTTCGTTGCATTTAGATGCCTACTTGCTGTTAATCGCAGACCGGTGTCATATCTTAAAACGCTTGCCATTTCTAAACCGTAGCTCCGATTCCTATGATCTTTATATCGTTTTCAAGCGATTTCATCCCCTCTATCCAGTGGAACACTTGGTTTTCCAAGTTGATGCCAGGTTCATGCATTTCATGTCATATCTTGCATTTTGCATCCCGCATTGCATCCCGCATAGCATATCGTCATTTCATCTTATTGCTTGGACTTGTCTGTGGTTGATTGTATCCTTGTTGCTTGTTTGTCTTGTTGGGTAGAGCCGGGAGACGAGTTCGCTACCGAGGAGCCCGTTGAGTTTGCTTGTGAGGATCCAGTCAACTCTGACAACTGTGCAGGCAAGATGATCATACCCTCGAAATCACTACTATCTTTGCTATGCTAGTTTGCTCGCTCTTTTGCTTGCCACTGCTTCGATGCCTACCATTTGCTTGTCAGCCTCCCAATTGCCATGTTGAACCTCTAACCCACCATTGTCCTAGCAAACCGTTGATTGGCTATGTTACCGCTTTGCTCAGCCCTTCTTATAGCGTTGTTAGCTGCAGGTGAAGATTGGAGCCGTTCCTTGTTGGAACATTTATTTACTTGTTGGGATATCATTATATTGCTATGTTATCTTAATGCATCTATATACTTGGTAAAGGGTGGAAGGCTCGGCCTCTCGCCTAGTGTTTTGTTCCACTCTTGCCGCCCTAGTTTCCGTCATATCGGTGTTATGTTCCTGGATTGTGCGTCCCTTACGCGGTTGGGCTATAATGGGAACCCCTTGATAGTTCGCCTTGATTAAAGCTTTTCCAGCAATGCCCAACATTGGTTTTACCATTTGCCACCTAGCCTCTTTTTCCCTTGGGTTTCCGGAGCCCGAGGGTCATCTTATTTTAACCCCCCCGGGCCAGTGCTCCTCTGAGTGTTGGTCCGAACCAGGCAGCCTGCGGGGCCACCTCGGGGAAACTTGAGGTTTGGTTTTACTCGTAGCTTGACCTATCCGAGCGTGCCCTGAGAAAGAGATATGTGCAGCTCCTATCGGGATTTGTCGGCACATTCGGGCGGTGTTGCTGGACTTGTTTTAACCTGTCGAATCATCTTGTTGTACCGAGATACCGAGTCTGATCGGTGTGTCTTGGGTGGAGGTCTATTCCTTCGTTGACCGTGAGAGCTTGTTATGGGCTAAGTTGGGACCCCCCTGCAGGGATTGATCTTTCGAAAGCCGTGCCCGCGGTTATGGGCGGATGGGAATTTGTTAATGTCCGGTTGTAGATGACTTGAACTAAACTTAATTAAAATGAATCAACCGTGTGTGTTACCATGAGCTTAAATAGTTTTGATCGCGTGGGTGTGAGATTGCTGAGTCCCTGAGGCTCACAGATACTACAACTCCAGATGCAGGTCCAGGTGTTTCTGCTCCAGTTGACGATTACGAGCTCAAGTGGGAGTTCGACGAGGACTCTCAGCGATACTACGTATCTTTTCCGGATGATCAGTAGTGGTGCCTAGTTGGGGTTATCGATTCAGGACCTTGTCGCATGTTGGGTTCTTTTCTATTTTGGCGCCGTAGTCGGGCCATGAGTGTTTGTTTGATGGATGTTATTTATGTACTCTGATGTGACGTGGCGAGTGTAAGCCAACTATGTTATCTCCCCCTTTTATTATATATTACATGGGATGTTGTAATGATTGCCTGACTTGCGACATTGCTTTCAATGCGGTTATGCCTCTAAGTCATGCCTCGACACGTGGGAGCTATAGCCGCATCGAGGGCGTTACAAGTTGGTAATCAGAGCCTTCCCCGACCTTAGGAGCCCCATTGCTTGATCGTTTTAGCAGCCGAGTTGTGTCTAGAAAAATGTTTTGAGTCCTTAGGAATTATATATCGGAGAGCTTAGGAATTCTTTTTACTTCCCAGTCTCCTCATCGCTCTGGTAAGGCATCCTGGCGTAGAGTTTTGACTCTTCTCTTCTCAAATTTCACTAAATTTTTTTTAGGATCACGCGAGTATCTTGGTTTTGTTCCGATGGTTTTGTGACGAGAACATTGTTCTTGGTGCCTCCTGTCTTTAGGGGTTGTGGCAGTGTCCCGGGGAGTTGAGCTCCGAGGTGTTGTCGTCACAATTTTATCGTTGCAATTCTGGTATACTTGAGATATGTTCGCCGACATCGAAAATCTCTTTTATGCAGTTCGTTGGTGAGATAACCTCGACGCCACCCAGTACTGGGGCGGGAGTTCGGGAGTATCGCCATAACTTGTATAACGGATGCTTTTCGAAGGTTGAGGTAGATGGTTTCCGAAGTTTTCTTGGTTATGTGTTGAAGGATGGATACAGCTGGATGTAGGATTTGCTAGTTTGGGTGAGATATTGTGCTTCCCCTGTATCCCCAACACCTGATTGCATAACCGGAAAGGTTCGGGAGTTTCATAGGTGGGAATTCTAGTAGCTCTAGTTCTTCTCCCACGGATATTGGTTTGAGATTGGGATTTCTTACCGATTATTCGTTCTTGATCCGTACCTTGTTGAATTATTTCTCTTCCTTAATTCTACGTGGCTTCTCAATTTACGGATATGTGACCATTTCAAGAGGAATGCATTCGTTCATTTTGTTCGGATGTGAAGACTATATGTTGCAATTTTCATTCCGTTGGATTCAGCTTCTATATTGTTGTCTATCTATGTGCTAATGGTGGTCAACCTCTTCAGGATGGCTCCTCCAACGCGCACGACTCCGAATCCTAATCCGCCTCCACCTCCGCCTCCTCCGGAAGCATGGCAAGCTGTGATGGCCGCTACTAATGCAAACACACAGTTGATAATGCAAATTCTCCAAGAGCGCAATCAAGGCAGTCAAGGGAATCAAGGCCATAATCAGCACCACTTTGCTACTCTGAACCAGTTCCTCGCAAATGGCCCAAAGACGTTCAGCAGTTGTGTTGAGGCTACCGATGCTGACGATTGGCTAGTGGATCTGGGCAAGCATTTTGAATGCAGCAACGTCAGGCCTGAAGATTTCGTAAAGTTCGCTTCTTTCCAGCTCAAAGATCAGGCTGCAGAGTGGTTCCAGCAGTACAAGGATTCCAGAGGTGGACGTGTTATCACTTGGGACGATTTCCGTCAAGATTTCCGCGCTCATCACATCCCTCAAAGTGTGGTTGAGAGTAAGCGTCAGGAATTCCGCAATCTGAAGCAAGGCTCTTTGTCTGTCTATGACTACAACAAGTTGTTCCAAAAGCTCGCTCGTTTTGCCAAGCAGGATGTTCCTGATGAGAAGAGCATGATCTATCAGTTCAGGGGTGGTCTTCGTGAGGAAATTCAGCTTGCTCTTGTCCTCTTTGAGCCGTTGAGATACGATGAGTTCTACAACATGGCACTGAAGCAAGAGGCTGCTCAGATGAGGTGTGATGCTTCCAGGAAGCGTGCCAGAGATGTTACTCCGTCTTCCTCTACTCAAGTGGTCAAGCAGCAGAAGTACTGGCTTCCTCCTCCTCCGTTCCGTCAGCCGTTTCAGCAGAAGAGCAAAGGTGGCAGTGGTTTCTCCCACCCACCCAACCCAGGCTTTCAGAACAAGTCTTCGTCTCAAGCGCCAAGATCGAGTGCTTCGTATCACCGTCCGCTTTCAGAGGTCACGTGCAACAAGTGCCAACAGAAGGGTCACTATGCCAACAAGTGTACCAACCAGAGGCGTCTTCCTCCTCCTCCTCCTGTCAGATCGGCAAGTACAGCTGTGGTCAAGCATAATCCCAAGCACGCCAAGGTCAATATGCTGAATGCAGCTCAGGCTGAGGATTCTTCAGATGTCATTATGGGTAACCTTCCTATTAATGATATTCCTGCAAAAGTTCTTTTTGACACGGGTGCATCGCATTGTTTCATGTCAAAGCCATTTTTTACCAAGCATGAGTTCGTTTCTTCTCATTTGGGTAAACATATGGACATCATTTCTCCTGGCAAACGTTTGAGCGCAAGTCTGGAGGTGCCAGATGTCGCTATCACGATGGGCGATTTCAAGTTTCTTGCTTCTCCTATGGTTCTTGGTAACTCGGATATCGATCTTATTCTCGGGATGGACTGGCTCTCTAAGCATAAAGCTCAGCTTGATTGTGCAGCCAGGCAGATTCAACTGACTCATTCGTCTGAGGATGTCATTGTCTTTGCCGCTCGGGATAATTCCATCCGGTTGTTTTCTCTCAATGAGAAGGGTGAATTGGATGCTATTTCGCGGATTCCGGTTGTTTGTGAGTATCAAGACATCTTTCCAGAAGAGCTTCCAAGAATGCCTCCGCACCGGCCAGTTGAATTTGTTATTGAACTTGAGCCCGGTAAGGAACCTGTGTGCAAACGTCCTTACAACTCGGCCCCGAAGAGTTGAAGGAGTTGAAGAAACAACTCGATGAGCAAGAAAGATTGGGTCTCATTCGGCCTAGTACTTCTCCGTGGGGTTGTGGTGTTCTTTTTGTGAAGAAGAAGGATGGATCGAGTCGACTTTGTGTTGATTACCGTCCAGTAAACAAGAAGACCATCAAGAACAAATACCCACTTCCCAACATCAATGAGCTGTTCGAACAACTCAAGGGTGCTCAAGTATTCTCCAAGCTTGATCTCTGTATGGGTTATCATCAGATTCGTATTCGTGAGCAAGATATTCCCAAGACGGCGTTCAGAACAAGCTTTGGTTCATATGAATACACCGTCATGTCTTTTGGCCTCGCCAACGCTCCTCCGACGTTCTCTCGCATGATGAACTTCATCTTCAACCCCTACACCAATGAATTCATTTTGGTCTATCTCGACGACATTCTGGTTTTCTCGAAGAACAAGAAAGATCATGCCAAGCACTTGCGTTTGGTTCTTGACAAGCTCAGAGAACATCAGTTCTACGCCAAGTTCTCCAAGTGTGAATTTTGGCTCGATGAGGTTCTTTATCTTGGTCATATCATCTCTGCCAAAGGCATTTCCGTGAATCCTGAGAAGGTGTCTGCAATTGTGAATTGGGAACCTCCTAAGAACGTGAAGCAACTCCGCAGTTTCCTCGGTCTCGCAAGCTATTGCAGAAGATTCGTTGAAAACTTTTCTAAGATCGCCAAGCCTCTCTCAAATCTTCTTCAGAAGCACGTCAAGTACATTTGGTCTCCGGAGTGTGATATTGCTTTCAACTCTTTGAAAGAGAAATTGATCACTGCTCCAGTTCTGACTCCGCCTGATGAAACCAAGCCGTACGAGGTCTTTTGTGATGCCTCTCTCCAAGGTCTCGGTGCTGTACTGATGCAAGAGAAAAAAGTTGTTGCTTATACCTCTCGCCAGTTGAAACCTAATGAGAAGAACTACCCCACTCATGATCTCGAGTTGGCGGCAGTTGTGCATGCTTTGTTGACTTGGAGACATCTTCTATTGGGAAGGAAAGTGGATATTTTCACTGATCACAAGAGTCTCAAGTACATCTTCACTCAGCCTAATCTCAACCTCAGGCAGACTCGGTGGGTCGAAATGATTCAAGAGTACAATCCGAGTATCGAGTATACTCCAGGCAAGGCTAATGTGATTGCTGACGCTTTGAGCAGAAAAGCATATTGCAACAGTCTGATTCTCAAGCCTTATCAACCCGAGCTTTGTGAAGCTTTCCGCAAGCTTAATCTGCAAGTTGTTCCTCAAGGTTTCCTCGCCAACCTTCAAGTCTCTCCTACCTTAGAAGACCAGATTCGCCAAGCCCAACTTCTTGATGCTATGGTGAAGAAGGTGAAGATTGGTATTGCAAAGAGTCAGTCCAAGTACAAGTGCTACCGACTTGATGACAAGGACACTCTCTTCTTCGAGGATCGAATTGTTGTGCCCAAAGGTGAACTTCGTAAGGTGATCATGAACGAGGCTCACAACTCTCTCCTCTCCATCCACCCTGGTAGTACGAAGATGTATCAGGATCTCAAGCAAACTTATTGGTGGACTCGAATGAAGCGCGAGATCGCTCAATTCGTGAACGAGTGTGATGTCTACAGAAGAGTGAAGGCAGAACACCAAAGGCCAGCAGGTCTCCTCCAACCTCTTGCCATTCCAGAATGGAAGTTTGACCACATTGAAATGGACTTCGTGACTGGGTTTCCAAAGTCCAAGCGTGGCAATGATGCTATCTTCGTTGTCATCGACAAGCTCACCAAAGTGGCTCACTTTCTGCCTATCAAAGAGTCAATCACTGCAGCTCAATTGGCGGAACTCTATACCTCTCGCATTGTCTCTCTGCACGGTATTCCTCAAGTAATATCTTCAGACCGTGGCAGCATCTTTACCTCCAAGTTTTGGGATTCTTTCCAGAAGGCCATGGACACCAACATCCGCTTCAGCACAGCTTTCCATCCTCAAACGAGCGGTCAAGTCGAGCGTGTCAACCAGATTCTCGAAGACATGCTCAGGGCTTGTGTGATTTCTTTCGGCATGAAGTGGGAGGACTGTCTTCCTTATGCTGAATTCTCATACAACAACAGCTTTCAAGCAAGTTCGGGCAAAGCCCCTTTTGAAATTCTATATGGCAGGATGTGCCGTACCCCTCTCAACTGGTCTGAAACCGGTGAACGTCAGCTGCTGGGTAATGACTTAATCACAGAAGCAGAAGAAATGTGCAAAGTCATTCGTGATAACCTCAAAGCAGCTCAATCCCGCCAGAAGTGCTACTATGATAGTAAGCACCGTGAATTGGCTTTCGAGATTGGAGATCATGTTTACCTCTGCGTCTCTCCTATGAAAGGTACTCGTCGCTTCGGTATCAAAGGGAAGCTTGCCCCTAGATACGTGGGACCTTTCAAGATTGTCAACAAGAGAGGCGACCTCGCCTATCAACTCGAGCTTCCTTCAAACTTTGCAAATGTTCATGATGTGTTCCATGTCTCTCAGCTTCGAAAGTGCTTCAAGACTCCTGACCGCACCGTCAACTTCGAGGACATTGAGCTCCAAGAAGATCTCTCTTATCGTGAGCACCCAGTTGCTATTCTTGAAGAGACTGAACGCAAGACTCGCAACAAGTCAATTAAATTTCTCAAAGTCAAGTGGTCACACCATTCCGACCGTGAAGCTACCTGGGAACGTGAGGATCACCTCCGTTCTGAGTACCCGGAGTTCATTCAGTCCTAGATCTCGGGACGAGATCTTTTCGTAGTGGTGGAGTGTTGTAACGCCCCAGACATACTTTCCATATTTGTATCCAACTCTTGCCGTCTCCGGCGCTAAGTTATATTTATTTCTCGGGTTCGGGTCTTTGTCTCCGTGTGTTGTTTTTCTTTTTCGTGCATCTCTTATCATGCCATCTCGTGCATTGCATTTGCATACATGTTCATCTCATGCATTCGAGCATTTTCCCCGTTGTCCGTTTTGCAATCCGGCGTTCCGTTCTCCTCCGGTGGTCATTTCTACCTTTCGTTCTTGTGTGGGGATTAAACATTTCCGGATTGGACCGAGACTTGTCAAGCGGCCTTGGTTTACTACCAGTAGACCGCCTGTCAAGTTTCCTATCATTTGGACTTCGTTTGATGCTCCAACGGTTAACCGAGGGACCAGAAAGGCCTCGTGTGTGTTGCAGCCCAACACCCCCCAAATTTGGCCCAAAACCCACCAAACTCTGCTCCATGTCCTAGAGCGTTCGATCACGATCGTGTGGGCGAAAACCGCACCTCATTTGGACTCTCCTAGCTCCACTTACGCCTATAAATACCCCCTCCATTCGGATCTCTTCTTCCCCCGTCCGAAACCCTAGTTAAAAAAAAACAGATCAACCCCCCCCCCACACCGACGGACGTGTCCGGATCCGACCGGACAACGTCCGCCCACCGCCGCCAGCCACCCAGCGCCCGCCACGTGTCCCC
>NC_041392.1:137584748-137591504 GCF_002162155.2 Triticum dicoccoides | reverse complement strand
CGTGCCGCAACTCCACCGCCGGCGCACGCCGCCCCGGCAACCGCCGCCCCGCCCTCCGGTCCCCTCGTCGCCGGCCGCTGCCTCCTTCCCCGTCGTCGCCGGTGAACAGTACCGCCGCCGCCTCGGTATCCGTGCCCGATCCAGATCTGGATCTGGGATATTTCGGTTGATTTTCTCCCCCGAAACCCTAATTTTTATGCATTCTTTGACTGATGATATCTCCGCAACCGTAGCTCCGTTTTAGGCATATGATATATCAAAATCTTCACCTCGACATGTACATCATTTCATTCCATTGCATCATTTGCATTTGAGGTCATGTTGATCCCCAAAATGCTGTTAGAAGGAGGCTTCATGAGTTAAATTGCAGATCCATTAGTTCATCATGCACTTTTGTCATTTTTGCTATGTTTAATTCGTGCATGATATGCCTGTGCCCCTTTGGGATGAATTGTTAAGCATTTTGTCTTCTTTCCAGAGGTATCACCCATGCATTTTTAGGATGTGTGTGTTGTCTTGTGCAAGCTTGCGAAGAGAGGTACCTGAGAATGCAGATTTCAGGGACTTAGTGATTTTCACTAAGTCTGGGATATTTTAGTTCATGATGCTATATGTCCAGCTTATTTCCTAGTGATCCGTGCCTATTTTGAGGATGATCAGTAAGGGAGTTTTGATATTTATGTTATTCTCTATCCATCCATGTCTTTGTTTGCATATGTGGAGTGCTCTAGGTTGACTCAATCGAGCTCAACTTTTGCTTCGTTGTTAATCTGGGCAGATCGTCAACTTGTTTGCGATTTTGCCGATGCTACCGTTAGTGTTCCGTGCATGCTATGCCTTCGTTCTTGCCATGTGTAGCTAGCACTTTGTGCCTTCTTGCTGGTTATATGCTTTCCTTGCCATGACTTGCACCATAGTGAGTGCATCGAGCTTGTTTACATGCCTTCGTGAGTTATATTTCAGCATGTCTCAGTTTTCACTAAGTCTGAAAACTGATTGTGTTCGAGCTATGTTCGTGAGCTCGGTAGAGTATTTTGTGAACCCTTTTGGCCCCAGGTCACTTTGGGTGTTTTATTAAGCTTGTTGAGTAGCTCCATGCCATGTTCTTACTTGTCATGTTCAGGTTTTGTATCATGTTGTTTCGCTGCTCTGAAGAGAGCATCGTGATCTGAAATTTCAGACTAGTGTTAATTTCACTAAGTCTGAAATCTGTTTTGCATTTGCGTTTTAGCCATGCTTGTTTGAACCTCTTAATGGATGAATTTGCCTATGGCTCAGTGCTAGTGTTTTGTCAACCATCTTGTGTACATCACTGCCATGTATTTTGTTTTCATGTTTGGTGGCTGTAGCATGTTCATTTCGTTGCATTTAGATGCCTACTTGCTGTTAATCGCAGACCGGTGTCATATCTTAAAACGCTTGCCATTTCTAAACCGTAGCTCCGATTCCTATGATCTTTATATCGTTTTCAAGCGATTTCATCCCCTCTATCCAGTGGAACACTTGGTTTTCCAAGTTGATGCCAGGTTCATGCATTTCCTGTCATATCTTGCATTTTGCATCCCGCATCGCATCCCGCATAGCATATCGTCATTTCATCTTATTGCTTGGACTTGTCTGTGGTTGATTGTATCCTTGTTGCTTGTTTGTCTTGTTGGGTAGAGCCGGGAGACGAGTTCGCTACCGAGGAGCCCGTTGAGTTTGCTTGTGAGGATCCAGTCAACTCTGACAACTGTGCAGGCAAGATGATCATACCCTCGAAATCACTACTATCTTTGCTATGCTAGTTTGCTCGCTCTTTTGCTTGCCACTGCTTCGATGCCTACCATTTTCTTGTCAGCCTCCCAATTGCCATGTTGAACCTCTAACCCACCATTGTCCTAGCAAACCGTTGATTGGCTATGTTACCGCTTTGCTCAGCCCTTCTTATAGCGTTGTTAGCTGCAGGTGAAGATTGGAGCCGTTCCTTGTTGGAACATTTATTTACTTGTTGGGATATCATTATATTGCTATGTTATCTTAATGCATCTATATACTTGGTAAAGGGTGGAAGGCTCGGCCTCTCGCCTAGTGTTTTGTTCCACTCTTGCCGCCCTAGTTTCCGTCATATCGGTGTTATGTTCCCGGATTGTGCGTCCCTTACGCGGTTGGGCTATAATGGGAACCCCTTGATAGTTCGCCTTGATTAAAGCTTTTCCAGCAATGCCCAACATTGGTTTTACCATTTGCCACCTAGCCTCTTTTTCCCTTGGGTTTCCGGAGCCCGAGGGTCATCTTATTTTAACCCCCCCGGGCCAGTGCTCCTCTGAGTGTTGGTCCGAACCAGGCAGCCTGCAGGGCCACCTCGGGGAAACTTGAGGTTTGGTTTTACTCGTAGCTTGACCTATCCGAGCGTGCCCTGAGAAAGAGATATGTGCAGCTCCTATCGGGATTTGTCGGCACATTCGGGCGGTGTTGCTGGACTTGTTTTAACCTGTCGAATCATCTTGTTGTACCGAGATACCGAGTCTGATCGGTGTGTCTTGGGTGGAGGTCTATTCCTTCGTTGACCGTGAGAGCTTGTTATGGGCTAAGTTGGGACCCCCCTGCAGGGATTGATCTTTCGAAAGCCGTGCCCGCGGTTATGGGCGGATGGGAATTTGTTAATGTCCGGTTGTAGATGACTTGAACTAAACTTAATTAAAATGAATCAACCGTGTGTGTTACCGTGATGGCCCCTTCTCGGCGGAGTCCGGGAAGTGGACACGGTGTTGGAGTTATGCTTGCGCAGGATGTTCCTTTAGCTTCTCGCTCGTGCTTCGCCTTCTCTTCTCGCTCTCTTTTGCGTATAAGTTAGCCACCACATATGCTAGTCGCTTGCTGCAGCTCCACATATATTTGCCTTATCCATTCCCATGAGCTTAAATAGTTTTGATCGCGTGGGTGTGAGATTGCTGAGTCCCTGAGGCTCACAGATACTACAACTCCAGATGCAGGTCCAGGTGTTTCTGCTCCAGTTGACGATTACGAGCTCAAGTGGGAGTTCGACGAGGACTCTCAGCGATACTACGTATCTTTTCCGGATGATCAGTAGTGGTGCCTAGTTGGGGTTATCGATTCAGGACCTTGTCGCATGTTGGGTTCTTTTCTATTTTGGTGCCGTAGTCGGGCCATGAGTGTTTGTTTGATGGATGTTATTTATGTACTCTGATGTGACGTGGCGAGTGTAAGCCAACTATGTTATCTCCCCCTTTTATTATATATTAAATGGGATGTTGTAATGATTGCCTGACTTGCGACATTGCTTTCAATGCGGTTATGCCTCTAAGTCGTGCCTCGACACGTGGGAGCTATAGCCGCATCGAGGGCGTTACAGAAGTCAACAATGGTACACCTACGTAAACTAACGTAACAGCTTAGGTGTCTTTTTTTTGTTGGAGGAAATTAGGAGAGGAACCCCACCCAGTTGAAATCAGGGGGCGGAGGGATTAGTAGTTGGTCAAGTTACGTAACCGTACCTAGGTTATTTTCGTAAGTGTAGCATTTTTGGTCAGATGTTGCCCCATAGAGGATTCTTATACATAGATCGCACATACTCTCTCTCTCTCTCTCTCTGAATCACCATTGGAAGAGTTCCCCACGGATGCCAAAGCCAAGAGTCCCCCTTAATGGATCAAGCTAACGGCTGCGGCAATTTTGATGATGTGAAAACACATATGTTAAAATGACCAGTGAAAATTTTAAACAGGAGAGAAACTAGTGGGGAATGTTTCTGCAAGCCGTAAATATCAAAACAGGGAGAAGAAAGAATAACAGTTGAACGAATAAAACAAGGGCCACGCTACGCGTCGGCCGGCGGATCTTTTTAAAAGATCCACCGCCTCGCGAGCTGTAGGATCTAGCAGATTTAGTGACCGAGCGTCAGCCTCTATTATTGCAACACGGGCCGTGTTGCGGAAAATTTCTGCAACACTGGTCATGTTACGGAAATTTTTGCAACACGGGTCAAGTTGCAAATTTTTTTGCAACACATGTCTTGTTGCAAAATAATTGTTTTTGCAACAGAAGTTCTGTTACAGTTTTTTCCGGCAACAGAGGCCTTGTTTCGAAAAAGAAATTGCAACAAGTGTTTTGTTACAGATTTCTTTTGCAACATTGATCTTGTTGTAGGATTATTTCTACAAAACAACACTCGTACGGTAGTCGCGCGTCCCTCGCTCGCCACGCGTAACACGGCGGCCATGCGTACGCGCGGCGCCTCCGCCTATATAAGCCGCCCCCCCAGCGCGCCGGTGACGCACAGACTCTCCACCGCCGATGCCCCGTTTCTCCCCGTCTCTCCCTCTCCTCCCGCCGTTCCGGTTCAACCATGGCCAAGCGTTTCCCAGGCGACGGTGAACGGCTTTGGCCGCCGCCACCTCCACGAGGACGAAGCTCGACTCCTCTATGAAGCCGAGTATCTGGTCCCGTCGGACATGCGGGTGCCCGTGGCGTGGAGGATCAGCGTCGGCGGGGTCCTGGTGCTACCACCGCCCACCGGAGCGGCGCGGCATGCGGAGATCGCGCGTATCCGCGCCTCTCTGCCGCAGGCAGCGAGGAAAGGCCCACGGTACGTCCCCGACAGCCCGTTGTGGGAGGCCTACTTCCGCCGCTGCCACGCCGAGCAGCTCGAGGCCACCAACGACGTCGTGCCCTCCGGTAGGCTCAACTCCAAAGGCCGCCACCGATGGTGGGGCGTGCCCGGCCGCACGCTGGAGGCCGTCCTCGAGTACATCGAGGGCGACAACACGCCCAGGCTGGAGTACCCTGCTCCTCCGTCCTTCTCCCGCCGGTGTGGGAGCTCGTGGACGCCGAAGCGCATGGACCCGGGGGCGTCCTCCTCCTCGTCCGGCCACTCGACCGGCTCTCCCAGCCTCCGCCCTGACAAGCCGGAGGCCCAGGACGCGCCGGTCAGCCACCGCACCCGCAGCTCCAGTGTCCGCATCGCCGACTCCTCCCCCACCTCCGTCTGCCTCGTCGTCATCAGGCCGAAGGCGGAGCCCAGCCTCCCCGCGGAGTACGAGGCCATTGTCCGGCGCGGCTTCTTCGACGAGGAGGCCCTAAAATGGGCGCGGGACGACTACCTCCGTGACGAGATGGTCCGGCAGCGCCTAGTCCTGGAGGAGATAGCCGCCCGCAAGCGTGGGCGCGAGGACGAGCACGACGTGGTGATCCTCGACAGCGACGAGGACGCCCCCGGACCGTCCAACCCGCCGCGCCAACCTGGGGAAGGGTGCAGCAGGGACGGCGGCCGCGGAGGAGGCGACGACGACGACAACGGCGGCGGCGACTACACAAGTTCTACATGCTCCTCGGCATGTAGAGCTTCAAGGGCGGCGGGCGACGAGGAGCGGCGAGGGCGACGGCGGGCCGCGGCGAGTAGCGTTTTTTCTTTTCTAAAAAATATTTTAAATATGTATGAACTCGCTGAAGTTTGGATAAATTTACGCCTAGTTTGTATTTTTCAAATAAATTGTAGGCACTGTGATTGGGGGCATCATGTCCCAGCACGTTTCTAGGGACTATTTTTAACGCCTCGAGGGCCAATGGGTGGAGATGCTCTGAGCGTGCTGCTTTCATTGCGCTCTCTCCGGTCAAAGCCTCGATCCACGACGCGGGGGCCCCCCGCCTCTCGCCGCGCCACGGCAGCCTCCGGCCGACAGAGCTCCCTCGTACAGTCGTGCGTGCCTACGTACGTACGTACTCCCACGTGGTTGCTGGCACTGAGCCATCCGTCTAGGTCTATAACCGGACAGTCACCCGCGGATAGTAACGCGGCCTGCGTGCACCATAATTTTTGTTGTGCCAGTGCGTCGCAGGTCAGGGATATCTTTCGCTTCTTAAAACGAGGCCAGGATGACATGTAGTCAGTGGCGGAGCTTGCAGCCCAAACATGGGCGGGCCAACAAGAAGAACATAGCTGATGGGCTGCTGTTTTAAGGCCCAAGATTAGATGTATACTGTATAAAACTTCATGGGCTGGGCAGGCAATGGCCCATTCAGCCTTGCTGAAGCTCCGCCAGTGCATGTAGTGTTGATTTTTCGAAAATGGATCCTCTAACATTAAGGAGGAAAGTCACCTAAGCTACAGTACAATCTAGTGCAAAGCAAAGAAGGAAAGTCATAGGCACTGTAGCAAATAATGTAATTATCTACTGTAGCAGGTTATGTGTGTGGTTACTGTTCATGTACATAAATCTAAAATTAATTTTATTGCATCATAATTTTGTTTGTATGTATTTTTTGTAAATGTATACAATAGATTTGTAATTTGCAAATTAATTCAAGTCATTTTAGTCTTAATCATATGAATGTGAAGGAGGAAAGATAGAGAATTGTAGCTTAGGTGACTTCTCTTCTTGATGTTAGAGGATCCACTTCCTGATTTTTCTGCTACGAAAATTTCTCAGGTCCAATCCGCTTCTGCCTCGAGGTCTATCTTCCTAAAAAAGGAGTATTTATAAGATCCCTTCATAGTCTCTTGTAACCCAATAAAATCCACGTCATTGGGAATGGGTTCCCTCGAGGGGGAAGTCGGGAGGTATTCTGTGTGGCCTCAATAAAGATAAATTTGATGTTCTCGGATCTAAACAGGGACAATACATCATGTAAATGGACTTGTTTGATAAAAACAAGAAATGTAGTTGGTCTCTTCTAATAGTATATGGTGCTGCTCATGATGAGCATAAACCTGAATTCATCGCAGAATTATCCTCATTGTGTCATAATATTAAAACA
>NC_041392.1:137488849-137584609 GCF_002162155.2 Triticum dicoccoides | reverse complement strand
AGTGGTGAGAAAAACAAAAAAACACCCCTATCTCATTTTTCAGATGTTTTTAATTGTGTTATCCACCTGCTTGGTTTAAGAGAAATTCACATGGCTGGGGGGTGCTATACGTGGTCCAATAAGCAGGAAAACCCAACCCTTGAAAAATTGGATAGAGTGCTGATGTCTCCGGAGTGGGAAGACTTATTTCCCCTCGCTTCGGTGAGCAAGCTAGTTAAGGAATTATCTGACCACAATCCCCTACTATTGGATGGTGGGGTTGCCTCATCTAGAGCACCAGGGAATAGGTGCTTCAAATTTGATAATGTTTGGATTAATAATCCAGAGTTCCTTCCCTTAGTGGCTGATATTTGGGCTAGGCCAGTGTATACTATTAACCCCATTGATGTCCTAAACATTAAACTGAAGAGGTGCAAGAAATTCTTCAAAGGTTGGGGGTCCAATGTATTTGGGCATAATAAGATCAAGAAGAGACTTATCAAACTTGAGTTGCAAGAGTTGGAGGCGATTGAAGAGTCCACTGGGTTGTGCGGGGAGGCTTACACTAGGAAGCTTGATATCCTAGTAGAGCTCAACGAGATGTATGTAGAAGAAGAGCTTCATTGGCACCAATTCTCTAACGAGAGATGGTTGTTGAAAGGAGATAATAACACTGACTTTTTTCATAAAGTAGCTAATGGGCGTCGCAGGAAAAACTCCATGAAATCTCTTGAGTACGGATCTGTGACTATAGAAGGGACCAAAAACTTGTTGTCCCATGCCACAGAGTATTATAAAACCCTTTTTGGGCCGGCTCCGGGTAACCTTTGCCATATCGATGCAGACTTATGGTCTCAGGAAGAGAGCATGACATATGCTGATAATGAAGACTTAACTCGACCTTTCTCTCTTGAGGAGATTAAAAAAGCCCTTTTGATATGAGATCCAACCGGGCCCCTGGTCCGGATGATATCCCTGTTGAGTTCTATCAACATTGCTGGGAGGTGGTTGCCCCAGATCTTTTCCGTCTTTTCGAGTGGTTTTATGAAGGCAAGTTGGACGTGCAACGTCTAAACTACAACATTATAACTCTTTTACCCAAATCGGCAGATGCTACAAAAATCCAGCAATATAGGCCAATTTGCTTACTTCGTTGCCCCTATAAACTCATCACCAAAGCTATGGATATTAGAGTAAGCAAATATGCCTATAAGCTGTTTAGTGTCCAGCAAAATGCTTTTATTAAAGGGAGACACATTGTTGATGGTATTCTCTCCCTGCAAGAAGTGTTGCATTATACTCATATCAAAAAGTAAGTGGGTGTGATCCTTAAACTTGATTTTGAAAAGGCCTATGACAAAGTTAATTGGGATTTTTTGCTTGACTGCCATGAGAAGCGTGGGTTTAACTCTAAGTGGTGTGGGTGCGTCTCTCAAATCCTTAAGAATGGCACGGTGAGTGTCAAGATTAACGATGAGATCGGCCCTTATATACAAAGTGCTAAGGGGGTACGGCAGGGTGACCCTCATTCCCCCTTCCTATTCAATATGGCGGCTGAATGTCTGACTAAAATGGTGCTTTCAGCACAAAAAAACGGCCTCATTAAGGGTTTGGCGGCTGATCTTATTGACGGAGGTGTTGGTATCCTCCAATATGCGGATGATACGGTGGTATGTTTTGAACATGACATTGATAAAGCTATCAATGTCAAACTTTTGCTTTACCTATTTGAGCTCATGTCAGGATTGAAAATCAATTTTGACAAGAGTGAGATTTTTACTATCGGAGGGGATAACGAGACTGACTTAGTATATGCGGACATGTTTAATTGTCAAGTGGGCACACTGCCCATGAGATATTTGGGTGTCCCTGTTACATATTCTACCCTTAAGAACATAGAATTGGATTTCCTGGAAGGTAAGATGATTAAAAAACTAGATGCCTGGATTGCTTATGCAGCATCATCAGGAGCCAGACTTACTCTGTTGGGGTCCAGCCTGGATGGGATTCCATCTTATCTTATGTCGATGTTTCTTTTCAATAAAACTTTTATTGAAAAAATGAATAAACATCGCAGACGATTTTTCTGGAGGAAAAAGAACAAGAAACATGGATACCATATGGTGAAGTGGGATAGAGTATGTCGTTCTAAGAAGATTGGGGGTTTGGGGATCAAGGATCTTCATAAGCAGAACATTAGTCTGCTTGTTAAATGGTGGTGGAAGCTTGAAACAGGCGATGGCCTGTGGCAGCGGATTGTGAGGGACAGATACTTTAGAAACAAAACAGTAGCTAATATACGGACCCGTTTCTCGGATTCTCCGAGTTGCAAAGCTATCATGAAAGTCAAAGACACATATATGGCTGGAAGGAAAGTTAATATCAATAGTGGTAACCTGGCAAGAGTCTGGCACGATCCTTGGGTGAATGATACAATTCTATGTGAGCGCTTCCCAGATCTATTTAGTATTTGCCATGACCAAGAATGCACTATTGCTTCCTGGGTTGCAAACGACTATAATCTAGGTTTTAGACGCAGATTGTTTGGAGAGTTGAATGACCAATGGACTTGGATGGTTGAGAAAGTCAGGCAGCTGACTTTGACTAGCTCTCCGGATACTATCTCATGAAAATATAATAGTAAAGGAAAATTTACAACTAAGTCGGTTTATGAATGGCTAGAAAAGAACCTATCTGGCCCCAACTATAAGTGGGCGTGGAAGGCTCATATCCCTCTAAAAATTAAAATTTTCTTATGGCAGCTTTTTCAAAATGTTGTGCTTACAAGAGACAATATGCGGGCTAGGCAGTGGCCTGGGATCCTACTTGTTCTTTTTGTACACATATTGAAACAGCGAACCATCTATTCTTTAACTGCCCACTTGCCCGCACAGTTTGGGGCGTACTGGGAATGCCGGGTGGAGCATCTTGCTGCCCCCGATCGCTGTGGCAAAGTTGGGCGTGGCTGTATAGGTTTTTTCCAGGAGGGGAAAAGTGTTATATGATGATTATCGCTGCTGTTTGCTGGGGGATCTGGATCCTTCGAAATAAAGTCACTTCTGATAAACATATTGCTCGCACTCCGTTGGAGGTTGTTTTCACTGCATGCTCTTTTATGTTATATTGGGCAGGTTTACTTAAAGAAGATGACAAGGTGAAGTTCGAGACGGGTGTGAAGAGATTGGCTTAGGCGGCTGCTGCATTGGCGGATAGATCCTTTCCTCGTGGCAGACTCCTTCTTGGCGACAATGACGGGATCCAGATCGGCTAGCTGAGCTCCGTTGGTGTTTTATGATTTGGCTTACCACTGGGGTCTGATGCCCGCTGGTTATGGCGTCTTTTGGTAATATTTTGTTGCGGCAAAACCTGTTAGCCAGTAGTCTTATCGTTGAACTCGTTTTTAGTTGGGCAGTTGCTTGTGAGTGCCATCAGGTTTTCGCCCCACGGCGGATGGTCCGCTCTAGGATCATCATGCAGTGGTTTTCCTGTTGGTGCACCAGCTTGCTCTTCCCCTTTCAGTCTCCTTTTGCGTTTCTCAGTGCGGTTCTAGTTCCCCTTGTGGGTTGTGGTTAGTCGGCAAAAACTTGAATACTGACTGATGTATTTCCGTTGATTGAGAAATTAATGAAAAGGGGTGAGAGCCCGGTTGGAAAAAAAATGATTTTTCCGCCGAGCCCTACACACCGGAGCAGAGGGAGTAGTTATTTTGGCGGCTGTCGTCTCTATTTTCTTGTGCCCTCGTGATCTCTCCCGTGCCAAGTGGTGTCTCTTTTTGCACAATTTTGTCTCAAAGTTCACAATAAGGCTAGTCATAGTGGGGGTAACTTAGGTGGTGTTTGGTTCTCTAGTCCTAGGATTTTTTCTAGTCCCAACTAAAAAGTCCCTAATCCCTACAAAGTCTCTCCATGTTTGTTTTCAGAGACTAAAAAGTCTCTAGTCCCTTCCTAAGGTTATTAAATGACCATGTTGCCCCTAGTATATAGAAAAATAACAATCAAACAACACCATGGGGTGGCGAGCCAATGGGTGCATGGAGGGGCATTGTTGGAAAAGTCCCAAAAAGTCCCCAAAAGACTCTCCTTGAGAGTCTTCTTCGTTTAGTCTCAAATGCCTAGTTTAGTCCCTAAAAAGTCCCTCCCGTTTGGTAAAAAGTCTCTAAGAAGGACTTTTTCTGGTCCCTACACAAAAAAGTCCTTGGAAACAAACGCCCCCTTAGGTAATAACATAGCATACTTCGAGAAAGTTCTGCTTATGTGACAAGTAATTAATGAGAGGTGATAACATAATATGTTACTGTAACATAACGCTTTTCAAGACAAGATGAGCCTACGAGCTAATAAATAAAGCCATTTATAATACTACTAGTATGTTACTTTGCATTATGAATATAGTAACTTAGACTAGTGTCATCTAAGTTACTCCTCACTATGACCAGCCTAACCGAATAGATTGTTTCACCCGAGAATGCACCGTGGACAATAAAGGAAGTTCCCGAGTGTCCCATTCGAGCTAGCAGCGACGTACCATATCATTGCATTGCATGTCAACAATGAGCAAGTTCAGTGAGACAGACAGCATGTGCCAAGCGTCCATGAATGAGCCGAATATCTCGACATATCATGTGGATGGTTTCCCCTGCATAATTCATGTCCAAGTGATGCGGTCAACTCCAACGCGCGACCCCATTTTGTCTGGTCCCGTTTGTTTGAAGTAAAAAGAACAAACTGATCGACCGAGCGCACGACGGTCCGGACTCATCTGGTCCGTTTTGTATCTGGACCGATCCATTTCAAGCGCAAACATGCGTCGGGCTTGGATCGCGGCAGACATCAAACGGACGCGCGACTCGTCCGCGTGGCAGACGGCCACCTACCTTCCACCTGCCCACATCAATGCGCACGCGCGGGTGGTCCCGTATGTCATCTGCCCAGGCGAACGGTCGCGGTCCTTCTTAAATGGGAACCCATGGACCGGTCGTCGTCCACACTGCCCCACTCCATCCCACGGCCTCCTCGAAACCCGACAACCCCGAACCCTAGCCTCGCCTCGAACTCGCCGGCCGGCCACCTCGCAGCCATGGGCCTATGGTACTATGGCCGGAAGGGGAAGCACGACCGCGAGGCTGGCTCCTCGTCGGGGAGTCGTCGTGGCTCTGTGAAGAAGGAGGAGCCCGCATTACCACTGCGTCGGGCCCCCACGCCGCCTGCGTTCTTCATCGCGCCCACGGCCGCTAGCGAGCGCGACCGACACTACATCGAGGCTGCCGTATGCCGCCGCCATTGGGAGACGAGGACGCCGCTACCCTGGAGCGACGTCCACCTCCCCAACAACTGGCACTTGTCGGCCGACCGCGTGCCGATCCCGCCGGTCCCGCTGAGCAGCCGTGCGCGCCGCCAGGAGATCGAGCGCCGCCGTCGCCTCCTCCCGGACGACCTCTACTACAACGAGAGGTACGCCCCCGACTCGCCCCTGTGGGACACTTGCTTCCAGGATGAGCACGACATGCGGCGGGCGTCCTTCTTCATCGGCACGTCGACGGGGCCGCGGCGGCCACGTGAGCACCGAGCGGCTGCTCCCCAGGCGTACGCGGGTGCGCAGCCTCACGCCCACCCCGTCGTCGTCGCCATTTCCATCGCCACCACCACCTCCTCGCATGACAGCGGAGGAGGAGGCCCGTCTCATGGATGGCTCCATGCAGACGCACGACGAGCGCCAATGGGAGGGCCTCGAGGAGATGACGACCCTCTCCGCGGCCGGCGACGTCACCATCCCCGAGCTGGAGATGGTGGCGAAGGAGGAGGTGATGGAGGAGCCGCCGGTGGCCGCGTTCCACCCGGGCCTGGTGGGCCAGGGGTGGAGCTGGTCATGCACGGCAGAGCAGATGGTGGCTGCCGTGGGGGGAGTGAACTGGTGCCCCACGCCGCAGCGGTCACCGGAGCGGGACGCCTCGCCACGGGAGGAGGTGGTGCAGGCACCTGCCACCTTCCAGCCCGTCGTTCCCGTGCACCACGGACCGCCGGCCCACCTTTGGACGCCGCCGGACTACGTCGACCTTGTCAGCGACGACCACGACACCGGCGACGGCCACGGCATCGACCGGCACGGCAAAAGCGCGCAGGCGGCTTTTTTTTCATTTTTATGTTAATTATGCTATTGTGCCGTTAAGTGAACTGTGGAACGGACCGTTTTGTGGCCATGACCCCTTAAATTATGTTTTAAGTTTTTTTAGCTGTGTTTATTTACTTTTTGAAGTCATTTTATTTTAGTTTTTCTGTTTTTTATCACGTCCAACACAAACATGATTTGAGGTGCGGCCGCGTGCTGGATGCACCCACGACCCAACGGACAGAGGCAGACATTGACAAACCTATTGCCGTTCTAAAAAAACAAAATCCTGCTAGACCGAACATCCGTTTGAGGTCATGGAGTTGGCCTGAGCCCTTCCGTATCCAGCGTTATCCTTTTCTTTTGAGGAGTATCCAGCGTTGTCCTTAGATCAAAAAGTTGTCTCTTTTGTCCTCTTTGTTACTTTCGCACCAATCAATCAGCCGGACCGTACATATGCAAAACAGTGAAACCACCGCACTCCGTCAACGGAATCATAATGCTCTTCTGTCGGCTAGCTGAAAACAACCATAAAACTAAACTCGATCGATCAGCCTGCACTGTTGCGGTTGACGCGTAACAAAAAATCACGTCGTGGTTGGGCAAGGAGCCGATCGATCGATGGAGTTTATTCGTTAGGTGAGATGCCAAGCTAAGACGTTAATTAGGAGTGTCGTGTCGTGACACCAAGCTAAATGAAACAGTCTCCACACATCGATATCTACTACTAGCACAGCTAAACAGACTGAAGTACTTTCTCGGTTTCGCATTACTTGTCGCACGTATGAATGTATTTAGATGTATTTTTATTCTAGATACGTCCATTTCAACGACGAGTAATTTGAAACGAAAGAAGTAGGACAGAACAACGACTTTATTACCAAACAAAACAAACTTTCAATTCGATTGGAGATGAATCTTCTTCCGGTGGAAGCCTAAGAAAAAGCGGGCAGAGTTCCTCACGGCATGCATACATGCAAAAGCTATTCCTGCAAAGCCCTAGATAGATTTCAAGATATCCACGCGTCACCATGATCGATCTAACGATGACACCAACGGCACACCGCGGAGAAGGAAGACAACCGGAACTCCAAGCAGGTCGTCTCTCTGTACAAGTCAGAGCCAGAGCGCACATGTTTAGTGTATGTCAAAAGCGGGCTAATGTAGAAAGAACTAGCATGGAAATGAACGTACCAATAAAAGTCCCTTTCAACTCAAAAAAGAATGTCCCTTCAGTGGTTGTAGCTTTGCTTTACACAGAGATTAGTTGCTTTCCGGCGGCGAAAATCGTACTCGCCCGGCGTACCATGCCCGCGATGGGAGGACGTGAGGATCATGCAAGGGTCAGTTCCAGGCGCCGTTCTCACCTCTCGCCCATCCATAGTGGGTTGCGTACCGCGGCAAACGTCTGGCTCGATTTGCGATCGCGATGGGAGGACACACGGAGTATGTACACAACGCCAGCACAAAGGAGCGTCTGGGTCAGATGTTTTTTTTGAACATGTTGCATGGTAGATGATCCGTATGCGTAGATCTCATCCAACAGATGTTTTTGTTAAGGAATCACCATTGGGAGAGTTCTCTCACCTGAATATATTACTCAAAAATGGCCAAAGCCAAGAGTCGCCTCTTAATGGATCAAGCTAACGGCTACAACAATTTTCATCATGTGAAAACACATATGTTAAAATGACCAGTGTTTTTTTTTAAATCCGCAGGGAAAGTTTCTGCCAGGCGTAAATATCAAAACGGGAAGAAGAAAGAATAACGCCTGAACGAATAAAACATAGGTGGGTGGTTCTCAAAAAGTGGAGGATCCTATTTAGAGCATAGGCCGGGGAGTAGCAACGTAACGCATAACCTTGACGCGGGCGTGCTGCTTTCATTCAGAATTACCATCATCACATTTACCAGAATCTTCAAAAGTAAGCTCAACTTGATGCCCTGGCACAACGAGCTGAACTTGGTCAAAAGAACAAGATCCGTAACATAAAAAAGGCCCCTTCACATTTTTTTTGAAATTCAGACATTTTTTGAATTTCATGTCCATTTTGGAAATTTGATACATTTTTTGAAATCCAGGAATGATTAACAAATTCATGAAGATTTTTAGAATTCATGATCTTGTTTGAAATTTGATTTTTTAGAAATCCCGAACACTTTTTCGAATTTGGGGTTCATGAATATTTTTGAAGTTTAAAAAAGGAAAAAAAGAAAAAAAGCTGGGGCGCCCGGCCCCGCACTTGGGCCGGCTCAAAGTGCGAGCGGGAGGGAGGTTTGGGTACACGTTTGATCGTTGCGCGCCGCGTACAACGGGAATAGGTCTCTCCAAAAGTTTGCACTGGCGCGCCCGCGCTGGTTCTCTCTCAATTTCGTTTCCGCAAGCCCAAACAAATAGCAGTTCCTTTTTAACCTGGCTGTAGAGACACTCTTGAAAATGGTTCTTAATGCACAAAAAGAGAAAATGCTAACGGGCTTAGCACCTGACTTGATTGAGGGGGTGTGTGGCTATCCTGCAATATGCAGATGACACTGTAATATGTTTTGAACATGATAAGGAAGCGGCTGTGAATCTGAAGCTTCTATTGTACCTGTTTGAACTTATGTCAGGACTGAAGATCAATTTTATGAAAAGCGAAATCCTCTGTGTCGGTGGAGATGATAGTACCCTTTCCTTTTATGCTGATCTCTTTAATTGTAGTATTGGACATTTTCCAATGAAATACTTGGGAGTCCCAGTCAGTTTCTCTTCTTTGCGTAGCATAGACTGGGATTTTATGGATGAGAGGTTCCTTAAATACTGTGAATCCTGGATTGGTAATGCAACATCTTCGGGTGGGAGGCTCATCCTTCTCAATTCCTCATTAACTATCATTGTCTTTTACTACATGTCTATGTTCCTTCTTCCTAAAGGGGTGATTGAGAAACTGGATAAACACCGTAAGCGGTTCTTTTGGCAAGAACATGAGGGGCGTAAACGATACCATCTAGTGAGATGGAATAGAATTTGTAGATCCAAAAAGAAAGGGGGACTGGGAGTCAAGGATCTTCATAAACAGAATTTAAGCCTCCTCACCAAGTGGTGGTGGAAGCTGGAAACTAAACAAGGGCTATGGCAGGATGTGATCCGGGCCAAGTACTTTAAGCAAGACACGGTGACCTCTGTCAAAACTAAATTCAATGACTCGCCAATCTGGAAAGCAATCATGAAAACTAAAGATTACTACCTAGCTGGCAGAAAAGTGAATTTACAATCTGGAGATCTTGCTAGACTGTGGGTTGATCCAGTTGGCAATGAACCTCCCCTCCAGTTGCAGTTTCCTATGATTTATGATATTTGCAATGATCAGGATATCACGGTTGCTAAGTTTAGAGAAGGGGTGGAGGAAAAAAACTTTTTTAGAAGGCAACTCCACCCTCCCATGCTTGAGCAATGGAGTAATATCAAATCTATAGTGGGGACTTGGCCGATGACTGGCGAAGCCGACCAAGTGGTCTGGACCTTGGGGAAGAAAAGTAGGTTTACTACGAAATCTGTTTATGAATATTTGGAAAGAAATGTGGCGGGGGCAAACTACAAGTGGATATGGAAAGCAAAAATCCCCCTTAAAATTCAAATTTTCCTTTGGCAACTGTTTCAGGATGCTATCCTAACTAGAGATGTGATGAGTAGACGAAAGTGGCTGGGAAATCCTGCCTGCTCCTTCTGTGCGGAGAGAGAAACATCCCAGCATCTCTTCTTCACTTGCCCTGTGGCCAGAGTCCTCTGGAGGACTGTAGGCTGTGTACGGGGTACGGATCTGTGTCCAAGTAACATTTGGCAGTACTATTCATGGGCTTACATGTTTTTACCTGATGGGGAGAAATTTTATACCTTTGGTCTAGCAGGTTTCTGTTGGGCGATGTGGATTAATCGTAACAGTGTTACCTTTGAGTCTAAACAGATGAGGTCGCCTTTTGATGTGGTTTACTCTGCATGTGGTTTTCTTAACTACTGGGCAGGTTTGATGACAGGAGATGATCGAGAGATGATGGAGCACGGAGCCAAGATGCTGAGGACCAATGCATCGAACATGATGCGGCTCTGTGCAGCGCCGAGGGGAACCTCAAACTGAGAGCTGAAGCGTTTGCTGCTGATAGATAGTTCGTTTGCTCCTGCGTGAGTGCTTAACTATATCTGGAAAAATAGTCCTTTCGCCCCTGCGTGGGCTCATGATTTATGTCTGGAGTAACCCTCCTAAAACTTGTTGGAATTCTCCTGGTTAGAGTTAGTCGGCTGGTTTTAGGGTGTCGTTGGGTTTTCGCCCCATGGTGAGCTGCTCGATGACGAGTGCTCATTGTGGATTTTCCAGCGGTGCTTTGAGCTCGCTTCCCTTTTCTAGATCTCCTTTTGAACTCTTAAAACTATTTGTATTTTCGTTATGCTAAGTAATGGAAAGGGGTTATGCCCGGCTAAAAAAAAAAAACAAATAGCAGTTCATCAAAAGTAAAACCGAAAAATAGCCCCAAACTACTAGGTCTCCGCTAACCTTCCCCCATGGCTCGCAAGCGCCGCCGCGCGGAGCAGCGCACGCCGGCGCCACTTCCGCCTCCGCCCCTTCGGACTAAACCGTCTCAGCGGCAACCGGTGGTCGTCTTCGCCCACGGCGCCGGCGCCCCCTCCTCCTCTGATTGGATGACCCGGTGAGCTCCCCTTCTCCGTCTGTTCTGCAGCACGCGATTCATGGATCTGTTGTGGCCAGTATGCTTCTCTTCGGTAGAATGCCCCATTTGCGTGAGAAACTCCACCTTCATAAAATCAGTCCAACTGAGGATTCCAGTTTGTATACACATCTGATCTGTGCTTGGTATCTGCATATTTATGTTTAATAACTGACAAGACAATTGATTCTTCCAGCTGGAAGGAGATGGTGAAAGATGCCCTGGATGCCGTTGAAGTGGTGACATTCGACTATCCATGTGAGTTTGTTCGATTCACTCTTCTGCTAATCATTCCATTTTTACCCGAAGGTCCAGTTCTTAATTCTTGACCCATGTTCACTTGATGGTTGACGAATTAATCAAGCAACAACACCGCAGATATGTCAGGTGCTAAACGGAGGCCTCCCCCAAAGGCGGACAAGCTCGTCGACCACCATCTCAGTGTGGTGAAGGATGCTGTAGCAGAGCATCCTGGTCACCCGCTTGTTCTTATGGGGAAGTCTATGGGTTCGAGGTAACATTTGGTGATGTGATAATGTTGTTGCTTGTGCATCTTTTTGGTGTTGTGTTATATGATCTGACTTCTGAGGACACTTATGTGATGCTTAAACATTCTCAGGGTCAGCTGCATGGTAGCCAGCTCCGATGATATCAGTGTTTCTGCAGTCATTTGCTTGGGTTATCCACTGAAGGTATCCCCACTTTACTGTGTGTACTTAGATTTGGGTTGCTTCTTGGACTGTCTCCTTGTTGAATTGTTGTGCCTGTGTTATTCAAAGGTCAACTATAACACACACCGAAATGGATTAGGATCTCCATCAGAATTTAATTGTTGCAGAATTCAACCATTTATGCACCTATATGGTTGTTGTATACAGATCTGCATGCTATTGTTTCTCATTTTTTGCTACAACTATGCAGTGACTTTTTTATATGATAATTCACTGTCATTTTGTATACAGACAATTCACTTTCTCAGATAGAATCACAAACTAAAGAAGCTGTTCCTTTTGTTTTGCATCTTTGCTTTCTTCGACAGGGAGTGAAAGGGGCACTGAGAGACGAGATACTACTGAAGCTGATGGTTCCAACAATGTTTGTGCAGGTACTTTCTTTGTTTTCTGATAAATATGCGCAGTGAAAATTTTAGGGATTGTTTGGAAAGCATCATCTGATAGGAAATTTATGGCAAACAGTTCAATTCAGACAAGAATATGAAAAATTTCGTGTTCCAAACAGGGTGTAAATAGTAAATTTTAGAATCTTGACTTGCGGTGGGTGTGTTCACAGGGCAACAAAGATGGCCTATGCCCCTTGGACAAGCTTGAGTTAACTCGGAAGAAGATGACCTGCAAGAATGAACTGCATGTTGTTGATGGTGGTGACCACTCTTTCAAAGTCAGCCAAAAATACCAAAAATCTGCTGGAATAAGTCAACATGATGCTGAATTAGAAGCTGTTAAAGCAATTGCACAGTTCGTCCAGAACTCCATCGCAGAAAGCTTAACCTAGCTGTTCCTTCGAAATTTTCTTATAACATCTAATGGTAGGTTCCTGATCCTAAGATTCTGGCCTTTTCTAGGGGAAAGATTCTGGCTTTTCAATGGTCTAATATGTGATCATGTACTTGGTTTGGTGACTGGTTACATGTAAAACAATGCTATTGTCCCCCCTGAAATGTAATATGCTTGTAATTATTTGTGTTGTTTTTATCATGGAACACCCTTTTGCCTTGCACCGTGCCTTTTCCATGATTGAGAAAAACTGCATCGAATATTCATACATAAACTTGCTCTTGCTGCTTATCTATGAATATATCAGTGGCAAGTTTCCTCTATGAATCGTAACTAGAATCTGATAACCACCTCAATTTTTTTCTTAGAAAGGATCAGTACAATGGTTACAGTATCACATCCCTTGCTGTATTTGCAAAAGGAGTAACAGACGTGCCAGTACCATGCAGATTGCTTAATTCCTCTTATCGAAATTATCACAAGCGCAGTACCATGCATCTTGCTTAATTCCTCTGTCCTGGCAATTAGGACCGTCTTTCGATGTATTTTGACAAAATCATCCTTTACTGTGGCTTTCCATTGCATCATCAGCTGGATCGAGCAGCAGCAACTACTGTTCAAGAATGTACAAAATTAAATGAAGTAACAATACAGCATAAATTAGGCAGCACAGAATGAAGTTACGATACAGCATAAATAAATTAGATGAAGCACTACTGACATTACCGGCAATGAACACATGCAGGCTGAATCCTCACCATACTATCGGATATGTAGCATCGATCCTAGCAGTTCGTCGAGATCGAAATCATCCATGCCCAAACAAGCAAACTGAAGAACAGAAACATGAAACGAAATTTCAGTACAAATAACAAAAGATGAGATCAGTTTTTTTGATAGTAAAGAAAGGGCGATCAGTGCTCCTCCCCATATTTCACCCACCTTAGACATGAACTGATCGAGGTCGAAGGGGTCGTCGCTCTGCTCCGGCTCGTCGAAGTCGAACTCCACTGGCCTCTCCCTCTTGCCGGCCGCTGCCCGTACAGGTGCTCCTCCGGAGGACCCCTCGTCCGGTTTGTTCCGTATCAGGAAGGCCTCCTTCTCCGCGGCGTCCAGCGCCTCGGCGAGCCTGCCGAAGTTGCGGACTATCTGATCGTCCAGCGTCCCCACGCCAGCCGACGACGCCGGTTGCCGCTTGCCGGGGTTCTTCCGGTTGTCAACGCAGGGCGGGGCCTTCCAGTCGTCTTGGTCCCTCCGTGGGAGCGGCCGAGGCGGCGAGCTCCGCACCGGCCGCGACCGGGATGGGCGAGGCAGCGGCCGGCTGAACCTGCGCTTGTGCTGCGCCAGTGGGTCGAACGGCATCTCCGCCGGCCCTGAGTTGAACGCCGTGGACTGCCGTGCTGGATCGTACTTGACGAAGGTCGCGCGGACACGCTTGCGCGGGTGGATGCCGTGCAGCATGGCATAGAAGCGGCGGACGTGGAGCATCAACTCCTCCATGTCGGCTTTCGTCAGGGTGGTAATGGCCTCCTCGACGGCGATGGCGTCGGCCTCGGCGTCGCCGGGGAAGGAGCACGGGGATGCGGATTCCATGGTGAAACTGGGGCTTTGGCAGTTCGGGATCACCGGACGCCGAGATATATCAGAGGGAACGAGCCGGCTCGACTTCGTTACAAAAACGGCAATCCACGAGGCCTACACTTGTTCGGATCACTCTAACTTCAATCCAAGCCAAACTCCGATGCGGGGATGAACACTCCACACATTGGAGGAGAGCTCCTAATGGGCGAAGACTACTTCTTTTTAGTAACTGTAGAATAATTGTTTGGTGCAAGACGATGGTATCCACCTCATCATGGGTGTTCATATATAACATGTCCAGGGGTATGTTCGTCTTTGTCCACGACTAGAATCCTAATTATAATTATAGAGTACATACTTGAGCTACAGACGGGATAACTATACGAATCACCTATATGTACACACGAAATGAATACAATCATCTGTCAACACCCCCTCCGTATTCAAAGCGTTGTGTCTTGCGAAGATTGGACCGGAACTCCTCAAAAGTGAATGCCGGCAAGCCTTTGATCATGATGTCGACGAACTGCTGCGTTGTGGGAACATAAAGAACTCAAATCTTCCCAAGAGCAACCTGTTCGTGATGTGGCACGCTCAATACCAATCACACTTGGTACACCTAGTACATTGACTATGCTGAGTCGTTGATAAGTATGGAGCATCAATGACGAAGCCTTAAGGAAGATACCAAATATGGAGCACTTCCTCCTAACGAAGTTGCACCAGAGATTTCTGTTCCCCGGCCAGGATGCTATGAAAGCACCGTGGCTAGACAAAGGCATGAAGAAGATAAACAACAGAGCCATGGGCAAGTTTTGCAATGCCCCTGGAAAGTAAGGGTGAAATGAGCGATCGCCAAAAAAGAACCCTGCTTCGATATTGTTAAGTTAAATACGACAATTAGGGAAGAGCAATTCGAAATATCGAAGGCGACTTGCACTGCCGAACCTGCCAAGGAAAAGTCGGAGTACATGAAGGGGCTTCAGGAAAGGAACACATAGAACCACCGCCTCGGAAGCCGTAGTTACTTGGGCAAGAGGCACATATGGGCCAAGGAGGATGCGTAACGTGAAAGTCTGGGGCTCCCAGACCCCTTGGTGGAGTTCACCGTCCCGCAGGAGCATGACTTCATCATGGCCCGGAACACTTGGGACCCGATAAATAAGGTTTTCGAAACAGACACGCCCTCGAGGGAGTTCATGAGACTACTGGTAATTATTATTTTACCACCTTATTTTAGCTTCTAATCAATTCGACTACAATTTAGTCACATTTGTAAACGATCCACATTCCTTCTGCAGAAAGAGCAAGATAGGCTTGCAGACGGAAGCGATTCGTTCTCTTAGTCGTCGGCGAGACCCAAGTGGGACACCCCTTTCAACCGGGCCTTGAACATAATGAAAGGACTCCTGGTGGACAAGCGGCCGTCGTGTGGATGTGTGCATGCTGTCGGAGGTGGCGCCACGTGGAAGTACTACTACCATGAGGGCGCGTAGGGGAGAAGGCATAGATGGAAGTTAAATGAAGTGAACATCGACGAGAAGGTTGCAATTACGGTCGAGAAGAAAGTAGTTGAGACCAAAGAAGCGATACGACCTGAGTTGGTCCGTGAGGCAGTCAATGCAGCATTAGCTGCCTGCAGAAATGAATTTGTAGCTTCGGTTAATAGCTTGATTCTGGCTGGTATCGAATGGACGAAGCAAAGTCCAGATGAAATGGTAGCGGACTTTCCCCTTGCAAGCTACGTTGGAATAAGTCAGAGAACATCACAACAGTACCTGCTCACGCAACCACACCTGCTCATCCACAGTTGCTTCAGCTCGCATCTTTGTGTTGCTGCTACTAAGGATAGAACGATGGAGTTTATTCATATTAATTGAGTTTACTTTGTCTACATCATGTCATTGTTCTCCAAGCATTACTCTGTTTTTACTTAATACGTAGGGAGGCAAGCATAGAAGTGCTCTTGAAGTGGAGTAATAGTAATAGGTGCAGGCAGGAGTCAGCCTATTTGCTTATGGATGTGATGCCTATATACACATGATCATTGTTGTGAAAATCGCATAATTATTCGATATTCTATTAATTGCCCAATAGTAATTTGTTTACCCACCATATGCCTTGCCATGGGAGATGCCACTAGGGAACACTACGGCCCCATGTCTATTCACTCATATATTTACAAACGCTACTACTACCTTGTTGCCATTATTTGTGTTTTATTTTATTTTGCAATTTACAATTATCAACAATTATCTACACACCTTATTTGCTTGTAAATAACGAGATCAAGGGGATTGACAACCCTCTTGCCCGCGTTGGGTGCAAGTTGTTTGTTTCTTTGTGTGCACTCGGTGAAGACGGTTGATGATTGGTATTCCTATTGGTTCGATAAACCTTGGTTTCATAACTGAGGGAAATGCTTACCCGCATTGTGCTGCGATAACCCGTTCCTCTTCACGAAAAACCCAACGCAGATCACAGTCATCATACTTCCAGTGGGGTATGTTTTTGTCCATTACGTGACATGTTACTCCCAATGGTATGTCACTGTCCGTTAGGTGACTGTTACTCCCAATGGTATGTTACTGTCCATTAGGTGACTGTTACTCCCAATGGTATGTTATTGTCCATTACGTGACATGTTACTCCCAATGGTATGTCACTGTCCATTAAGTACATGTTAGTACCAATGGTATGTTACTCTCCATTATGTACATGTTACTCCCAATGGTATGTTACTGTTACTACCAGCGGCAGTGGAAAGCTGAAGAGGACGGAGTGAGTATTCCTCCGGTGTAGCGGTGCGAGTGTGAGGCATCCATTTGCCCGGGCAGAGAGTCGTGCGACTGTGTGAGCCAATGGCATTGCCCGAGAGTAATTATTACGCATCAGTTCCGTACGTAAAACTTTGACTCAGGAACGAAGCTTGTCTCACACAATAGGGCAACATCTTGTTGCATTGGGCGGTGAGCATCTTCAATAGATGATGTAGATGTATAAATAAAACCTTTTTATAGTTTCAACGCAGAAAACGCTGCTCCAATAGATGATGTAGATGTATAAATAACACATTTTTAGAGTTTCAAGGTAGAAAACGCTGCTCCAATAGATGAAGTAGATGTATAAATAACACCTTTTACGGTTTCAAGGTAGGAAACGCTGCTCCAATAGACGATGTACATGTATAAATAACAGTTTTCTTATAGTTTCAAGGCAGAAAATGTTTCTCCAATAGATGATGTACATGTAAAAATAATTATATCACACCCTCCAAGTGATGTCCATAGATGTGCAAATGTCAGGCTTGAGCAGATCATGAGGTACAATTGTGATTGGGATAGGCTCATTTTCATATTCCGCATTATTGCCTAAAATTGCTTCATCATCATCTGCACCTATTTGTCCTCATCCACAGTACATGTCCATGATGAGCTGCATCATGACGTCGCGCTTTCATCTCCCAGCTACTTTCAACATCCTGCTGCCATCTCCACCTCTAGCTTTCGGGTTGAGCGAGTGCTTGCCACAGTACATGCTGATGATGAGCTGCATCATGAGTGCGACAAGATGAGGTCATTGATGGGCTTCAGAAAGCCAATGAGCATGTTCAACAACAACTGTCCGAACCCAAAATCCTATCTCAGAAAGCCAATGAGCATAGTAAGATGTTGAGCATCAGCTCTCGGAATCCAAAAAGTGTCACATTGAAGAACTTCAGAAAGCATATTAGCATGGTGTACAAAATTTGAGTTGATTCCTAGGAAGTCGAAAAAATCACTTGCCTACAAAAACTGGTTGACGCGGAGGAGGCCGCCGACTACCACCGACAATACATGTCCATGATGAATTGCATCATGACGTTGCACTTTCATCTCCCAGCTACTTTCAACATCCTACTGCCACCTGCACGAGAGCAATATCGTTGCTGAGATATGTTCTCTGATCTTTCTGCACGAGAACAAACCAGACCCAATTGTTCATGGAGATCTTATAAATGCGAACAGGAGCGGCTTGACGCGGAGGAGGCCGCCGACTACCGCAGTGTCTGGAGCAGGAGCGGCTCGACGCGGAGGAGGTCGCCGACTACCGCCGTGTCTGGAGCAGGAGCGGATCGACGTGGAGGAGGCTGCCGACTACCGCCGTGTTTGGTACCTAGGTTTGTCCGACTACCGCCGAGTTTGGGACCAGAGGCATCTGGTTTACACCGAGACTTTTGAACATTGAGATTTGTTGGGTCGCGGAGGCGAATTGCCCTTAAATCTTTTGCGACCGAGATTGTAAAGAAATCCCCTAATTATGTATTCAGTGCCTTAGCAATTTGCAACCGGGATTGTAAATAAATCCCTCAATTTTGCATTCAGTGCCTTAGCAATGGATGGCATTGAAGCGGAGGAGGCCGCCGACTAGTACCGTGTCTGGGACCTAGGCCAATGAGCATGTTCAACAACAGCTGTCCAAATCCAAAAGACGTCATATTGAGGAACTTCAGAAGGCCAATGAGCATAGTAAGAATGTTGAGCATCAGGTCTCAGAATCCAAAAAGAATCACTGTGTTTTTCTAACTGAACATTTTTTGAAACTTCAAAAAAATGAAAATGTGAACATCTCACTGTGAAGTACTGAACGAATTCCACTTATGGAAGTTCGTCTTGCTCGTGCGCAGATGAAGATTTCTTCTGATCATTCCCCAATTCAGTGTTTCCCTTTTTGCCAGCATCCCAGTCTATGGACTAATACCACCCATCAAATCCTGAAGCTGTGGTTCTAGGTTAGTACAGAGACACCGGGAGCTCATCCCCAACCTCAGTATCTATTCTGCCATTCAGGAGTGGATCCAACAGCAGTAATAATCACCATAGATATCACTACAGCGTGTCGGTGCCTCGTGTACAGCGAGTTGATGCAGCCATAATAATCACCACAGATATCCATGCTGCATGCGGCTCCGATTCTTCTTAGCAAGGTGCGAATAAGTTCCTCTCGCCGTCCCCGCGCGATCCTAGAGTGTCAAACCTGCCGCAGACAGTTGACATGTCTGCTGCATGTGTATTCAGTGCCTTAGCAATGGATGGCAACAACGCGGAGGAGGCCGCCGACTGCCATCGACAGTACATGTCCATGATGAGCTGCATCATGACATCGCGCTTTCATCTCCCAGCTACTTTCAACATCCAGCTGCCACCTGCACTAGAGCAACGTTGTTGCTGAGATATATTCTCTGATCTTTCTGCACGAGAACAAACCAGACCCAATTGTTCATGGAGATCTTATAAATGCGAATAGGAGCGGCTCGATGTGGAGGAGGCCGCCGACTACTGCAGTGTCTGGAGCGGAAGCGGCTCGACATGGAGGAGGCCGCCAACTACCGCTGTGTCTGGAGCAGGAGCAGATCGACGCGGAGGAGGCCGCCAACTATCGGCGTGTCTGGTACCTAGGTTTGTCCGACTACCGCCGTGTTTGGGACCAGAGGCATTTAGTTTACATCGAGACTTTCGAACATTGAGATTTGTTGGGTCACGGAGGCGAATTTCCCTTAAATCTTTTGCGACCGAGATTGCAAAGACATCCCCCAATTATGTATTCAGTGCCTTAGCAATTTGCAACCGAGATTGCAAAGAAACCCCCCAATTCTGTATTTAGTGCACTACAAAAAAATACACTTCCGTGATGATACGTGTTTGTCACAGTAGGTCACTTTTTTCTCATGCATGTACATCCATGACAAATTTATGACAAAATCAAGATAGTCATACCTGTGCTGTCGTAGAAGTGTTCCATGACATTACCAAAATTATCATCATGGAAGTGTCCACTTCCATGACAATAAATTGCGCGTCACAGAAGTGCTTTCGTCAAGGGTGACCGACACGTGGCATCCACCGTAACGGAACACCGTTAAGCTATCGGGTCGGGTTTTGGATCCGATAACCCGTTAACAGCCCCGACCAATGGGGATTTTCCACGTGTAAAATCATCATTCGCTGGAGGAAACACGTGTCGGCTCACCGTTGGGACAGATGTCAACAACTCATTGAACGGAAGGCGCCTATGATACGTCGACACGTGGCACGGCCCAACAGAGGCCCATTCCTGTGAAAAGGCCGGCCCGTTTGACTTGGTCAAAAGCTGGCGGGCCAGCCCATGGAAAGCCTGTTAACGACCTGTTCGAATATAGCCCATTTACAGCCCGCTAACCCAAGGCCCGTTACACCCTATCCGAATTAGGCCCAGTAGCGTCATCTGGGCCATCCAATATGATTCCAGTCCGTTTTCACTTCTGGCCCATGTATGGCCCATGACGTCTTTGAGGCCATATGAGGCCCTATGTAACTCTTGGCCTACTAACGGCCTGTGGTGAAACTGGGCCGTAATGAACAGTGTATCACTTTACACCCATTAATGGCCCGTGGTGAAACTGGCCTGTAATGAACAGTGTATCACTTTATACCCATTAATGTCCCGTTATTCCGTTGGGCCGTTTCCAGCCCATGTTATCTTTCGGCCTTCTCAGAGCCCATTTATTCTTGGGCTCATTTCCAGCATTCGTTTACTTACGGCCCGTTACTGTCATTTTCTGCTTGTGGGCCAAATTTAGCCCGTGGTTACAGTCGGCCCGTTTGTGGTCCGTTAATACGTTGGGCCGATTTCATAGCGTCATCAAATACGGCCTATTAACGATGGCCCGTTATGATTGGCCCATGAATGGACGATTCCAACTCTAGCCCGTTTACGGCCATAATGCAGTCTGTTTGGCCCATGTTTGGCCAATCGATTATATGGCCCGTATAAGGCCCATTGATAATACGGCCCGCAGAAGGCCCATTGTTTCTACGACCCGTAGAAGGCCCATTGTTTCTACGGCCCGTAGATGGCCCACTGTTTCTACGGCCAGTAGGAGGCCCAATGTCACTACAGTAAATATTAGCCCATGGTTATTGTGGCCTAGTTTTAAAAAATAGGTTATTGCAGCCACTAGCTAACCACGGAAAAAGAACTGCAATGACTACAAGCAAACAAATAAACAAGACAACAAGGAAATAAATAAGCAAGCAACTAACACTAGGCTATCACGACTATTACACATATTACATCCACTGGGCATCAAAGTTCGCCACCAGTGCAAATATAGGGAACAAAGCAGCATATCATATACACTGGTTGTCAAAGTTGGCGACCATCGCAAATAAACACCGCAGCAAAACAAATCCAGAACTAAAACCACTTCAGAAGATCTCAAGAAATAATATCCTGGGTACCCATAATGCTGGCAAGATGCTTAGCAAGCTTATTAACTTTCTCTTGTTTGGCGCTTAAATCCTCCAGCGCTTGCTGTTGCACCAGAAAATATGCATCTCAATTCTGCAGGGACTTCCTCAGTCCTTTAGCTTCCTATCGCAGCACATCTGATCGATGTCTTTCAACTTGAAGTTGAGACTCAAGAAGACGAACTGATTCAGGCATCGAGTTCGAAGAGCTTGTGCCAGCAGTAGTGGCCAGTAACTCGAACACTACATCAAGACAGGACTTTTGGGTTCCCTCACTGTCGTCAAGATAGTTTTTATCAGCTTTCTTGGAGACCAACAGGGATGTCTCACTATCTTGAACCTTATCTGCATTACTTCCTTTACCATTGGATAACGCGGTACTGTTCTCCAATATTTTGTCCGCATTCTAAAAGAGAAACAAGCAGACACATCACATGTTTACCATGTTGTATATGAAACTCATTTTGGTAAATGAGTTCAGTAGTAAAGTGGACAGGATAACAACATGAAACAAACATATATCTACGTACCATGGTCACTTTATGGTCTATACCATTCTAGTTTTTGTTGCCAAATCAAGATAGAGACACAGTTCAAATAATTTGAATATTTGTTAAGGCAAAGCAGAATAGACAGAATATAAGTGTGGGTAACTGTAGAGCAATAAGAACACTTGTTATGTGCATGACATGAGAACACAACTGTTTATTCAATTGAAACTGAAATCAACATAGAGCAGGTTACAACAGCAAACCAGTTAAAGAAACAGGTTTAAAACATACCTGTTGCGCCATTGGAGTTTCAATTCCATCCTTCAAATTTGAAAATAGTTGGTATGAGTAAATACAGTCATGCAAGAGCAAAGGAGTATGAACCATAGCTACAGAACCTGACCTGAGAACAAATCTTCTTCTCCTTTAAGCGTTGAGTTGGGATTCGGAGTGGGCAACTGGAACCGGGTTACTATTTGCCGGGGTTGGGGTTAGAAGGGGTGTAGCTGGTTCTCTGTCCAACTGGGTAGGGGTACAATCTGCGAGAGTCTGGGTTATGTGTGGTGGATCTGGTCCTTGGGAAAGTACAACCGTGGTTCTATCTGCATCAACTGGTAGCACTATCTTTTCTAAAGACCGTGTTGTTACTCCCTTAGATACTGCCATCACGCTCTCCAATTCAAATGGCTGGTAAACAAGAAAAGTAATTGAAAGTATAGACATTGTATGATAGACAGGTGCAATGGATAGTGGGGAATAAAAGAGGGCATGAAATAATTCACATTTATGTTGTCTAACCAAACAGGATAGCATGACACAATTCACATATATGATGGCTAACTAAATAGGATAGCATGACACAATTTCACATTATGATGGCTAACTAAAAAAGATGGAAATACATAGTTCAAAATATGAGACTATGTAAACAGGATAACATGACATAACTATATGATGTGTTTATTAAATAGGTTGGCATGCCATAATTCACATACATTCACGGATAGAATGCCATAATTCAAAATATGATGACTGTAAACACTAAACAGGATGAGATGATATAACTATAGATGTCTTTATTAAATGGGTTGCCATGCCATAATTCAGATAGATGATGTGTATGTACTATGTAAACATAATGGCATGATATAATTCAAATATATGATTTATATAGTAAGCAAGTAAGCAGATGGCAATCCATATATGATGTAAAAACTAAGCAATGCAAGACAACATGCATGACATGGGTAATATAACCCTGCCAAGTTTGAGCATAGACCTTAGGGGAAAAATAGGACTGGTCACCAGTCTCTGAATCCTCCTCTGAGGAGCTCTCTGTAACCAGCAAGATGTCTGCTTCAGCAGGTAGCATTGTCTGCTTTGAATACCTTGTTTTCATTCCATATACTTCCATCACCGCTTCAAATGGCTGATGCACAGGAAGAGTAGTTGAATATACAAACATTGTCGCCAAATAAAACACGTAATACAAAAAAATGATAGCATGATATAATTCACATACATGATGATTGACTAAACAGCATGGCATTGCATAATTCACATATATAATGCCTTTGCAACAAGATAGCATTGTATAATTCACATATATAATGTCTTGCAACAAGATGGCAATGCATAATTCACATATATGGTAATTAGACACTGAACAGGTGGCATTCACACAAAGCATGTCTAAACTAATCAAATGACATAGCAATGCGAGACACCATACGCACGATATGAGCAACATAACCCTGCCAAGTTAGAGCATACACCTCGGGGGGGGGGGGAATAGGACTGGTCATCTGTCTCTGAATCCTCCTCTGAGGAGCTATCCATAACCAGCGAGATATGCGCTTCGTCAGATAGCATAGTCTGCTGTGAAGACCTTGTTTTCACTCCAGAATTTGCCATCACCGTGTCAAATGGCTGATGCACACGAAGAGCAGTCGAATGTAATAACATTGTTGACAAATGTAATATGTAACGAAAAAAAGGATGGCCTGATATAATTTACATATAAGATGACTGGCTAAGCAGGATGGCATTGCAAAATTCACATATATGATGCCTGGCTAAACAAGATGGCATTGCATAATTCACATAAACGATGAATAAACTAAACAGATGGCATTCGCACAAAGGATGTCTAAACTAAGCAGATGACATATTTGATGTATAAAGTAAGCAATGCAAGACACCATATGCATGATATAACCAACATCAGCATGCCAAGTTAGAGCGAAGACCTCAGGGGGTAAATAGGAGTTGTCTTGTCCTTCTGAATCCCCCTTAGAACAGATATCTTCCTCTCGATTACAATCCGAAATGCGTGGAGGGGGGTTGCCTTTGCGCCTACCATGGAGCGACGTCTGCATGAAATCTTATTGCCACACAAGGCTCGTCTCTTTTGCTCTACATGTTCAGTTCCATTGTTTACAATAACTGTCAAGCATAGGAATAAAACATAGTGAGATTATGTAAGGAGTGCATGCAGAAATCCAGAGTGATGGTAGCAACCTGTGGATAGACCCAAAACCAATAATAGTAGGCAGATAATGGCTTCAATTAAAAAATACAGATAATGGCTTCTTTACTGTTTGTTTCCCACCCAACATGAAACTCATAGTAGACACCGGAGATTAACCAGATAGTAGATAGATACTATTGATAGCGGCCCCGATATGTACCCCACAACCATTTAAAAACTCAAGTTTGACCATTAGTTTGGAGATGACTCAGAGTCTAATCGGGGAATAGGACGATAAAGTAGCATGTAATATTAAGCGATGCATAACGTAAGCAGACACGAAAGAGTGCGACCTCTCTTGCGGATCTGTGTAGTCCTCGAGGTCATCTGCTCGGTTGGTGATGGTAGTGCAGTTTTCATGGCTGCCAGCGGCAGGGAAGAAGATCTGAGGCGGCGAAAGACAGTCTGGAGGCCAGATCCCTGCTGTGCTGGACCCTTCTGTCGTTGGAGCAGCTGAGCTAGGGTGGACGACGGCGCAGCAGGAGCGGGACAAACCACGCAAGGTTTTCTTTGACAACTATCTGTAAGAGAAGTAATTCTGTAAGGGCTCATTTGAATTGGAGGATTACAACAATGCAGGGATAGGAAATAGACAGGAATAGGATAGGAATGCACGTGCAAAACAGAGAATTTAAAAACACATGATTTCTGCCAATCTGGGTGTTTGATTCACAACAATTGGAAGATCACAGGATGCAAAGAAGCATGGTGAGATTAAGTCAAACCACAAGAAAATGTACGGTTATAATGCTATTATGCTACTATCTCTTAGTCTTGTGCTTCATGAATAGGAATTTGAAAAGGAGGACAAGTGAAAATTAAAAGTCCTACGTTTTTTCTTTCCAGGAGACACTAAAGGAACAAATCCGTGTGCTCAGTGGACAATATATATAACATGTAGAGTAAAAAAGAGATGCAACAAGTGTACAACCTCTTTGGCGAAGCCATGTCGATCTCAGCGTGATTGGGTTGGCCGGTGAGGATGCTCCGGCTGACTTGGCTGTCGGAGAAGGGGAAGAAGATCTTAGGCGTATGGAGATGGAGCCCGAGGTACTGCTCCGCTGTGATGGAGGGTTTCATCGTTGGAGCAACTCCGGTGAGTTGTACGACGCCGAGGCTGAAGCAGGACAAGAGAGACAACGAACAACGTTAACCTGAGTGGAGTTCTAATAGTATCTCCAATACATGACGTAAAATACATAACCACAAAGTGCTAGATGTAAAATACATCAGCCGCTCATCTCTGAACTTAACTGTCGAAACTGAATTTAACTGTCGAAACTGAACTTAACTGTCGAAACTGAACTTAACTGTCGAAACTAAATTTTGCCGTCGAAACTGAATTTTGCTGTCGAAACTGGACGCACTAGCAAGGTGAGGCTACATGTCGGTCGACTGACTTTTTCATCTCTGGTCAGTCGATTTTGCAGCCGTTGGATACGAAAACAAGGGCCTGCGGTTCATCTTCAACCTCCACCCCCCTGAGCCGGCCAAACAGCAGTCCCCGCCGCCCCGCCCGCCCCGAAAACACTCCCCACCGCTTGTCCGCCGCCGCCCCGGCCATCCCTCTAGCCCCCCATGCCGAGCTTTTTCTCCGGCGATCCCCACGCCACCGCCCCGCCAACGCCCCGCCACCGCCGGCGACCACCGCCCCCATCCTGAACCCTAAGATAGATAGTGGGGTACCTCTCCGGCGAGCCCCCCTCCCCGCTGCGGCTGGTTCTTCCTTCACCCCGGCGGCATCAGAGTGAAGTGTAGCTAAATCGGAGCAGCATCGCAAGCAAGAGCAAGAGCGAGAGCAGCATCGCGAGCAAGAGTAATAGCAAGAGCAGACCAGGCAGGGGACCGAGAGCAAGAGCAGAGCAGCAGCGCGAGCGAGAGCTAAAGCAGCAGCAGGTCCTACTGATGTGGATGTCGCCACCGAGGGAGCGACGCCGTGGAGGAAGTGGCCAGCAACGCCGCCGTGGATGGAGCCACGCCGTGTCGGCTCGGGACCGAGCGCCGGCAGCACCGTGAGATCGAATTAAGAAGAAAATGCGGTGATTAGTGTACAACCTCTTTGGTGGCGCCGATTAGGCCACAACTTCATCCGAGGAAACGGTGATGATGATGCTCTTCTGGTGGTGCAGGTGAAGACGGCGGTGTGGGAATGGAGGTGGCGGAAAAGACAAGGGGAACGTCGGGGCAGCTCCTTGGAGGTGGAGGACGGTGTGCCTGAACCGGCGGGACGATGAGATCAACGACGGATCCTCATCCGGTACGGTGGATGAGGGACGTCGAGGTGTTGCTGTGGACGATGTCGTCGGGGAAGTGGCTCCGGCTGGGTGGCGGATGGAGCAGGGTGTGGGGTTTCGTCGCGGGTTTTCGCGGCCTCGGTGTACGAATGGGTGGGCGGATGGGATGGCAGTGGGGAACCATGGCTTAGAGTTGCTCTTGTCCGAAATGTGGGGTAAGTTATGAAAGTACCCCCACCGATTTGAGGCGGTTCTTTCGGTTCAGGGGTACCACAGGCATTTCGCATGTCGGGATTTCACAGGAGGTGAGAGTTTTCGCGCGCGTTGTAATTTCGGAATAGCAAGGTGCGGTTTGAGATGGAGGGAGTTGTTGGAGCACAACGAGACAAAGATATATCTTAAATATTTCGGGCTAACAAGGCGCGAGTTGAAATTTCCGAACAAGCCTAACGTGTACTGTAGCAAATCAATGCGCCCTACAAATGTCATTCAAAACTTTGAATTCATGTTATGTTCAATTAAAATATTTCTCTACGTGTATAATGCATGCAACCTACTACTCAAATGAACGTTTTAGTGCATTCCAAACGTATATACTATCGCTTCAATATGAACTAAATTTGAATTCGTTTCTCTATTTGAATAAGATCTACAGTAATGATTGTTGTGAAGTCAAAGCATTTGAATTCGTTTCTCTGTTTTAGTAAGATCTACAATCATCATTATTGTTAAGTTAAACCATCGTTTCTGTATTATCTTCACAGCACACCACATGATTAGTCTCGAGTTAGATATGAACTATGTGTACTATATGAACTCGAACTAGATTTTTTGAATCCACTTTATTTTGATTTCAAATCACATTACATTTCTAGCTCTAGCTAGATCTTCATAATCTAAACCATGTCTCATATGTATAATGTGTTTATCACATTATGTATGGTGCCCCGCCCCATACACAAGTATTTAGATGTGAGTTGCAAACACCACACATTACCACAAATTCAAATAAAATGTGAGAATGTTCGATATATAGTATTGTTTAGATTGTTCGATATTTAGTTGTAAGCTGCAAACGCCACACATTATCACAAATTCAAATAAAATGTGAGATTGTTTGATGTATAGTATGGTTTAGATTGTTCGGCATTTAGCTGTGAGTTGCAAACACCATGCATTATCACATTATGGTATAATATGTGCATAGCACGTGTATCACCGCTATATTCATGCATGCGATGTTTAAAACACTATGATCTCCTATTCAAATATATGAATCCGCTTTCATATCAAATTATGATCTTTGTTAGTCTCTTACACCCACACATTCCTTTAACCTTTGTAGCTACCACTAACTTTCTCTCGTGCATGCACACGCCCTCCTCGCCCTCCCCCTCCCTCGGCATTCTATCCACCGGGCACATTCATTTTTTTATTTAGGTCGTTCTCCCAGAGTCTCCACAACTCCTTTCCGACACACATCGATCGATAAACCTCTCCAGCGATGCCTGCCTACAACATACAAACACACCTTCAATCTCCTCCTTTATGTGTCCTTGCCTCATGTCTCTCATACGGTCAGACACACGTGTAAACTCTCACCCCTCTTTTCATCGCTCTCTCACAACCGCACACTCCTCCCCCTATCTAGCTAGTAGTTGGGCCTCTCGCACCACCTCCTAGCTCCATTCTCTCTGTCTATCCGTCTCGCTGGGCCTTATTAGCCTCTAACAAATGGATGTACACCGACCGATCTCTCGCTATACATATAGCTAGCTAGGTCCTTATAACTCGTTTTTACCCACACGTCAATCGATCTACCTCATTAGTTGTGTCTCTCCCTTCCTCCGACAAACAACAATTGATCTACCGATCTAGTTAGGTTTTCTTACCAAACACATGATTCCCCTTCATCATCCATGGATGCGTCCCGACAGATCTATCACTCACAGGCACACACAGAAACACATCCCCACTCTTATTGATAACATTGCAGTTCCACCCTCAGTTTGTCTAGTAGGCCTCTCCCACCATCTTCGAGAAGCAACTCCATCACCCATCCAGCACTCTACCCCTCTCCCTCCCTCTCCCCCACTCTCTCTCTCTCTCCTCTATCTCTCTCCCATCATATTTCCCGTCCTTCAGTTATGTATGGATGTCGACCGATCTCTCTCAAGACATAGCTGGGTCTATCCTTCTCAACACATATACGAGTCGTTCTACCTCTATAGTTAGGCCTCTGCCTACCCCCCCACCACCCCCTCCCCCCCACACACACACCGATACATCGAGCGCTCTAGTCATGTCTCCCTGCCACACACAAACTTGACATGTGCCCTCTAACGTTCCGGTAGGTTAGTCACCCTATATCTTTGACTTGTACACACACAATTTCGATGGCTCTCTTCATCGATCTTGCACCCACCCACTTGATCCTCTCTTCGACTCTATCGATAGCTATGACCCCTCCCTCTCTTCTCATGGATTGCCCGACCCTCTATGTATGATATGGATAGGCCTCCATTTCACACACATTGCATGCAAAATTTTGTTTGAGATGTCATCGACACATATTCCCACAAATAATTCACGAAATCAACCCCCACCCCACCCCCACCCTAAAACAAAAAACACTCACGAACGCGGTTTGTATCTCTCACACACATCCACGTAGGTGGGGAACATGCACAAAGAGAAGAGGTGCATGCACGGCGCACGTACTCCCGTCTCTTTCCCAACCACACCCGCGCGGGTACACGGTGGAGCTCATTTCTGTACGAAAAAGGCAGTCCACGTGGTAATTTGGCACGTGTACTGGTTGTCCACTTGGTGGAGGGAGGATCGTCTACCACGGGTGAACAAACAAATTGCGACTTGACGTGCTTTGTTAAAAAAAGAGGCAAACTATGTGGGGCCTACCTTAGAGGCAAGGCTCTATACACTGGACTATTTTTGATGTGTCCCGTCAACTCGCAGAATGAGGAGAAGCTTGCTTAGTATGCCGTCTCCCCCGCCCACGGGCGCGGTGGCTCGCATGATGAGGTGAAGCCTGCTTACTACACCTTACGCCCGCTCCCTCGCCCATGCGCGCGGTGGCTCGCAGGACGAGGAGAAAAATTTACTACTCCCTCCGTTTACTCCTCGTCTCTACTACCTTGGTTATAGAGATTATATCATATTGTTTGGAATATATATGTCCTTTAGTAGATTTCAGTATGAACTACTAGTACATACTCCAAACACTGATGTATATAGACGTATTTTAGAGTGTAGATTCACTCATTTTGCTCCGTATGTAGCACTCTCCCTCACCCCTCGACCCTCGCCCAAGTGGTGGATGTGCAGCAATTCATTTGGTCTCATATAACTAGAACGATATATACTGCACTACCATTATTGCTCGACTTCCCGAAGAGGCGAAGAGTCAATCGCAAGGTCAATATTTTGGAGATGCCAAGCGCAAGGTTATAGGAGAACGAGTAGTAGGTGCCGCGTCATTTATAAATAAAGTTTTTTTTCTTCAGTGGCACGTGCGCAATATGATAGGTTCATATGGAGAGAAAAGGAGTACATAGTCAGGACGGGCCAGCCTACACGGTTGCTTGCTGGGTTTGCTCTCTTCACACTCTCTCGCACAAAACGACTGTGGCCACATCTCTAACATCCCGGCGGATCACGTCCGCTTGGGGAAGGGGTGGATGCTTAGTGTAGATGCGGTGGCCGTCGCCGACGGCGAAAACCCACTGTCGGCACGTCCCGATCAAGGGTCCCCACCGTTCTCTCTCACAAAGCCGGTGAGGTTGCCTTCGTCCCTTGCTCACTGACGCGACGTGGGCAGTTGCCGCCTCCCGCCGCCCTCCTCAAGGTTGAGCTACGTCCCTCAGGTACAACTCCCTTTACAGCCGGCTTGCACCACTGCTCCAGCTGCCCACATCACTCCCTGTGGATATTTCTCTACTTCTTTGCCCCGCACATACCTCTACTGGCTTCTACGTATTGTATTTGTGATGAGTTTATGTCTCATCAACTAGTCCCAGTAATCTTATTCTAATCACGCTTGTTCAATTTCTTTGCCACAGGGATGCTCATCTCGATTTTGGTGAAACTGCACAAAATGATCCGATGGTCAAAAAGTTGCAAACTTCACTTATTAGGAAGCTCGAACGTTGTGAGCAAATTGAAGCCTGGTCAGGGTTCATGGTTCAAGGGCTAGGGACTGCATGGATCGTTTTTTTCTTTAGCTGCCTCTGTTCCAAAATAAATGTCAACTTTAGTAGTAGTACAAGTTTGTACTAAAGTTTGCAAAAAGTTGAGAAACTTATTTTGGAACGGAGGGAGTACATATTTGCTATGATCTGTCAATCATTGAGATGCAATAGCATGCATGTTAGTATCCTTTGTATTTGATGAAATGTTGCAACGGGCAACCTTGGACGCAAGATACATGTAACAGAAGCTGGAAGCTTCATAGCATTGTACAAATTTATCTTGCTGATAAATTACAGTACGTACTATACTAGTACTTCCTCCGTTCCTAAATATAAGTCTTTGTAGAGATTTCACCATGAACCACATGTGGATGTATATAGATGCATTTTAAGTGTAGATTCATTCATTTTGTTCCGTATGCAGTGGAATCTCTACAAAGACTTATATCTACTAGTAATAGCTAGCCCCCACTACTAGGAATTCTCTATCCTCTCCTTGAGCCATGTCATCAAAATTGATGTAGCCGTTAGATGAAGTAAATCAGTCCATAATAGCCGTCTGATCTTGACGTTGAGAGGCTCCGCACTAAGCCACATGCAAGCATGCAGAAATACCGTGCCACATGCATGTGAGTGGGTTTTAAATCACATCAACATGTCTGCATGCAAGCATGCACCGGTAGCATGCATGTAAGTGAGCTTTTAAGTCCCATTAACATGTCAAAAAGAAAAATATAATCCCATTATGCAGTAGGAGTTCAGGAGTTGGCTGATCTTTTTTCCTTACGTGGGATGATCTAAATGATGATGGGAGTTTATTTAGTTTGGCTACCACATTTGTCATGCGGTTATAGAGTTTTTTTGTTCTATGAAATCGATAATTTTGCGCAGAGAGATATACCGGTGTTCCGCGCCAACGCGCGGGGACTCATCTAGTAATATTTAGGAACGGAGGGAGTACTATGTAAAGAGTTAGGTGTCGCACGGTGATAGTAGTGTGAGGTGGGCCATGTAATCACTGAGCCTGCGTGTTTTCACTGCTCTTGCACGCCTCCACTGTAAGAATGGAGAAAATTGTAATCTAGTAGTAGTAGTATACCTCCTTTTGCCGAAAGCGTGGGACATCCAACAGTCCTACCACCTCAGTAATAAAGACCAATGAGCCGTCAAATCACATAGACCCAACAGTAAGTTGGACGGACGAAGAAACCATCACTCTTGCGCTAGTGAGAGGTCGCGTCCGCTTTGCCTGGGCATGAATGCGGCACCGACTCTTTGGAGCGGCGCTGACTGTTTCGGGCGGGAAGCGCGTGGGGGCGATGGAGGGGCTTTGGGTGGGCCAGGCTGGTCAGGAGTGGGCGTGGCAGCTGTCCGCATGTCCCTACCGGACACGCCCGGAAACGAGAGGATGCACCGACTCTCGCGGCTAAAATCGTACACTACACAACATCTCTCTATAGGAGTAGGTCGATCTATCACTCTTTCTAACACACACATGGTGTTAAACACACACACACACACACACACACACAAGCGCGCGCGCGCACGCACGCACCTTGGTCCCGTTGCACCTTCTAACGTGACTTATTACACCTAGACGGAGGGAGTAGTAAGTATACGAGATACGGTGGCACACTGACTTAAGTCGAATACAAGTGGCCAAAATTTGTGTGCATGTTATAATAAGGATTCACTTAAAATAGTACGTGAGCGAACAGAGGGATCAATTGGACAGTGTTCCCGAGTAGTAGCGAGATGTGTGAGGTAAGATACACTGTTGGCGCTTTTAATTTTTCTTATTAACTTGTTTGTTTCACCCTCTGACTGGTGGGACCCAACGTACTACATGGAGAGAGGTAAGGTGACTAAGGATGCATTATTTCTGCACCACTATGGATAGTCTTACCACCAAAGCCACATGACATGATTATGATTGAAATCCCAATGACTCCCACACACACAAAAAAACACACGGCATGCTTGTCACACGAATGCAGGAATGTATAAAAGGTTATTTCCCTCTCGTTGAACATAACGGGAGGGTTGTGTAGCTGGTTAGCCCGTTCGCTCACTCTCTCGCCCTCTCCCGCTGGAACCTCAACGCTTGTAGTTGCTCTCTTCACACTCTCTCGCCCTCTCTAGATCTAAACAAGACTTCGTTAGCCTCTCTCTCCCCTCACTGCTGCTCAAAGAGCCGGCAGGATCCGTCCGCCGGGAAGGGAAGGAGGCTTAACACTGTCGCCATCGGCGAGGGACTACCGGCACAGCTATTCACTTTCCACCCAGCGGCCGCACGGGAGGGCCTCCGACCCCTTCTTCTTCGCCACCGTCTCGTCGCCCACCGAACCACGCCCCAAGAACCTTAAGGTATAATTTACTTACTCCACATGCATTGCTCTAGCTGCATGTATACCATGAATCTAGGACGTGGTTCAAAGAGGAAAGGAGTGGGGGAAAGTAGTGGGAAAAGTTGTATATAGCATGAATCTAGGACGTGGTTCAAAGAGAAAATGAAGGGGGAAAGTTGTATAGCATTAATCTAGGACGTGGTTCAAAGAGGAAAGGAATGGGGGAAAGTAGTGGGGAAAATTGTATCACATAAATCTAGGACGTGGTTCAAAGAGGAAAGGAAGGGGCGAAAGTACTAGTTCAAAAAGGAAAGGAAGGGACAAGGCTGTAGAGTTTGAGCAGGACTAGATTTGCTGCGCCCACATAGGGAAAGGCGTCTAAAGATAACAAAACTAAGACCAACACAAATATGCTCCTTGGTTGCTTGTTCTTTGTTGCAAAAGACTGTGCATGACCACAGTACATCGGTAGATGCACATGGTGCTGGCGCGTCCACTGTCCCGTGCAACTCATTAGCTGTTGTTAATCTAAGGCCCTGTTTGGTTAAAAACTCCCTAGTCCGTACCTGCTGGGTTCCAGGGACTAAACATGGACTAGAGGTTATTAAATGACATGCTAAAAGACCATGTTACCCCTAGTAATGAACTAATAGAGATAAGGTGCGATGCGTGGCAGGGGCAGCTATTGGAAAAAGTCCCAAAAAGACTCCCTCAGGGTCTTCTTTCTTTAGTCCCAAATGCCCACTTTTAGTCCCTAAAAGTCCCTCCTCTTTGGTTTAGATGGGACTGACATGGAGTTTTTTTAGTCCCTACACCAAAATGTCCCTGTAAACAAACACCCTCTAATAATGCCGCTGGAAAATTGATGCAATGCCACAGTTAAAAGCAAATTACATGTTTAACGAATTTTATTGTTAATATAATCTCTATGTTAATATTAATCAATGCCACCGTTTGAGAAATGCTACTGTCTTGCTTTCTTTCCCATTTAGATAAGGTAGATACTTCTTTTTGTTGGCTTCTGTGTCATCACTACTAGGAAAAAGCTTTTTAACAATGGGATATTTGGTCGTTAAAAGATAGATTGTGGTCGCTAAAAGTCATTAACGACCACAAAATGGTGGTCGGTATAGGCTCCGTCGTTAAAAGTAATAACGACCACCCTTTCCCATCGTTATTTTGTAATGATGGGACAACGTGTCGTCGTTAATTCTGAGAAAATAACGACCACAATTTTGGTATTAACAACCACTTTTGTCATCATTAAAAGCATTTTACCATCCATTTCACAATTTTGATTTCCTTTAATGATCCATCTCAATTGGTACAACCAACGGCTTCATGTTGCATGCAACTTTTCATGATTGGCAAGCACACCAATCATGCACAAAAAATTTCGAACAGTTAAAGTGTTATAACATGTTTTCATTAACCAAAACCACAAATATTGAACAAGATCCTCGCATACACTGCTGTAGTTGAAACACCATTTAGAAAATATGAACGAACAACACTTTGTAGACAACCATTGTATTTGTTCATCTGTAACTAAAAAACAAACACAACAGGAAAATATAAATATATCATTTTCTTCGTTATCTTCAGCCACGCCACACCATCAGATGTCTTTGTATTCAAGTGCATATCATTCTTCACCAAAAATTGATGCCTCGTGATGCTTGTATTACGATGGACTGTAAAAAAACATAATGATTTATAAGTCAATAGATATAAACAAATTCACACAAAGGACAATATCATATATGAAGAAGTTTGCACGTGCATTAAGTTTAGACCAGATAAAAATGTATACTATGCCTCATAGCTCAGACGCATCTCAATGCAAATTCTTTTTATTACTCCTTATGTGACAAAGACAAAGTATTCTAAAGAAAGATTAAACGGTGTGTCTCTTGTCTAATTTGCCCAAGACTTGAGTTATAATATTTCTCGGCAAAGAGTTTTTAGCTTTCTTGGTTGCTGGCATATACCCAACAAATAACACTGAACATTATTCTCCTCTACTAAAAAAGAATACTATTGTGCTGGATAATAAGTGATATACATCGTAACCTGGACATCACAGCTAGTGAAGGAACAAGTCAATGCGCTGATTCTAAACCTGAAACAAACACGAACAGAAAGTCAGGACATACATTTATATGTGTACATCAAACTTTTATTGCTTAGATATATCATCAAACAACAAATTCATAAGAAGGAATGAATCTCCCATTCAAAATAGAAATTTCTTCACACAGGCTATGGGTAACAAGCGGGTGAATATATTCCATTATATCTACCAAAATCTAAAAAGATGGCTTGGATGATAAGCTTGTAGATCTAACGACACTGGTACAAATTCTAATATAAAGTTGAAATAAACGATGTTAACTCTGTTTTGCATTGGCCAACACAAATGGAAACAATCTAAAATTTTAGCACAAGAAAAAAGGAAAGGAAAACAAGACAAACCTCATGTGTGTAATTTCGAAGTGACAATGGATTGTGTGCCCACCAGCAACCCATCCACGCATTGGAGCCCACTTCAAGGTTTTACAGACTCGTACGAAGTACGGCCGTGCCGCCTTCCCTAAAAAAAGTACGGCCGTGCCGCCGCGACCAGAACAGCCGGTGATGCGCCCATGGCTCCGGCAACCACGTGGGCCCAGGCGTCTCCTTCACCCAACCGGTCCTCAACGTACCGTTGTAGCTCCTCCTGAGGCGAGTCCCGGCAGCGGACGATGTCGATTTCCCGCTGTATCTCATCCCACGGCGGTGCTCGACGGCAGACGGTGCGTGTCTCGTTGGTAGCTCCTCCCATAATGAGTGCTTGCGACGGGCAACATCGCTTGCCTACTGCACGTGGCGAAGGTGGTGGCTCCCCTGCGCAGAAACAAACATATCACGATCGGGTCAAAGGGAAACAAAGGAGATGGCCAGAGGAAAAGAAGCGTCGGGGATGGGATCATAACAGATCTGTTTTTCCGTTGGAGGGTTATATCCAATGAATAATATAATTTGCGCCAAGAAAATACTGTATTTTATTATATATGAGGACTAAATTAGGCATCAGAGAGATGAGATCGGAACGATAACAACCACACACATGACATAGTGTTTGCTTTTCCTTTTTGAGGGGTGACATGGTGATTGCTAAGGGTAGTTCGTAGTTCGGTCGTGCGATTCGCGCCCCGTGGAGTCTTGCTCTGAGTCTAACGACCAAGCCTTTTTCGGTATGGTCGTTAATAATAGATTTTCTAGTAGTGCATCCACCGCTATTGACCACTAATTGTTTCCTTTGCACCTCTGTGTAAACAGGGTTATCTGCTTCACCTCATTGCCATTGTGACCTTTTGTTGCACTGCACAAAACACTTTTGTTTTAAGAGTGTTTTGTGCAGTTCAACCAAAATGTCACACCGACAACGTTGCTTGATTGCTTGATCTTAGTGGAACTGCACAAGAGGAGATCTTACTTCCTATCCGTTAAGGCGAATTTGGTTCAGATCTTCTTCTTGTGAGTTGTTTGAATTCCGCATCATGAGAGGTCAGTACTAGCCTTCTTTCACATGATTCTGCAGTGTGCATTCATATGTTGTGCTACTTGTACGATAATGTTGCTTGATTTTAATGAACTGCACAAATGGAGATAAGACTTCCAATCTGTATGTGCACCGTAATATCCCATTGAGGTAAGATAAGGATATTTCACAACTGCTGGCCTGTATTTTGCCACTTTCATCAGAAAATTAAGTTTAGTACTATACTTGTGCTCCCTAATTGACATGCCAAATCTTACATTGAAGGCGAAGCTTGTTTGTTATTGAACCAAGTGATGAAGGGGAAGAACAAGGGGAAGAAAAACAAAAATCAACTCCCGGTGCTGTCATGAAAAAGTGGTATTGTCCTTAAGAAGTGCTTCATCTGTGCTGTTTTAAACATTTCATTTCCTTTTTTTCGAGCAAACAGTGATGCTAGCATTTAGTAGTCCTCTTGTCTTTGCACAACAGGATCATCTTCCTCTGAAGAAGAATATGGAGTACGTGAAGTGACTAGTTCCGATTATGCCAGGATGAAGAAGCCTTGTCTATCTTATCATCAGAAGGAACAATTGAAGGATGGTTACATTACTCCCCATAAGACCAAACTAACTTCACCTCAGAAGGACTTGCAAAATCTCCATTTTTTTGTTGTGATGCGCGAGTACAATGTTGTTCTAGGATTCTTTCTGGTGAGTTCCATTTTTCTAAAAGTGTGCTCTACATGGACCATGTATGTGCCTGTTGAAACTGTCAATTCATAGTACAGTTTGCTCTATACTAATCACTTTTTTGTATTTGTGCAAACAAGGGTGCTCAGCTTGATTCAATGGGAACTGCACAAAATGTTCATGAATACATCAAATCATTCATTTCCACCACAAGAAAGGAGGTGCCGATAAGTTCAAGGCGTTGCAACATATAAGGGCGAAATCATACAAGCTACGTGCGAATTTGGTTGATTTTGGTGGAACTGCACAAAAAGAACAGCTGGTTTATTTAGCACGAGGTGCCATGTCAATGTCCGAACTGATGGCAAACCCTGCCCATTCCACAATCGTAGGCATTTGATATTTTGGAATGGGACAACCTTGTCAAATTTTGCTTATTGATTTTAGCAAAACATGCGTTTGATATTTTCGAATGGGACGCCCTTGCTGTCAGCAGCGTCGATCAATTTTTTCTTTATTCTTTAGTTGTGAAGTAAATATTGCCTCTGACATGTGAGTCGCTGAGATGCATAATCATCGATTGTTTTGAATGTTCTCTATGAATTGCCAGGCCTGTGTGTTTGATTGCAATGTACAGAAACGCTAAAAACCTGCTCAAACTCTTTGTACTCCTTCTGTTCCTTTTCGCTTCACACATTGGGAAAGTGCATACTTTTTTGTATAAGATTGGTCAAAGTAGAGATACTTTGACTGCAGACAAAACTTGTATGCAGACTAGAAAGGACCGGAGGGAGTACATGTGAAACTGCTGCAAACGAGGTGATCACCCTGGGAATAATGCTAGTACATATTGTTTTGCATGTTCATCCAATGCAAGTGATATAGGAATTCAAACTAATCAAAATAAATTCATTCATACACGGTTGGATTTCATATAAACATGCCAGATTTCATTACATTTCATACATTCTTCAACTAAAAAGGGGTGCGCTGGAGGTATAATTAATTAACCGAAGCTACCCACCTGTGTCCCGCTGAGCCGAACAGAAACTTCAGTGACTTAACTGCAGGTGCAGTTATGTAACTGACATGTGGCCTGTTGGGCCCACGTGTCAGTCAGCCAACTTCACCAACAGTTAAGTAGAAGCAGCGCTATTCTCCAGCAGAACTCCCCGACTCCATGTCGCCGCCAAGAAGCTAACCGGCCATCAATGGTCAACCCGCCTAGCTTGGCTTCAACAAGAGGGTAGCAGCGGTGGCCTTACTTGTACCCGAGTGGCGGCGACCTACTGTGATCTACTCTTCCTCGTTTTCTGTGTGGCGCGGCCTCGTTGGCAGCAGGCCGGGGCCTCGGCGGAGCCGGCGGTGTCCTCTGCCTCGTTGTTGGCGCCACGGGGCCTCGGCGGAGCAGGGCCTCGTCGACGCCAGCGGAGCGGGGACTCGTCGGAGCCGACATTGTCCTCTGCCTCGTCCTCGGTCTCGCCAAACAACACCTCACCCGCTTCATCGCCCTCTTTGCTAGCCTCTTTGTAGGCCGCCGCAGCCTCCGCCACCCGCATGCGCTCCCGCCAGCGCTCGAGGCGGCCCTTGCGGGTGGAGTAGTACGAGTCGAGCAGCGCCTCCTGCTCCGCCCGCTCCACGGTGATCTGCTCCTCCACCTGCAGATGCTCCTGGAGGAGATGGTGGTTGTAGGCGGCGTCGGCCTGCGCCTCCCGGAACTGCTCCTGACGCATCTGCCTTACACTGTCCATATATTGGGCACGGGCCTTGCCGATGATCATGGTGCAATGCACTGGCGATGATGGCGCAGAGAAGGGGGTTGGCGCCGGATCGTCGACTAGTATGTTCTCCATTGGGACGTCGTCGTCCTCCGGCTGCCTACCGGCCAGCTGGTCGGCAGCAATGGCTGCCATCTCCTTGTGATCCGTCGTCCGCCCGTCCTGAAGAGCGCTGGAGCGCGAGGAAGCCATGGTGGGCAGTAGTGGTGTGGACAGGAGAAAGGGAACGAATGCGGATGACTGCGGCTATGGCCAGCGCAATAGTTTATATAGCAATGGTGGGCGGGCGGAGGGACGGACGTGTGGTACCGGAGTAGCCGCCTCGGCAACCGCGTATCATTAATGTGGGCGGCAGATGGACGGACGGACGGCACTTGTGTCGTTTGAAGGCGGAGCAATCGCCTGCACCGGGAAGCGGGGCGGGTGGCGCTGACTGTTTCGGGTGGAAAGCGCGCGCGGGCGAGGAGATGACTTTACTTGGAGAGGATGACAATGGGGACCCACCAGGTCCATAGCCTACATACGCAAGTGTCTCCTTATTTTATATATATATATGTATAAAACTATACTCCCTCCGTCTAGGTGAATAAGTCGTATTAGAAGGTGCATCACGACCTAGGTGCAAGCAGATTGGTGAAAAAGAAGAATATTTCTCTCTTCTAAACACACACCATTTAATCACAGCAGTTAAGAGGATGCCTTATTAGATACCCATGCAGGCCATCGTAATTCATAGCATGCAAAGCGCTTTTATTTCTTGCCTAATAACCGCATGGACGTGCTGCATGCATTGGTCCTTGCCCGAGCAAAAAAAGGGAGGAAAGGGGTTTCCACGGGAGACAACGAGGCAGAGGTGGAAGCGCTCGCTGGAGTTATTTATTTTTCTTCCCCTGGTTTCCTGACATCACGGCCCACACCATTGTCAACTTATGTAGTACTAGTCAATAAACGAGAGAAGTGCACAAGAAGCGGCCGACAGCTGGGACCAAGCAGCTCGAGCAGTATTTGTGTTTTTGAGGTGTGAGCACTGCAGAGTTTTTCGATGTTTAGCCTAGATATTAATTTTTCTCCTCTGAACAACAACAAAAACATCGCTGCAGGTATTAACTGGGCGGGCTGTGGCCCGTCTAGCCCAGGCCATATATCCAGTCCAGATATTAATTTTTTTTCAAGCTGAAAATGGCTAGCCCAGCTATACTTTTTTTAGGAATACCTAGGCAAGGTCAAGTTGTTATTCTCCGCCCCGCTGGGCTGCAAATCTTTCCTAGGAGGGATGCATTAGGCTTAACAAGAAAATGGGCTTTAAGAAATAATAAATGGGATGTAATTATAAAAACTGGCCAGTAACTATAAAAAAAATACACCAAACACGTGATTACTTTATAAAATATTATTTTTGGATATTGAAAATTTTAATTTCATTAATTGTTGCGAGCGCAATGTTTCGTTGGATTTTTACGTAATATAAATTTATATTAAAATTGTATTTAATCTGACTAGAAATTTTGGGATAAAAATACTTTGGATCCCATCAAAATGTGGGAAATTTTATTGAATTCTGTTTTAAACGGTTGGTTGAAATGGGCTGTACTTTTAACAAACTGTAAATGGGCTGTAGTAAATTCCATTAGAATTCAAAAATGCGCTACAGATTCTTACAAATCTCAAATGGGCTATAAGTTCTCTGCCACACACTTCTGGCCTTACTAAGTTGACGCATCCCCTAAAAAAACAGAGTTAACGCGTATGCAAGGCTTTTTCAACTTATAGTCAACACACGGTTCTAGCAGCAGTGGCCGTTGGATGTCCATCCAACGGATGCCGTGCTTCTTCTTCAATCTCGGATATTCTAGCTTCACCCGCCCAAAAAATGATTCCTCCCCCTGACATCTGGGGCACACCGTTTCGGAAGCTGACCTGTGGGCCTACTAAGTTGACGTACCAAGGGCTTTGTCAACTTAATCAATATAAACGATTCTAGGTGCAGTGACCGTACAATGTCCATCCAACGGCCGTAGTGCTTCTTCAACCTCTAGTCTTCTTGCTCTAGCCGCCCAAAGCAGCGCCGGTTGTGCCGCCTGCTCCTGCCTCCCGTGGCCGGCTGTGCTGCCGTGGAGGCCTCACCACCCCCTACTATTCCCACCGCTGGCCAAGCCCTGTGGCGACGACAGCCTCACACCGCAGCCGAACGAGTGAACCCTCATACTCCTCTCCGCATGGGCATCCACTGCCGCGTCACCGGCTCCGCCTCGTCCCCTTCCTAGGTCTCACCGTCGTCCACCGCCCTGGTGCTCTCGGCGCGGCGTGGTCAACATGGAAGGAACGACTTCCATCAGACGTGGACTGTACGTGGAGAGGCTGACAGCTGGGTCCACAGCGGCAGCAAGGAAGTGCCTCCTTATTACGCGGAAAATAATGATTCCTCCACCTGACAGCAGGGACCCACCGGACGGGCCACCAGTATTTTGCGAAAAAATCGTTTCCCCTTGACTGCTGGGACCCACCGGACAGGCCACCGTATTTCGCGAAAAAAAGTTCCCCCCGCTGTCAGCTCGGACCCACTGGAAGTGCCTCCTTATTACGCACAAAAAAATGAATACTCCCCTAGCTAGCTGGGACCCACCTTGCTGGGAGGCTGACTTGTGGGCCTACTAAGTTGATGAGGACGAAGGGCTTTGTCAACTTAGTCAATATGAACAATTCTAGCTCCAGTGACCGTACGATGTCCATCCAACGGCCGTAGTGCTTCTTCAACCTATGGTCTTCTTGCTCGAGCCGCCCAAAGCAGCGCCGGTCGTGCCGCATGCTCCTGCCTCCCGTGGCCGGCTGTGATGCCGCAGAGGCCTCACCGTCCCCTACTATTCCCACCGCTGGCCAGGCCCTGCGGCGACGGCAGCCTCCCACCGCAGCCGAACCAGTGAACCCTCGTAGTCCTCTCCGCGCGGGCTTCCACTATCGTGTCGTCCCCTTCCTAGGCCTCACTGTCGTCCACCGCCGTGGTGCTCTCCGCACGGCGTGGTCAACGTGACTTCCATCGGAAGAGTACTATACGTGGAGAGGCTGACAACTGGGTCCACGGCCACAGCACAGTTTTTTTGTGATTTGCCAAGTAAGTCGCTTTGTCAGGCCTGTTGGGCTGCAAATCTTTTAAGACAAGGAGAGCTTTCATTCGGCTGGCCGAGAAAATGGCCCATCAGTAATGAGAAATGGGCTGTACATTTTTAAAACACATCAAACCGACAATTAGTTTCAAATATCTTTTTTTTTAATTTCAAAATTTTAAATTACATTAATTTTTATGCGTGGAGAATTTGTTGGATTTTATATTGATATACATTTATTTTTAAAATCAGTTTGAATGTGAGTCGAAATTTCGGTATTAAAAACAGTTCGGACCGCACCGAAATATGCAAAATTTCGTATAATTTTTTAGCCGTTGCCACAATATGGGTTGTAATGCTAACAAAAAGAACATGGGCTCCAAAAAAACCTTAAGAATTAGCAAACGGGCTGTAAATTATTAGAAATAATGGTAGATGGGCTGTATGCTGTTTTCCACAGATTTGAGGCTTTCCTAAAAAAAGGTTGACGCACAAGCACTGACTGTTGGATGTCCATCCAACGGCCGTCGTGCTTCTTCAATCTCTGCTCTTCCTTCTCCAGCCGCTCAAATAAGGGACGGTGGGACTGCCTGCTCCCTCCTCCTCGCGACCGGCTGTGCTTCCGCGCAGGCCTCACCGCCCAACCGTACTCCCATCGCTGGCCTAGCCATCCCTCTACTCACCCACACCTGTTGTTATTCTCCGGCGACGGCAGACGAACCAGTAAACCCTCGTACAATCGTACTCCCCTCCGCGTGGGAAACAACTGCCGAGTCTTCCCTGCCTCCGTGTTGTCCCCTTCCTAGGCCTCATCGTCGTCCACCGCCCTGGTGCTCTCGGCGCGGCGTGGTCAACGTGGTCAAGGAACGACTTCCATCGAACGTGGACTGTACGTGGAGAGGCTGACAGCTGGGTCCACATCCGCAGCAAGGAAGTGCCTCCTTATTACGTGGAAAATAATGATTCCTCCACCTGACAGCTGGGACCCATCGAACGGGCCACTGTATTTCGTGAAAAAACGTTTTCCCCTGACTGCTGGGACCCACCAGCTACATCTTCGCACGCAAGGAAGTGCGTCCGGGAAAAAAATTGATTCGCCCCCTGACTGCTGGGACCTACCAGCTACATCTTCGCAGGCAAGGAAGTGTCTGACAGTCGGGACCCACCTGGTCGAAGCACACATAGCGTTGTCATTCTGGTCGCGAACGTGTACGTACATATATACTGGTCGATGTAGAGGCTCGCACGTGTCGTAGTAGAGGCGCGCACGTGTCGTAGTAGAGGCGCACACGTAGTATGTACACATACGTACATCGGCCATGGTGCAAGAAAGAAAATACAGCCACGTATGTGTACATACGGGCGGGGTCTCGAACGCCTACTCGCGTATATGTACGGCCAGGGCTCGTGTACATTGCTGGGTCGGAACGGAGAAACAACGTCATCGTCGTGTTCATGGGGAGGCAACGGAATGCGTCGTGTTCATCGGGAGGGCTTGGACGGAACAGGCAATGGAAACGAGGCCTGGCGTACCGCAGAACAGAGGAAACGACCTTGTGTTCGATCGGCCACGTTGAAACGGGATCCTGTTCATCGGGAGGGGTCTGGCGTACCGCAAAACAGAGGAAACGGACCTCCTACGGTCGAAACGGGGGTCCTGTTGATCGGGAGGGGTGTGGCGTACCGCAAAACGGATGAAGCGGACTTGTGTTGGAGTGCTACGGTCGAAACAGGGGTCCTGTTCATTGGGAGGGGTGTGGCGTACCGCAAAACGGGACTCCACGGGATACTGTTCATCTCCACCATCGACCCCCTCCAGCCTCCACAAGCTACTGTTCATCCACCGTCGACCTCCTCCAGCCTCCACCTGCGATTGTTCATCCACGGGCTCCTGTTCATCCAGCTTCCACGGCGCGCTACTCCACCGGCTACTGTTCAACCAGCCCTCTCCACGGGCTCCTGTTCAACCACCCCTCCACGGGCTACTGTTCATCCCGCCCTCCACTATCTACTGTTCATCCTGCCCTCCACGGGGTGGTCCTGTTCATCCAGCCCTCCACGGGGGTCCTGTTCATCCAGCCCCAACCGGCTCGATCGATCGGGGTCCTGTTCATCCGGAGGCAACACCATGGGGTCCTGTTCATCCACCCCCACGGGGAACTGTTCATCCACCCCCCCCCCGCAACGCTCACTGTTCATCTAGAGGCAGCATCAATCGGCTTCAGGTAGCAGCAGTAGCGAAGGAATCACTCGATTGGGTTCAGTTAACAGCCATCAATCGATCGCTCGGGCTCAGTAACGCGTAGCCTGCAGTGCAATCGCTCGGGTTCAGTTAGAGCCCAACGCCTCGCTCGGGTTCAGTTAGAGCCAACGCCTCACACACACGCGCGTACGTGTACGAGAGAAACGCGCATCGCTCGCCCCCGACCTCCCACCGTAACCGGGAACTCCCCGAAATTTTCCTCCCCCTCGCTTCTACCATGGTTTTTTTCCATCATGGACGGCCCAAAGAATGTCATGCAGCTGCGTCTCCGGCCCGCCCAGGACGACAAGCCCATTTTCTGTCATGATTTTTTTTTCATAGAAGTAGGAGCCCACCACATCTATGATGATATCGGGTTTTGTCACAATTATCGTCATAGAAGTGTCATATGTATGACAGAATTTTTTTTCGTTCGGCCCAAAGTGTCATGGATGTGTCTTTTTTTTGTAGTGGTGCCTTAGCAATGGATGGCATCGACGCAGAGGAGACCGCCGATTACTGCCGTGTTTGGTACGTAGGTTTGTCCTACTACCGCCGTGTTTGGGACTAGAGGCATTTGGTTTACACCGAGACTTCTGAACACTTAGATTTGTTGGGTCGCAAAGGCGAATCGCCCTTAAATCTTTTGCGACCGACATTGCAAAAAAATCCCCCAATTATGTATTCAGTGCCTTAGCAATTTGCAGCCGAGATTACAAAGAATCCCCGCAATTCTGTATTTAGTGCCTTAGCAATGGATGGCATCGACGTGGAGGAGGCCGCCGACTACCGCCATGTCTGGGACCTAGTTCAACAAGAGTTGCAACAAGTTAACGCGCGACAAGATGAGATAACCGATGGGCTTCAGAAAGCCAATGAGCATGTTTAACAGTAGTTGTCCAAATCCAAAAGGCGTCATATTGAGGAACTTCAGAAAGCCAATGAGCATAGTAAGAATGTTGAGCAACAACTCTCGGAATCCAAAAAGAGTCACATTGAAGAACTTGAAAAAGCATATTAGCATGGTGTACCAAATTTGAGTTGATTCCGAGGAAGTCGAAAAAATCACTTGCCTACAAAAATTGGTTTAAGTGAGACCAAACGGTCCTTCCCTAAGCTTGCGAGTTTTTGACCATCTCTAAATTATCCCAAATTTGTCTCACGTGGTGGCATGTAGGTCATAGAAAGGATTATCAGAGAATTGCCCTCTGTTGTGTTGGTGGCCCACATGTGACTTGCCACAATACATGTCCATGAACTTTCGTCTGAGTGCGCCTGATGTTTTTGCCCTCCTCGTTCAGGAACACGACGGCTTTCGGGTCCAGCGAGTGCTTGCCACAGTACATGCCCATGAGAGCTGAATCATGACGTCACACTTTCATCTCCTAGCTACTTTCAACATCCTGCTACCACCTGCACCTCTAGCATTCAGGTTGAGCGAGTGCTTGCAACAACACATGCCGATGATGAGCTGCATCATGATCGCGACAAGATGAGGTCACTGATGAGCTTCAGAAAGCCAATGAGCATGTTCAAAAACATCTGTCCGAATTCAAATCCTATCTCGGAAAGCCAATGAGCATAGTAAGAATGTTGAGCATCAGCTCTCGGAATCCAAAAATCATCACATTGAAGAACTTCAGAAAGCATATTAGCATGGTGTACAAAATTTGAGTTGATTCCGAGGAAGTCGAAAAAATCACTTGCCTACAAAAACTGGTCGACGCGGAGGAGGCCGCTGACTACCACCGACAGTACATGTCCATGATGAGCTGCATCATGACGTCGCGCTTTCATCTCCTAGCTACTTTCAACATCCTACTGCCACATGCACGAGAGCAACGTTGTTGCTGAGATATGTTCTCTGATCTTTCTGCATGTGAATAAACCAGACCCAATTGTTCATGGAGATCTTATAAATGCGAACAGTAGCGGCTCGACGCAGAGGAGGCCGCCTACTACCGTAGTGTTTGGAGCAGGAGAGACTCGACGCAGAGGAGGCCGCCGACTACCACCGTGTCTGGAGCAGGAGCGGATCGACGCGAAGGAGGCTGCCGACTACCGCGTCTCTGGTACGTAGGTTTGTCCGACTACCGCCGTGTTAGGGACCAGAGGCATTTGGTTTACATCGAGACTTTTGAACATTGAGATTTGTTGGGTCGCGGAGGCGAATTGCCCTTAAATCTTTTGCGACCGAGATTGTAAAGAAATCCCCCAATTATGTATTCAGTGCCTTAGCAATGGATGGCATCGACGCGAAGGAGGCCGCCAACTACCGCCGTATCTGGGACCTAGGCCAATGAGCATGTTCAACAGCAGCTGTCTGGATCCAAAAGGCATCATATTGAGGAACCTCAGAAAGCTAATGAGCATAGTAAGAATGTTGAGCATCAGCTCTCGGAATCCAAAAAGCGTCACATTGAAGAACTTCAGAAAGCAAATTAGCATGGTGTACAGAATTTGCGTTGATTCCGAGGAAGTAAAAAAAATCACTTGCCTACAAAAACTGGTCGACGCATAGGATGCCGCAGACTACCACCTAATACGTCTCCGTCGTATCTATAATTTTGATTGTTCCATGCCAATATTCTACAACTTTCATATACTTTTGGCAACTTTTTATACTATTTTTGGGACTAACATATTGATCCAGTGCCCAGTGTCGGTTCATGTTTATTGCATGTTTTTTGTTTCGCAGAATATCCATATAAAACGGAGTCCAAATGGGATAAAAACTAACGTAGATTTTTTGGAACATATATGATTTTTGGGAAGAAAAATCCATGCGAGACGATGCCCGAGGGGGCCACGAGGTAGGCGAGGCGCCCCAGGGGGCAGGCGCGCCCCTGACCCTCGTGGCCACCCCGTAAGGCGGTTGATGCCCTTCTTTCTCCGCAAGAAAGATAATATCCGGATAGAGATCGTGTTAAAATTTCAGCCCAATCGGAGTTACGGATCTCCGGGAATATAAAAAACGGTGAAAGGGTAGAATCTGAGAACGCAGAAACAGAGAGACACAGAGAGACAGATCCAATCTCGGAGGGGCTCTCGCCCCTCCCACGCCATGGAGGCCATGGATCAGAGGGGAAACCCTTCTCCCATCTAGGGAGGAGGTCAAGGAAGAATAAGAAGGAGGGGGGCTCTCTCCCCCTCGCTTCCGGTGGCATCAGAGTGCCACCGGGGGCCATCATCATCACCGCAATCTTCACCAAAAACTTCACCGCCATCATCACCAACTCTTCCCCCCTCTATGCAGGGGTGTAACCTCTCTCTTACCCGATGTAATGTCTACTTAAACATGGTGCTCAACGCTATATATTATTTCCCAATGATGTATGGCTATCCTATGATGTTTGAGTAGATCCGTTTTGTCCTAATGGTTATTTGATGATCGTGATTGGTTTGAGTTGCATGTTTTATTATTGGTGTTGCCCTATGGTGTTCTCCATGTCGCGCAAGCGTGAGGGATCCCTGCTGTAGGGTGTTGCAATACGTTCATGATTCGCTTATAGTGGGTTGCGTGAGTGACTGAAACACAAACCCGAGTAAGGGGGTTGTTGCGTATGGGATAAAGAGGACTTGATGCTTTAATGCTATGGTTGGGTTTTACCTTAATGATCTTTAGTAGTTGCGGATGCTTGCTAGAGTTCCAATCATAAGTGCATATGATCCAAGTAGAGAAAGTATGTTAGCTTATGCCTCTCCCTCATATAAAATTGCAATAATGATTACCAGTCTAGTTATCGATTGCCTAGGGACAAATAACTTTCTCGTAACAAAAAGCTCTTTAATAAAACTAACTTACTTGTGTCTTTACCTAAACAGCCCCTACCTTTTATTTACGTGCTCTTTATATTCTTGCAAACCTATCTAACAACACCTACAAAGTACTTCTAGTTTCATACTTGTTCTAGGTAAAGCGAACATCAAGCGTGCGTAGAGTTGTATCGGTGGTCGATAGAACTTGAGGGAATATTTGTTCTGCCTTTAGCTCCTCATTGGGTTCAACACTCTTACTTATCGAAAACGGTTGCGATCCCCTATGCTTGTGGGTTATCAAGACGCCGTTGCCGGGGAGTCATAGCGTGGTGTGAATATTCTCGTGTGTGCTTGTTTGCTTTATCACTAAGTAATTTTTATTTGCTGTTCTTAGTTGTTCTTTATCTGTAGTTATGGATATGGAACATGAAATACCAAAAAAATTAGGTGTACTTTCTGCTCATGGAGATGGGGAACCTCCTAAAACCCTCGATGCTGGTTATGTGAAAGATATTATGTACTACTTTAATAATCCTGAGAAAACCCCATTCAATTATGTAATGGGAGTAACGTTGGATCAACGTGAATACTTTAGGGATTACCGCTTGACACAAAAAGGGAAACTATTATGGGATCAAATTCATATATTGAACTGGTATGCTAGGCAACTATGCTTGAGATATGATTATACTTGTTGCTCTAGGGTGAAGGATCCACACCTTCCCTTTTCATGTGAATTTAGTGATAATGAAACCTTGGCTTCTTATGCTAGAGGTATATATGATTACTATGATGTGGAACAAATAGAAGAATTTGTTGCTTTTAAGGGTGCTTATGAAATTGAATCTTTGTTTGAAAAGTATGAAGCTTTTGATGATGATGTTTATAGGCCTGAAAATTTAGCTATGATAATTATGAATATAATTCCTATATTAATGCACTTATTGAGAAAGTCTCCGCTGTGCAAGAAGAGACTAATATTTTGTAGGAATCTATGGAAGAAGAAGTTGATGAAACTGTGAGCTCATTGTATGAAAAAGATGAGGAGTAGAGCGAAGAACAAAAGGAGGAAGAGCGGATTGATCACCCGTGCCCACCTTGTAATGAGAGTAACTCTTAAACTCATACATTGTTTAATTCCCCTTCGTGCTTACCGAAGGATGAATGCTATGATAATTGCTATGATCCCGTTGATTCTTTTGAAATATCCCTTTTTGATGATGCTTGCTATGCTTGTGGCCAAGATGCCAATATGAATTATGCTTATGGAGATGAATTTGCTATAGTTCCTTATGTTAAACATGAAATTGTTGCTATTGCACCCACGCATGATAGTCCTATTATCTATTTGAATTCTCCCAACTACATTATATCGAAGAAGTTTGCCCTTATTAAGGATTACATTGATGGGTTGCGTTTTACTATTACACATGATGATCTTGATAGATATAATATGCATGTGCTTTCTGCTCCTACTTGCAATTATTATGAGAGAGGAACTATATCTCCACCTCTCCATGTTTCCAATATGATAGAATTGCAAGAAACTGTTTATACTATGCATTGGCATTTACTATGTGTGCATGAATTGTTCTTTTATGACATGCCGATGCATAGGAAGAGAGTTAGACTTCGTCATTACATTATATATGTTACTTTGTGCTCACTACTAAATTATAAATCATTGTTAATTAAAATTGGCTTTGATATACCTTGGGATCCGGGTGGATCCATTACTTGAGCACTATATGCCTAGCTTAATGGCTTTAAAGAAAGCGCTGCCAGGGAGACAACCCAGAAGTTTTATAGAGTCATTTATTTCTGTTGAGTTCTTTCATATAGTTTAAAAACAACAAAAATAAAGAGGGGAACCCAAAACTTTTTCAAAAAGGAAAGTGAAAGTGAGAAAGACAAGCATTGTTGAAGTGGGAGAGGTCCTTTAACTTTGTTCATGCTCACGGCAACTTTCTGAATCATGATTATAGAAACTTTTCAACAAAAATAATTATCCCCTTGTACAATCCCATTGTATTATAAAAATAATGTGCCAAGGTTTGCCTTTAGGATGTTTACATTTGCTTGATGGTCTGTACGATGCAGGACAGAAACTTTGGCTGTAGTGCGAGATTTTACATTTTTAGCTGAAACGTCAAATAGTTCTGATTCGTTTTGCACTGTCTTCCTATACAAATTTTTTAGTTTTCCTAATTTTGGCAGAATTTTTCAAGTATCATAAGTATGATGAATGTTCAGATTATTACAGACTGTTCTGTTTTAGACAGATTCTGTTTTTTGATGCATAGTTTGCTTGTTTTGATGAAACTATCGATTAATATCAGTGGATTAAGCCATGGAAAAGTTATATTACAGTAGACCCAATGCAAAAATAAAATATGAATTGGTTTGCAACAGTACTTAGAGTAGTGATTTGCTTTATTATACTAACGGATCTTACCGAGTTTTCTATTGAAGTTTTGTGTGGATGAAGTGTTCGATGATCGAGAAGGTCTCGATGTGAGAAGAAGGAAGAGAGGCAAGAGCTCAAGCTTGGGGATGCCCGAGGCACCCCAAGTAAATATTCAAGGAGACTCAAGCGTCTAAGCTTGGGGATGCCCCGGAAGGCATCCCTCTTTCTTCAACAAGTATCGGTATGTTTTCGGATTCGTCTCGTTCATGCGATATGTGCAATCTTGGAGCGTCTTTTGCTTTAGTTTTCATTTTTCTTTTATGCACCATGCTGGTATGAGGTAGTCCTTGGTTGATTTATAGAATGCTCTTTGCACTTCACTTATATCTTTTGAGTATGGCTTTATAGAATGCTTCATGTGCTTCACTTATATCATTTGAAGTTTGGATTGCCTGTTTCTCTTCACATAGAAAACCGTCATTTGTAGAATGATCTTTTGCTTCACTTATATTTGTAAGAGCGTGGGCATATCTTTTGTAGAAAAAATTAAACTCTCTTGCTTCACTTATATCTATTTAGAGAGATGACAGGAACTGGTCATTCACATGGTTAGTCATAAAATCCTACATAAAACTTGTAGATCACTGAATATGATATGTTTGATTCCTTGCAATAGTTTTGTGATATAAAGATGGTGATATTAGAGTCGTGCTAGTGGGTAGTTGTGGATTGTAGAAATACTTGTGTTGAGGTTTTTGATTCCCGTAGCATGAACGTATGGTGAACCGTTATGTAACGAAGTTGGAGCATGATTTATTTATTGATTGTCTTCCTTATGAGTGGCGGTCGGGGACGAGCGCTGGCCTTTTCCTACCAATCTATCCCCCTAGGAGCATGCGCGTAGTACTTTGTTTCGATGACTAATAGATTTTTGCAATAAGTATGTGAGTTCTTTATGACTAATGTTGAGTCCATGGATACACACTCTCACCCTTCCACCATTGCTAGCCTCTCTAGTATCGCGCAACTTTCGCCGGTACCTTAAACCCACCATATACCTTCCTCAAAACAGCCACCATACCTACCTATCATGACATTTCCAAGCCATTCCGAGATATATTGCCATGCAACTTCCATCATCATCATATACATGTCTTGAGCATTCATTGTCATATTGCTTTGCACGATCGTAAGATAGCTAGCATGATGTTTTCATGGCTTGTCCTTTTTTGATGTCATGGCTACGCTAGATCATTGCACATCCCGGTACATCACCGGAGGCGTTCATATAGAGTCATATCTTTGTTCTAGACATCGAGTTGTAAGTAAATAGAAGTGTGATGATCATCATTATTAGAGCATTGCCCCAGTGAGGAAAGGATGATGGAGACTATGATTCCCCCCACAAGTCGGGATGAGACTCCGGACGAAAAAAATAAAAAAATAAAAAAGAGAAAGGCCAAAAAAGAGAAGGCCCCAAAAAAGAGAAAATAAAAAAATAAAAAAAATGAGAGAAAAAGAGAGAAGGGGCAATGCTACTATCCTTTTTCCACACTCGTGCTTCAAAATAGCACCTTGTTCTTCATATAGAGAGACTCTTGAGTTATCACTTTCATATACTAGTGGGAATTTTCATTATAGAACTTGGCTTGCATATTCCGATGATGGGCTTCCTTAAACACCCGAGGTCTTCATGAGCAAGCAAGTTGGATGCACACCCACTTAGTTTTCAGTTTGAGCTTTCATACACTTATAACTCTTAGTGCATCCGTTGCATGGCAATCCCTACTCACTCACATTGATATCTATTGATGGGCATCTCCATAGCCCGATGATACGCCTAGTTGATGTGAGACTATCTTCTCCTTTTTGTCTTCTCCACTACCCCCACCATCATATTCTATTCCACTTATAGTGCTATGTCCATGGCTCACGCTCATGTATTGCATGAAAGTTGAAAAGGTTTGAGAACGTCAAAAGTATGAAACAATTGCTTGGCTTGTCATCGGGGTTGTGCATGATGGGAATATTTTGTGTGGTGAAGATGGAGCATAGCCAGACTATATGATTTCGTAGGGATAACTTTCTTTGGCCATGTTATTTTGAAAAGACATGATTGCTTTATTAGTAGGCTTGAAGTATTATTGTTTTTATGTCAAATGATAGACTATTGCTTTGAATCACTCGTGTCTTAATATTCATGCCATGATTAGATATGTGATCAAGATTATGCTAGGTAGCATTCCACATCAAAAATTATCTTTTTATCATTTACCTACTCGAGGACGAGCATGAATTAAGCTTGGGTATGCCGATACGTCTCCGTCGTATCTATAATTTTTGATTGTTCCATGCCAATATTCTACAACTTTCATATACGTTTGGCAACTTTTTATACTATTTTTGAGACTAACATATTGATCCAGTGCCCAGTGCCAGTTCCTGTTTGTTGCATGTTTCTTGTTTCGCAGAATGTTCATATCAAATGGAGTCCAAACGGGATAAAAACTGACGGAGATTTTTTTTGGAATATATATGATTTTTGGGAAGAAAAATCCACGCGAGACGATGCCCGAGGGGGCCACGAGGCAGGGGGCGCGCCCCAGGGGGGCAGGCGCGCCCCTGACCCTCGTGGCCACCCCGTAAGGAGGTTGATGCCCTTCTTTCTCCGCAAGAAAGCTAATATCCGGATAGAGATCGTGTTAAAATTTCAGCCCAATCGAAGTTACGGATCTCCGGGAATATAAGAAAGGGCAAAAGGGTAGAATCTGAGAACGCAGAAACAGAGAGAGACAGAGAGACAGATCCAATCTCGGAGGGGCTCTCACCCCTCCCACGCCATGGAGGCCATGGACCAGAGGGGAAACCCTTCTCCCATCTAGGGAGGAGGTCAAGGAAGAAAAAGAAGGAGGGGGGCTCTCTCCCCCTCGCTTCCGGTGGCATCGGAGTGCCACCGGGGGCCATCATCATCACCGCAATCTTCACCAACAACTTCACCGCCATCATCACCAACTCTTCCCCCCTCTATGCAGTGGTGTAACCTCTCTCTTACCCGCTGTAATCTCTACTTAAACATGGTGCTCAACGCTATATATTATTTCCCAATGATGTATGGCTATCCTATGATGTTTGAGTAGATCCGTTTTGTCCTAAGGTTATTTGATGATCGCGATTGGTTTGAGTTGCATGTTTTATTATTGGCGCTGTCCTATGGTGCTCTCCATGTTGCACAAGCGTGAGGGATCCCCGCTGTAGGGTGTTTCAATACGTTCATGATTCTCTTATAGTGGGTTGCGTGAGTGACTGAAACACAAACCCGAGTAAGGGGGTTGTTGCGTATGGGATAAAGAGGACTTGATGCTTTAATGCTATGGTTGGGTTTTACCTTAATGATCTTTAGTAGTTGCGGATGCTTGCTAGAGTTCCAATCATAAGTGCATATGATCCAAGTAGAGAAAGTATGTTAGCTTATGCCTCTCCCTTATATAAAATTGCAATAATGACTACCGGTCTAGTTATCGATTGCCTAGGGACAAATAACTTTCTCGTAACAAAAAGCTCCTTACTAAAACTAACTTACTTGTGTCTTTACCTAAACAGCCCCTACCTTTTATTTACGTGCTCTTTATATTCTTACAAACCTATCCAACAACACCTACAAAGTACTTCTAGTTTCATACTTGTTCTAGGTAAAGCGAACATCAAGCGTGCGTAGAGTTGTATCGGTGGTCGATAGAACTTGAGGGAATATTTGTTCTGCCTTTAGCTCCTCGTTGGGTTCGACACTCTTACTTATCGAAAACAGTTGCGATCCCCTATACTTGTGGGTTATCACCACCGACAGTACATGTCCATGATGAGCTGCATCATGATGTGAACTTTCATCTCCTAGTACTTTCAACATCCTACTGCCACCTGCATGAGAGCAACGTCGTTGTTGAGATATGTTCTCTGATCTTTCTACATGAGAACAAACCAGACCCCATTGTTCATGCAGATCTTATAAATGCGAACAGGAGCGGCTCGACACGGAGGAGGCTGCCGACTACCGCACTGTCTGGAGTAGGAGCGTCTCGACGTAGAGGAGGCCGCCGACTACCGCCGTGTCTGGAGCAGGAGCGGATCGACGCGGAGGAGGCCGCCAACTACCATCGTGTCTGGTACCTAGGTTTTTCCGACTATTGCTATGTTTGGGACCAGAGGCATTTGGTTTACATCGAGACTTTTGAACATTGAGATTTGTTGGGTCGCAGAGGTGAATTGCCCTTAAATCTTTTGTGGCCAAGATTCTATAGAAATCCCCCAATTATGCATTCAGTGCCTTAGCAATTTGCAACCGAGATTGCAAAGAAATCTCTCAATTCTGTATTTAGTGCCTTAGCAATGGATGACATCGACGCGGAGGAGGCTGCCCACTACTACCATATCTGGGACCTAGGCCAATGAGCATGTTCAACAACAGCTGTCCGAATTCAAAGGCGTCATATTGAGGAACTTCAGAAAGCCAATGCGCATAGTAAGAATGTTTAGCATCAGCTCTCGGAATCCAAAAAGTGTTGAAAAATTATGCCGGAGAACAAGTACGACTATGCCTGATGTCTACTACACAACCTTCTTCTTGTAGATGTTGTTGGGCCTCCAAGTGCAGAGGTTTGTAGGACAGTAGCAAATTTCCCTCAAGTGGATGACCTAAGGTTTATCAATCCGTAGGAGGCGTAGGATGAAGATGGTCTCTCTCAAGCAACCCTGCAATGAAATAACAAATATTCTCTTGTGTCCCCAACACACCCAATACAATGGTAAATTGTATAGGTGCACTAGTTCGGCGAAGAGATGGTGATACAAGTGGTATATGGATGATAGATAAAGATTTTTGTAATCTAAAAATATAAAAACTGTTGGGGAACGTAGTAATTTCAAAAAAATTCCTACGCACACGCAAGATCATGGTGATGCATATCAACGAGAGGGGAGAGTGTGATCTACGTACCCTTGTAGACCGACAGCGGAAGCGTTGTGACAACGCGGTTGATGTAGTCGTACGTCTTCACGATCCGACCGATCCAAGCACCGTTACTCTGGCACCTCCGAGTTCTTGGCACACATTCAGCTCGATGACGATCCCTAGGCTCCGATCCAGCAAAGCATCGGGGAGGAGTTCCGTCAGCACGACGGCGTGGTGACGATCTTGATGTTCTACCGTCGCGGGGCTTCGCCTAAGCACCGCTACAATATGACCGAGGTGGAATATGGTGGAGGGGGGCACCGCACACGGCTAAGGAACGATCACGAAGATCAACTTGTGTGTCTAGAGGTGCCCCCCTGCCCCCGTATATAAAGGAGCAAGGGGGAGGGGGCGGCCGGCCTAGGAGGGGGCGCGCCAAGGGGAGTCCTACTCCCACCGGGAGTAGGACTCCTTCCTTCCTTGTTGGAGTAGGAGAAGGGGGAAGAGGGGGAGAGGAAGAAGGAAAAGGGGGCTGCGCCCCTTGTCCGATTCGGACCAGAGGGGGGGCGCAGGCCTCCTTCCTTTTGGCCTCTCTCCTCTATTCCCGTATGGCCCAATAAGGCCCATATACTCCCCGGCGAATTCCCGTAACTCTCCGGTACTCCGAAAAATACCCGAATCACTCGGAACCTTTCCGATGTCCGAATATAGTCGTCCAATATATCGATCTTTACGTCTCGACCATTTGAAGACTCCTCGTCATGTCCCCGATCTCATCCGGGACTCCGAACTCCTTCGGTACATCAAAACTCAAAAACTCATAATATAACTGTCATCGAAACCTTAAGCGTGCGGACCCTACGGTTCGAGAACAATGTAGACATGACCGAGACACGTCTCCGGTCAATAACCAATAGCGGGACCTGGATGCCCATATTGGCTCCTACATATTCTACGAAGATCTTTATCAGTCAGACCGCATAACAACATACGTTGTTCCCTTTGTCATCGGTATGTTACTTGCCCGAGATTCGATCGTCGGTATCTTAATACCTAGTTCAATCTCGTTACCGGCAAGTCTCTTTACACGTTCCGTAATACATCATCTCACAACTAACTCATTAGTTGCAATGCTTGCAAGGCTTATGTGATGTGCATTACCGAGAGGGCCCAGAGATACCTCTCCGACAATCGGAGTGAAAAATCCTAATCTCGAAATATGCCAACCCAACATGTACCTTTGGAGACACCTGTAGAGCTCCTTTATAATCACCCAGTTACGTTGTGACGTTTGGTAGCACACAAAGTGTTCCTCCGGCAAACGGGAGTTGCATAATCTCATAGTCATAGGAACATGTATAAATCATGAAGAAAGCAATAGCAACATACTAAACGATCGGGTGCTAAGCTAATGGAATGGGTCATGTCAATCACATCATTCTCCTAATGATGTGATCCCGTTAATCAAATAACAACTCTTTTGTTTATGGTTAGGAAACATAACCATCTTTGATTAACGAGCTAGTCAAGTAGAGGCATACTAGTGACACTCTGTTTGTCTATGTATTCACACATGTATTATGTTTCCGATTAATACAATTCTAGCATGAATAATAAACATTTATCATGATATAAGGAAATAAATAATAACTTTATTATTGCCTCTAGGGCATATTTCCTTCAGTCTCCCACTTGCACTAGAGTCAATAATCTAGATCACATCGCCATGTGATTTAACATCAATAGTTCACATCTTTATGTGATTGGTTCACATCTCCATGTGACTAATACCCAAAGGGTTTACTAGATTCAATAATCTAGTTCACATCGCTATGTGATTAAGACCCAAAAAGTGATCATGTTTTGCTTGTGAGAGAAGTTTAGTCAACGGGTCTTCCACATTCAGATCCGTATGTATTTTGCAAATTTCTATGTCAACAATGCTCTGCACAGAGCTACTCTAGCTAATTGCTCCCACTTTCAATATGTATCCAGATTGAGACTTAGAGTCATCTGGATTAGTGTCAAAACTTGCATCGATGTAACCCTTTACGACGAACCTTTTTGTCACCTCCATAATGGAGAAACATATCCTTATTCCACTAAGGATAATTTTGACCGCTGTCCAGTGGTCTACTCCTAGATCACTATTGTACTACCTTGCCAAAATCAGTGTAGGGTATACAATAGATCTGGTACATAGCATGGCATACTTTATAGAACCTATGGCTGAGGCATAGGGAATGACTTTCATTCTATTTCTATCTTCTGTCGTGGTCGGGTTTTGAGTCTTACTCAATTTCACACCTTGTAACACAGACAAGAACTCTTTCTTTGACTGTTCTATTTTGAACTATTTCAAAATCTTGTCAAGGTATGTACTCATTGGAAAAAAACTTATCAAGCGTCTTGATCTATCTCTATAGATCTTGATGTTCAATATGTCAGCAGCTTCACCGAGGTCTTTCTTTGGAAAATTCCTTTCAAACACTCCTTTATGCTTTGCAGAATAATTCTACATTATTTCCGATCAACAATATGTCATTCACATATACTTATCAGAAATGTTGTAGTGCTCCCACTCACTTTCTTGTAAATACAGGCTTCATCGCAAGTCTGTATAAAACTATATGCTTTGATCAACTTATCAAAGCGTATATTCCAACTCCGAGATGCTTGCACCAGTCCATAGATGGATCGCTGGAGCTTGCATATTTTGTTAGCACCTTTAGGATTGACAAAACCTTCTGGTTGTATCATATACAACTCTTCTTTAATAAATCTATTATGGAATGCAGTTTTGTTTATCCATTTGCCAGATTTCATAAAATGCGGCAATTGCTAACATGATTCGGACAGACTTAAGCATAGATACGAGTGAGAAACTCTCATCGTAGTTAACACCTTGAACTTGTCGAAAACTTTTACGACAATTCTAGCTTTGTAGATAGTAACACTACTATCAGTGTCCGTCTTCCTCTTGAAGATCCATTTATTATCAATGGCTTGCCGATCATCGGGCAAGTCAACCAAAGTCCATACTTTGTTCTCATACATGGATCCCATCTCAGATTTCATGGCCTCAAGCCATTTTGCGGAATCTGGGCTCACCATCGCTTCTTCATAGTTCATAGGTTCATCATGGTCAAGTAGCATGACCTCCAGAACAGGATTACCGTACCACTCTGGTGCGGATCTCACTCTGGTTTACCTATGAGATTCGGTAGTAACTTGATCTGAAGTTACATGATCATCATCATTAGCTTCCTCACTAATTGGTGTAGTAGTCACAGGAACAGATTTCTGTGATGAACTACTTTCCAATAAGGGAGAAGGTACAATTACCTTATCAAGTTCTACTTTCCTCCCACTCACTTCTTTCGAGAGAACCTCCTTCTCTAGAAATGATCAATCCTTAGCAACGAATGTCTTGCCTTTGGATCTGTGATAGAAGGTGTACCCAATAGTAACTTTTTGGGTATCCTATGAAGACACACTTTTCCGATTTGGGTTTGAGCTTATCAGGATGAAACTTTTTCACATAAGCATTGCAACCCCAAACTTTAAGAAACGACAACTTTGGTTCTTGCCAAACCACAGTTCATACGGTGTCGTCTCAACAGATTTAGATGGTGCCCTTTTAACGTGAATGCAGCTGTCTCTAATGCATAACCCTAAAACGATAGTGGTAGATCGGTAAGAGACATCATAGATTGCACTATATCCAATAAAGTACGGTTATGACGTTCGGACACACCATTATGCTGTGGTGTTCCATGTGGCATGAGTTTGTGAAACTATTCCACATTGTTTTAATTGAAGACCAAACTCATAACTCAAATATTTGTCTCCGCGATCAGATCGTAGAAACTTTATTTTCTTGTCACGATGTTTTTCCAGTTCAGTCTGAAATTCTTTGAACTTTTCAAATGTTTCAGACTTATGTTTCATCAAGTAGATATACCCATATCTGCTCAAATCATCTGTGAAGTTCAAAAAATAACTATACTTGTCGTGAGCCTTAACACTCATCGGACCGCATACATCAGTATGTATTATTTCCAATAAGTCAGTCGCTCGCTCCGGAGAACGGAGTCTTAGTCATCTTGCCCATGAGGCATGGTTCGCAAGCATCAAGTGATTCATAATCAAGTGATTCCAAAATCCCATCAGCATGGATTTTCTTCATGCGCTTTCCACCAATATGACCTAAACAGCAGTGCTACAAATAAGTTGCACTATCATTATTAACTTTGCATCTTTTGGTTTCAAATTTATGATTATGTGTATCACTACGATCGAGATCCAACGAACTATTTTCATTGGGTGTGTAACCATATAAGGTTTTATTCATGTAAACAGAACAACAGTTTATTCTCTTACTTAAATGAATAACCGTATTACAATAGACATGATCAAATCATATTCATGCTCAACGCAAACACCAAATAACACTTATTCAGGTTCAACACTAATCCCGAAAGTATAGGGAGTGTGCGATGATGATCATATCAATCTTGGAACCACTTCCAACACACATCGTCACTTCACCCTTAACTAGTCTATGTTTATTCTGCAACTCCCGTTTCGAGTTACTAATCTAAGCAACTGAACTAGTATCAAATACTGAGGGGTTGCTATAAACACTAGTAAAGTACACATCAATAACATGTATATCAAATATACTTATGTTCACTTTGCCATCCTTCTTATCCGCCAATCACTTGGGGTAGTTCCGCTTCCAGTGACCAGTCCCTTTGCAGTAGAAGCACTTAGTCTCAGGCTTAGGACCAGACTTGGGCTTCTTCACTTGAGCAGCAACTTGCTTGCTGTTCTTCTTGAAGTTCCCCTTCTTCCCTCTGCCCTTTTCTTGAAACTAGTGGTCTTGTCTACCATCAACACTTGATGTTTTTCTCGATTTCTACCTTCGTCAATTTCCGCATTACGAAGAGCTTGGGAATCGTTTCCGTTATCCCTTGCATATCATAGTTCATCATGAAGTTCTACTAACTTGGTGATGGTGACTAGAGAATTCTGTCAATCACTATCTTATCTGGAAGATTAACTCCCACTTGATTCAAGTGATTGTAGTACTCAGACAATCTGGGCACATGCTCACTAGTTGAGAGATTCTCCTCCATCTTTTAGCTATAGAACTTGTTGGAGACTTCATATCTCTCAACTCGGGTATTTTCTTGAAATATTAACTTCAACTCCTGGAACATCTCATATGCTCCATGACGTTCAAAACGTCTTTGAAGTCCCGATTCTAAGCCATTAAGCATGGTGCACTAAACTATGAAGTAGTCATCATATTGAGCTAGCCAAACGTTCATAACGTCTGCATCTGCTCCTGCAATAGGTTCGTCACCTAGCGGTGCATCAAGGACATAATTCTTCTGTGCAGCAATGAGGATAAACCTCAGATCACGGATCCAATCCGCATCATTGCTACTAACAGGAACTGGCACTGGGCTCTAGGTTAGTAGGTTAGTCCCAAAAATCATATAAAATAGCATATAAATGCATATAAAACATCCAAGGTTGATAATATAATAGCATGGAACAATCAAAAATTATGGATACGTTGGAGACGTATCAGCATCCCCAAGCTTAATTCCTACTCGTCCTCGAGTAGGTAAATGATAAAACAGAATTTTTGATGTGGAATGCTACCTAACATATTTATCCATGTAATTCTCTTTATTGTGACAAGAATATTCAGATGCATAAGATTCAAGACAAAATTTTAATATTGACATAAACATAATAATACTTCAAGCATACTAACAAAGCAATCATGTCTTCTCAAAATAACATGGCCAAAGAAAGCTATCCCTAAAAAATCATATAGTCTGGCTATGCTCCATCTTCACCACACAACATATTTAAATCATGCACAACCCCGATGACAAGCCAAGCAATTGTTTCATACTTTTGATGTTCTCAAACTTTTTCAATCTTCACGCAATATATGAGCATGAGCCATGGATATAACACTATAGGTGGAATAGAATGGTGGTTGTGGAGAAGACAAAAAGGAGAAGATAGTCTCACATCAACTAGGCGTATCAATGGGCTATGGAGATGCCCATCAATAGATATCAATGTGAGTGAGTAGGGATTGCCATGCAACGGATGCACTAGAGCTATAAGTGTATGAAAGCTCAAAAACAAACTAAGTGGGTGTGCATCCAACTTGCTTGCTCACGAAGACCTAGGGCATTTTGAGGAAGCACATCATTGGAATATACAAGCCAAGTTCTATAATGAAAGATTCCAACTAGTATATGAAAGTGATAACATAAGAGAATCTCTATCATGAAGATCATGGTGCTACTTTGAAGCACAAGTGTGGTAAAAGGATAGTAGCATTGCCCCTTCTCTCTCTTTCTCTCATTTTTTTATTTTTTTATTTGGGCCTTCTCTTTTTTTATGGCCTCTTTTTTTTTGGGCTTCTTTGGCCTCTTTTTTCCGTCCGGAGTCTCATCCTGACTTGTGGGGGAATCATAGTCTCCATCATCCTTTCCTCTCTGGGATAATGCTCTAATAATGATGATCATCACACTTTTATTTTCTTACAACTCAAGAATTACAACTCAATACTTTGAACAAGATATGACTCTATATGAATGCCTCTGGCGGTGTACCGGGATGTCCAATGACTCATGAGTGACATGTATGAAATAATTATGAACGGTGGCTTTGCCACAAATACAATGTCAACTACATGATCATGCATAGCAATGTGACAATGATGAAGCGTGTCATAATAACGGAACGGTGGAAAGTTGCATGGCAATATATCTCGGAGTGGCTATAAAAAATGCTATAATAGGTAGATATGGTGGCTGTTTTGAGAAAGGTATATGGTGGGTTTATGGTACCGGCGAAAGTTGTGCGGTACTAGAGGCTAGCAATGGTGGAAGGGTGAGAGTGCGTATAATCCATGGACTCAACATTAGTCATAAAGAACTCCCATACTTATTGCAAAAATCTATTAGTTATCGAAACAAAGTACTATGCGCATGCTCCTAGGGGATAGATTGGTAGGAAAAGACCATCGCTCGTCCCCGACCGCCACTCATAAGAAAGACAATCAATAAATAAATCATGCTCCGACTTCATCACATAACGGTTCACCATACGTGCATGCTACAGGAATCACAAACTTCAACACAAGTATTTCTCAAATTCACAACTACTCAACTAGCATGACTCTAATATCACCATCTTCATATCTCAAAACAATCATCAAGTATCAAACTTCTCATAGTATTCAATGCACTTTATATGAAAGTTTTTATTATACCCCTCTTGGATGCCCATAATATCAGGACTAAATTCATAACCGAAGCAAATTACCATGCTGTTTAGGACCCTCAAAATAATATAAGTGAAGCATGATAGTTCATTAATTTCTATAAAATAAAACCACCACTGTGCTCTAAAAAGATATAAGTGAAGCACTAGAGCAACGACAAACTACTCAGAAAGATATAAGTGAAGATAAATGAGTAGTCGAATAATTATGCAACTATGTGAAGACTCTCTAACATTTAATAATTTCAGATCTTGATATTTTATTCAAACAGCAAGTAAAGATAAATAAAATCAAATGACGCTCCAAGCAAAACACATATCATGTGGCGAATAAAAATATAGCTCCAAGTAAAGTTACAGATGAACGAAGACGAAAGAGGGGATGCCTTCCGGGGAATCCCCAAGCTTAGGTTCTTGGTTGTCCTTGAATATTACCTTGGGGTGTGTTGGGCATCCCCAATCTTAGGCTCTTGCCACTCCTTATTCCATAGTCCATTGAATCTTTACCCAAAATTTGAAAACTTCACAACACAAAACTTAACAGAAAACTCGTAAGCTCCGTTAGCTAAAGAAAACAAAACACCACTTCAAGGTACTGTAATGAACTCATTATTTATTTATATTGGTGTTAAACCTACTGTATTCCAACTTCTCTATGGTTTATAAACTCTTTTACTAGCCATAGATTCATCAAAATAAGTAAACAACACATGAAAAACAGAATCTATGAAAAACAGAACAGTCTGTAGTAATCTGGATCAAACGTATACTTCTGCAACCCAAAAAATTCTAAAATATATTTCTGGACCTGAGTAATTTATCTATTAATCATCTGCAAAAATAATTAACTAAATAGCACTCTCCAATAAAAAATGGCAGCAAATCTCTTGAGCGCTAAAGTTTCTGTTTTTTACAGCAAGATCAACAAGACTTTCCCCAAGTCTTCCCAGCGGTTCTACTTGGCACAAACAGTAATTAAAACATAAAAACTCAATCATAACAGAGGCTAGATAAATTATTTATTTCTAAACAGGGGCAAAAATCAAGGAACAAAAATAAAGTTGGGTTGCCTCCCAACAAGCGCTATCGTCTAACGCCCCTAGCTAGGCATGATGATTTCAATGATGCTCACATAAAGGATAAGAATTGAAACATAAAGAGAGCATCATGAAGAATATTACTAGCACATTTAAGGATAACCCACTTCCTATGCATAGGGATTTTGTGAGCAAACAACTTGTGGGAACAAGAGTCAACTTGCATAGGAGGGTAAAACAAGCATAACTTTAAAACTTTAAGCACATAGAGAGAAAACTTGATATTATTGCAATTCCTACAAGCATTCTTTTCATGATCTACAAGCATAGAAATTTTATTACTCTCCACACAAGCAAAATTATTCTCATGAATAATAGCGGGAGCAAACTCAACAAAATAATTATCATGTGAGGCATAATCCAATCTAAAACTAAAATCATGATGACAAATTTCATGGATATCATTATTCTTTATAGCATACAAGTCATCACAATAATCATCATGGATAGCAACTTTCTTCTCATAATCAATTGGGACCTCTTCCGGAATATTGGATTCATCACAAAATAAAGTCATGACCTCTCCAAATCCACTTTCATCAATATAATTATCATAAATAGGAGGCATGCTTTCATTATAATAAATTTGCTCATCAAAACTTGGGGGACAAAGAATATCATCTTCATCAAACATAGATTCCCCAAGCTTGTGGCTTTGCATATCATTAGCATCATAGATATTCAAGGAATTCATACTAACAACATTGCAATCATGCTCATCATTCAAAACTTAGTGCCAAACATTTTAATGCATTCTTCTTCTAACACTTTGGCACAATCTTCCTTTCCATCATAATCACGAAAGATATTAAAAAGATGAAGCGTATGAGGCAAACTCAATTCCATATTTTTTGTAGTTTTCTTTTATAAACTAAACTAGTGCTAAAACAAGAAACAAAAAGACTCGATTGCAAGATCTAAAGATATACCTTCAAGCGCTAACCTCCCCGGCAATGGCGCCAGAAAAGAGCTTGATGTCTAATACACAACCTTCTTCTTGTAGACATTGTTGGGCCTCCAAGTGCAGAGGTTTGTAGGACAGTAGCAAATTTCCCTTAAGTGGATGACCTAAGGTTTATCAATCCGTAGGAGGCGTAGGATGAAGATGGTCTCTCTCAAGCAACGCTGCAACCAAATAACAAAGAGTCTCTTGTGTCCCCAACAAACCCAATACAATGGTAAATTGTATAGGTGCACTAGTTCGGCGAAGAGATGGTGATACAAGTGGTATATGGATTATAGATAAAGGTTTTTGTAATCTGAAAATATAAAAACAGCAAGGTAACTAATGATAAAAGTGGGCACAAACGGTATTGCAATGCTAGGAAACAAGGCCTAGGGTTCATACTTTCACTAGTGCAAGTCCTCTCAACAATAATAACATAATTAGATCATATAACTATCCCTCAACATGCAACAAAGAGTCACTCCAAAGTCACTAATAGCGGAGAACAAATGAAGAGGTTATGGTAGGGTACGAAACCACCTCAAAGTTATTCTTTCCAATCAATCTGTTGGGCTATTCCTATAAGTGTCACAAACAGCCCTAGAGTTCGTACTGGAATAACACCTTAAGACACAAATCAACCAAAACCCTAATGTCACCTCAAGTATCCGTGGGTATGATTATACGATATGCATCACACAATCTCAGATTCATCTATTCAACAAACACATAGAACCTCAAAGAGTGCCCCAAAGTTTCTACTGGAAAATCATGACGAAAACGTGTGCCAACCCCTATGCATAGGTTCATGGGCGGAACTCGCAAGTTGATCACCAAAACATACATCAAGTATATCACGTGGTATCTCATTGTCACCACAGATACGCACGGCAAGACATACATCAAGTGTTCTCAAATCTTTAAGGACTCAATCCGATAAGATAACTTCAAAGGAAAAACTCAATCCATTACAAGAGAGTAGAGGGGGGAAGAAACATCATAGGATCCAAATATAATAGCAAAGCTCGCGATACATCAAGATCGTATCACCTCAAGAACACGAGAGAGAGAGATCAAACACATAGCTACTGGTACATAACCTCAGCCCCGAGGGAGAACTACTCCCTCCTCGTCATGGAGAGCACCGGGATGATGAAGATTCCCCCTCCGGCGGGGTCCCGGAACGGGTCTAGATTGGTTTTCGGTGGCTACGGAGGCTTCTGGCGGGCGGAACTCCCGATCTATTGTGCTCCCCAATCGTTTTAGGGTATATGGATATATATATAGGCGGAAGAAGTACGTCAGGGGAGCCGCGAGGGTGGGGGGCGCGCCGAGGGGGGTGGACGCGCCCTCCTGCCTCATGGCTTCCTCGTTGCTTCCCTTACGTGGACTCCAAGTCCCCTGGGTTGCTTTCCTTCCAAAAAATAAGTTCCGTGAAGTTTCAGGTCAATAGGACTCCGTTTGATTTTCCTTTTCTGCGATACTCTAAAACAAGGAAAAAACAGAAACTGGCACTGGGCTCTAGGTTAATAGGTTAGTCCCACAAATCATATAAAATAGTATATAAATGCATATAAAACATCCAAGGTTGATAATATAATAGCATGGAAGAATCAAAAATTATAGATACGTTGGAGACGTAGCAATGCCCTGCCTGTTTTCGCCATCTGAAATAGAGAGCGCAACAGAAAGTTTCAGCGGTTCACTCAAGATCAGAGAATATGGGTTTGTCTCTGTGTATCGATGTGACCTCCTAAATACAAAAGTTGAGATTATGATGATCATACCTAATGATTTGCAAGGACGCTCATAATTTGCCCAAGAGGTATGTTGAGCATCAGCTCTTGAAATCCAAAAAGTGTTACGTTGAAGAACTTCATAAAGCAAATTAGCATGGTGATAATGTTCAGCATCAACTCTTGGAATCAAAGGGGCGATGTAACCAACTTCGGTCCAAACATGACCTTTTGCTAAAATAACGTGATACTGCACTCAAAGAGGTTGAAAAATTACACCGGAGAACAAGTACGGCGATGCCCTGCCCGTTTTTTCCATATGAACTGGAGCGCGCAACAGAAAATTTCAGTGGTTCACTCAAGATTAGAGAATGTGGGTTTGTCTCTGTGTACCGATGTGACCTCCGGAATACAAAAGTTGAGATAAAGGCGGCCGACCCAGAATGCGGCAGGTGTCGATGCTCCCGCCTCACGAGCGAACAGACGGACCAGGGAAGGTGCCGCGCGGGCGTGATTGCCTTGCTGGAGAAGGGAGGATGATTGGCGGCAGCGGGGAGTTCAGGTGGCGGCGAGTGGGGGAGCGAGGTGTAGCCGTGGCAGGCGACGGCTTGTCTCTGTGGTTGGGGATTGGGAATTCCTCCGAAGACAAAAACACTGTGCGACACAATGAGGTGTAATCTTCCGAGTGGAAAGATATTCTGGGTCTATGTATGTAGGGTCCTCCACAGGCTGCTTGGTGCTTTTGCTCTTAGGTTCATTTAATAGATGAGAGATACCGAAGCCACTAAGTTTCCTGATTAAGTTAGCATCAAGGAGAATGTTGGTGGGCTTAAGATTTCCATGAACAATTGGGTCTGGTTTGTTCTCATGCGGAAAGATTAGAGAACATGTCACCTAGTTGTAGCTGCGCATTTATACGATGACTTCTTTTGCATCAAGCGCGACATCGTGATGCAGCTCATCATCGACATGTACTTTGGCAAGCACTCGCTCAACCCGAAAGCTAGAGGTGCAGGTGGCAGCAGGATGTTGAAAGTAGATGGGAGATGAAAGTGCGACGTCATGATGCAACTCATCATGGACATGTACTGTGGCAAGCACTTGCTCGACCCAAAAGCCGTCGTGTTCCTAATCTCAACTTTTGTATTCCGGAGGTCACATCGGTACACAGAGACAAATCCACATTCTCTAATCTTGAGTGAACCTCTGAAATTTTCTTCCTGAATGGGAGAACAGATACTGAGGTTGGGGATGATCTCCCGGTGTTGATGGGGATAACTGGACATCGGTGATGTATTTTTTATGTTCATTTACTAGATGAGAGATACTGAAGCCACTAAGTTTGCTGACTAAGTTAGCATCAAGGAGAATGTTGGTGAGCTTAAGATCTCCATGAACAATTGGGTGTGGTTTAGTCAGCAAACTTAGTGGCTTTGGTATCTCTCATCTATTAAATGAATCTAAGAGCAAAAGCACCAAGCAGCCTGTGGAGGACCCTACATACATATACCCAGAATATCTTGCCACTCGGAAGATTACACCTCATTGTGTCGCACATTGTTTTTGTCTTCAGAGGAATTCCCAATCCCCAACCACAGAGACACGCCTTCGCCCGCCACGGCTACACCTCGCTCCCCCACTTGCCGCCACCTTAACTAGCCGCTGCCGCCAATCATCCTCCCTCCACTGGCAAGGCTATAGCGCCCGCGCGACACCTTCCCTGCAACGTCCGTTCGCTCGTAAGGCGAGAGCACCGACACCTGCCGCATTCTGGGTCAGACGCCTTAATCTCAACTTTTGTATTCCGAAGGTCACATCGGTACACAGAGACAAACCCACATTCTCTAATCTCGAGTGAACCACTAAAATTTTATGTTGCGCTCTCTAGTTCAGATGGCGAAAACGGACAGGGCATCACCGTACTTGTTCTCCGGCATAATTTTTCAACCTCTTTGAGTGCAGTATCACGTTCTTTTAGCAAATGGTCATGTTTGGACTGAAGCTATTTACAACGCTCTTTTGATTCCAAGAGTTGATGCTGAACATTATCACCATGCTAATTTGCTTTCTGAAGTTCTTCCATGTAACACTTTTTGGATTCCGAGAGGTGATGCTCAACATATCTCTTGTGCAAATTGTGAGTTTCCTTGCAAATCATCACATGTGATCACCTTAAGCTCAACTTTTGTATTTCGGAGGTCACATCGATACACAGAGACAAAACCACATTCTCTGATCTTGAGTGAACCACTGAAATTTTCTATTGCACGCTCTAGTTCAGATGGCAAAAACTAGCAGGGCATCGCCATACTTGTTCTCTGGCGCAATTTTTCAACCTCTTTGAGTGCAGTATCACATTTTTTTAGCGAATGGTCATGTTTTGACGCTTTTTGGATTCCGAGAGCTGTTGCTTAACATTCTTACTATGCTCATTGGCTTTCTCAAGTTCCTCAATATGACGCCTTTTGGATTCGGACAGCTGCTGTTGAACATGCTCATTGACTTTCTGAAGCCCATCAGTGACCTCATCTTGTCGCGCAAGTTTTTCACCATACACGACGGTAGTCGGCGGCCTCCTCCACGGTGATGCAATCAATTGCTAAGGCACTGAGAAGGAACTATCTGGATCTGTTTGGCATTATAGGAGACCACTATAAACAAAGGAAAAACCTCCTCCGTTTAATGGTAGATGAACACGACGCCAAGAAGAAAGCAGCTTTTTAGTAGAATCATGACTCTTGCTGCCGCTGCCTCTTCCAGCTGAGATGGTGGCAATGGTTTTTACTTCATTCGACGATTTTCGCCATGTCTTCTTAAACTATTATGTCTTTGGTTGTTAGTCCTTGTGTCGGCGAGTGTGGCTGTCAAGCCTTCCTCCTTATTGTCATAAGTAACTTCTCTAGACTGTTTTAATTGTAATATGTAGTCCAGAACCTGGTCAGCCAATGATGCAAAGCCTGACGCATTGATGTAAGAACATATGCTAATAAGCTTAAGTTTGATGGCTCTTTAGTGCTGGTATGGTTGTAGTTTCTTGCCCTTGTCATGCACAAGTTTTGTTTGTGACCACATGAGTAAGTAGTTTCAGATTTACTTAAACTACATTTGTTTGTGTACACTTATATTAGCGACGGTAGAGGCAACGCTTAGCAATCGTGGGTAGGAAAATGCAGCTTTGGCGAGCGAGGGCAGGTATGGGAGGCGGCGGAGGATCTCGGTGAGCATGTCATCGCCGAGCGACAGGAGGGGACGTAGTTATTTTCCACGAAACATACAGAGAGGCGCCGTCACCTTGAAAGTCCAGTCTAGGGCTTCTGCAGCCCGGCGAAATGCCCAAGTATGGGAAGAAAGCAGGGGAGGTTCAAAAAATAGGGCCACGTCTCAACGCTGACTTGGGAATTTTGTCACTGTTCTTGCTTGCAGGTTTGAGACTGGCCGTTCATTCTAGTCAACCTTGATCAAAGAATAGCTAATCTGAATTGTTTATTATCATTTCTTACTTGCAACCAAGTATATTACCGCATCATGCCAACAGGCAATAGCAATTAGTACACAGTTGTTTGACCTGGACAATAGGCACATGTCAAGCATAAGGCAGCAACGCAACATAAGGCAGCAACGCAGTAACTAACATATGTCTGCTGCTTTCATTTCACTGTGTGCATGTTCAGGCGGCAAATCACTTTAGACAAAGTTGCTTGCCCACTTCTTTGCAATACTGCACTTGCGTTAGGAAAACTCTTCATTTTGTTCTCCTGAATCAACTTTCTTGTGTCGCTTCTAAGTGTGGATGCATCTTCAGGTTTGTACCATTCCCTGCCACACTAAATCAAAAGTAGGGGTAAATAAATGAGTTAGAAATTAAAAAAATATCCATTGTTTAGCCTTCCCCCAAATTGTGAAAAGAATGTCGATATTTGGCTAACCTGGAAGTTATCATCGAAGTCCTCAATGATTTTCTTCATGTGGTATAGCATCAATATGCCACAATCATAACCATTGGTCTGTTTTGGAACCTGACATCACTAGACTTTTAGAGCCTGTGTTAAAGTCTTGATGCTAGGTTCTAGCAAGCTTTGACACATGCTCTAACAGTCTTGTGATGCCATGTTCCAAAATAGACCAATGGTTATGATTGTGGCATATTGATGCTATACCACATGAAGAAAATCATTGAGGACTTCGATGATAACTTCCAGGTTAGCCAAATATCAACATTCTTTTGACAATTTGGGGGGAGGCTAAACAATGGATATGTTTTTTAGTTTCTAACTCATTTATTACCCTTGCTTTTGATGTAGTGTGGAAGGGAATGGTACAGACCTGAAGATGCATCCGCACTTAGAAGCGACATAAGAAAGTTGATTCAGGAGAACAAAATGAAGAGTTTTCCTAACGACAAGTGAAGTATTGCAAAGAAGTGGGCAAGCAGCTTTGTCTAAAGCGATTTGCCGTCTGAACATGCACAGAGTGAAACAAAAGCGGCATACATATGTTAGTTATTGCGTTGCTGCCTTATGCTTGGCATGTGCCTATTATCCAGGTCAAACAACTGTGTACTAATTGATATTGCCTGTTGGCATGATGATGTGGTAATATACTTGGTCGCAAGTAAGAAATGGTCATAAACAATTCAAATTAGCTGTTCTTTGATCAAGGTTGACTAGAATGAACAGTCGGTCTCATACCTGCAAACAAGAACAACACTGGAAAAAAATACCTAAGTCAACATTGAGACGTGGCCCTATTTTTTCAACCTCCCCTGCTTTCTTCCCATACCTCGGCATTTCGCCGGGCTGCAGAAGCCCTAGATTGGACTTTCAAGGTGACGACGCCTCTCTGTATGTTTCGTGGAAAATAACTCCATCCCCTCCTGTCTCTCGGCGACGACATGCTCACCTAGATCCTCCGCCGCCTCCCATCCCTGCCCTCGCTCGCCAAAGCTGCCTTTTCCTATCCGTGATTGCTAAGCGTCGCCTCTATCATCGCCAATATAAGTGTACACAACCAAATGCAGTTTAAGTAAATCTGAAACTACTTACTGATGTGGTCATAAACAAAACTTGCGCATGACAAGAGCAAGAAACTAAAACTATACCAGCACTAAAGAACCATCAAACTTAAGCATATTAGCATATGTTCTTACATCAATGCGTTAACCTTTGCATCATTGCCTGACTAGATTCTGAAGTACATATTACAATTAAAACAGTCTGAACCAGCAATAAGGAGGAAGGTTTGACAGCCACACTCGCCGACACAAAGACTAACGACCAAAGACATAACAGTTTAAGAAGACATGGCGAAAAATGCCGAATGAAGTAAAAAAGCATTGCCACCATCTCAGCTGGAAGAGGCAGCGGCAGCAAGAGGCACCATTCTACTAAAGAGTTACTTTCTTCTTGGCGTCTTCATCTACCATTAGACGGAGGGTTTTTTCCTTTGTTTATAGTGGTCGCCTATAATGCCAAATAGATCCAGATAATTCCTTCTCAGTGCCTTAGCAATGGATGGCATCGACGCGGAGGAGGCCGCCGACTACCGTCGTGTCTGGGACCTAGGTCAACAAGAGTTACAACAAGTTAAAGCGTGACAAGATGAGGTCACTAATGGGCTCCAGAAAGCCAATGAGCATGTTCAACAGCAGCTGTGCGAATCCAAAAGGCGTCATATTGAGGAACTTGAGAAAGCTAATGAGCATAGTAAGAATGTTGAGCATCAGCTCTCGGAATCCAGAAAGCATCAAAACATGACCATTTGCTAAAAGAACGTGATACTGCACTCAAAAGAGGTTGAAAAATTACGCTGAAGAACAAGTACGGCGATGCCATGCCAGTTTTTGCCATCTGAACTAGAATGCACAACAGAAAATTTCAGCGGTTCACTAAAGATCAGAGAATGTGGGTTTGTCTCTGTGTATCGATGTGACCTCTGAAATACAAAAGTTGAGATTAAGCTGATCAGACCTAATGATTTGCAAGGACCTCACAATTTGCACAAGAGGTATGTTGAGCATCAGCTCTCGAAATCCAAAAAGTGTTACATCGAAGAACTTTAGAAAGCAAATTAGCATGGTGATAATGTTCAGCATCAACTCTTGGAATCAAAAGAGCGTTGTAACCAGCCTTAGTCCAAACATAACCATTTGCTGAAAGAATGTGATATTGCATTCAAAGAGGTTGAAAAATTACGCCGGACAACAAGTACGATGATTCACTGCCCGTTTTCGGCATCTAAACTAGAGCGTGCAACAGAAAATTCCAATGGTTCACTCAAAACTAGAGAATGTGGGTTTGTCTCTGTGTATAGATGTGACCTCCAGAATACAAAAGTTGAAATTAAGGCGGCCGACCCAGAATGCGGCAGTTGTCGGTGCTCCTGCCTCACGAGCGAACGAACAAAGCAGGGAAGGTGTCGCGCGGGTGCGATATCCTTGCCAGATTTCTTTGCCATCAATGATCTAAATACCTGCGTCGTCACTTGATGAATTCATCGATAATATGCAACATAATATAGTTGAGCAACACGAAGCGAAAAAGTTAGCAAATAGAAGCAACATAAGAAATGACGAAGTTCATCATACCCAAACTAATTAACTAGAGTGATCTACGCTAGTTGAGGAGGATGGTATACATCATAAAGTTTCGTCGTGCATAAATTCAAAGTTTCTTCATAGAGAAAGTGGTGACTAAATGGACACATTGGCATCGTCAATCACTCTAACATGTCGTGCCATCCATCTAAATCAGAGAGGAAGCACCCGAGCTATGTGAAAGGTATTAGGCCGAGACGCTAAATGCTACATGTGTTCGGATGTCAACCCACGATACTGGCCCTCCTTCGGAGAACATCCCTATTTTATATTCGACCTCCTTTCATGATGATTAGGGCAAGTTCATGCTGGATGTGATAGAACTCAGCTCGGAGTCAATGGTCCAGTATGTTTCCTAGTTTCTTGGACCATTGCAGAATGTTGGCATTGCCGAAAGTAGGTGACATGCGAAGTTTTTGTTGTCGATCCCTTCTGTACTCCAGCATGTGGTGGATGACGTAGAATCCATCACTAGGACTATCATTCGGTTGCTGGATGTAGCAGAAGTCGGTCTTATAAACACGGCGCATGATTCTTTGTCTTCTTGACCATGATATCTCCACCCCATGGTCGTAGCTTATGGTAGCACTGTCGAGAACACTCTTTATGTGTGTGTAATCCTTTTTCTTTATGCTCTTTGACGAGTCCAAGTAAAGAGCGTGGGAGAATCGGGTGTAAAGAATGATGAGGACGGCGCGCTCCTCACTGCACAAAATAAGTACACCTCAAATTAGCGACGCACCCCTCAAAGGAATGATTAAAATTTACAAAATTGTATATGTGTCACAAAGGATATCTGTGGATCACTTACATGGGATGATAAGGCAGGAGAATCGTCTCCTTGTCCTTATTGGCGACCATCAAGTCGGCGATGTAGTTCCTCGCATATTCACGATGCTCTGGGCAGACTGTCAAGAAGTCCTCGTGCGTAAAGTACGGGCCTACGACTAAGATATAGGATATTTGGTCGCGCCTGATGATGTAGTTCATGTACATGGCATAAAGGCGGTGAGACATAAAATTCAAGTTTGTCATGTGAAACATGTCGAAGAGGCAATCAAATCAAAGGAAGAACTTATCTAGGAGGAATGTCTGGACGTACAACCTTTGATGCGACATGTTAACCGCGTAGAGTGGTTATCCTGAATTTTTTGATGCAAAGGCTTTTCTCTCTCGACAGCACATCGTCATGAAGTCTGCTTAGATCATCGTCTATGCCCTCTAGCACTGCCTCAGGTAGGATTGGATCACCGACGACATGGGATTTTGGCGCACTTTTGATAGGTACACTGTTTGCAACCGAGGCTGCGGAGGCGGCTGGCTGATAGAAGCAGCTCTGGTGCTAGTAGGGCCTTTCTTCGGTCTCTTCCTATGCTTCTTGGGTAGCGGAAGTGGGCCTGACATAACATCCCTGACCACCGCCCCCAATGTTGTCGATCTTAGCACTGCACAGCCCTCGCGTTGTTGATGCTGTGTTGAGGCGGCATGTGGAGGCGTGTCCTGCGAGGTTTGCATGAAGAGTGACTTCTTGCTATCAGCCTTAAGATGTTCCTGCACCGACAAATCAGTCATCAACTCATCATGCACATAGCCTGAGTCATACTGCTGAGCCACCAATCCTCTGTCGTCATAGCCGGTATTGAGAAAACCGGAGAGGGTCATCATCCTCGTCCATGACATCATCAATTTCTTCTTTGATGGGGGTGATGTCATCAGCCACTAATGGAGCCTCTTCACATTGTCCGCTATCACCCGATATGGCAGGCGTCGTTAATTGGGTAGGTGGGGTGATCTTCATAACTTGTTGAGGTGTTGTCATTGGTGTACTCCCGGCCTCCTCCACACTTAGGAGACTCTAAGACCACAACAACATCCAACTCTTGCAATCACCAAGCCGCGGTGGGGTCTCACCGTCACGGAGGAGCCAAACTCTCGTGGTTCGCCTTGACACTGGCCAGGGAAACCTTGAAGACGCCATGGGGCAACGGTCGGCTGTGGAATGAACATTCCTTCGGCTTCACTACCATTGCCTTTCCCACGCCCACCTTCCGGCTATTGATGGTGTACAATATGGTGCATAGGGTCTCGTCGGCCCACGAAGACATGTCTGCGACGTCAGACATCCAAAAGGCAACAGAAACAGAAGATTATATATATGTTGAAGAGGGCCAGTGTGACACGTAGTTACCATGAGGGCATCGGGCTCAGCCAAAGACAAAGCCCCACCAAGAACGCTAGAGACGGGGGGTGGACTGCTATGAGCAGGTGTAGGAGCATGTGCGGCTGCGTGATCAGGTGCTGGCGCAACGTTCTCCGAGTTGCTCTCGACATAGTTGGGGAAGGGAAAGTCTGCTGCCCCTTTATCTGGATTTTGCTTCGTCCATTCATTAATAGCCAAAATCAAGCTATCAACCGAAGTTACAAATTCATATCTGGAGGCTGCTAACACTGCATTGACTGCCTCGTGGACCAACTCAGGTCGTATCGCTTCTTTGGTCCCAACTGTTTTCTTCTCAACCGGAATCGCAACCTTCTTGTTGATGTTCACTTCATTTAACTTCCATCTCTGCCTTCTCTCTTCCACCTCCTCATGGTAGTAATACTTCCATGTGGCGTCGTCTCTGACAGCGTGCACACGTCCATACGACAACTTCTTGTCCACCGGGAGTCCTTTCATTATGTTCAAGGACCGGTTGAAAGGGGTGTCCCACTTGGGACTCACCGACGACTCAAACGACGAGTCACTTTCGACTGCAAGCCTGTGTTACTCTTCCTGCAAATGGAACATGGATCATTTACAAATGTAACTAAACATGTAGTCGAATTGATCAGAAGGTAAAATAAGGTGGTAAAATAATAAGTACTAGTAGTCTCATGAACTCCCTCGTGGGCGCGTCCGTTTCAAAAACCCTATTTACCGGGTCACAAGTGTACCTGGCCATGATGAAGTCATGCTCATGTGGGACGGTGAACACCGCCAAGAGGTCTAGGAGCCGCAAACTTTCATGTTCCGCGTCCTCCTTGGGCCATATGTGCCTCTTGCCCAAGTAACCATGCTTTTGAGGCGGTGGTCCCCCGTGTTCCTTATTCGAAGCTCGTTCATGTACTCCGACTTTTCCTTGACAACTTTGGCAGCGCAGGTCGCCTTGAATATTTCAAATTGCTCTTCCGAAATTTTCTTATTTTCCTTAACAATCTTGGTCTAGGGTACTTTTTTGGCGATCGCTCATTTCACCCTTACTTTCTAGGCGGACAACACGTTAAACTTGCCCATGGCTCTGTTGTTTATCTTCTGCATGGATTTGTCTAGCCACAATGCTTTTGTATCATCCCGGTCGGGGAACAGGAATCGCTGGTGCAACTTCGTCAGGAGGAAGTGCTCCATATTTGGTATCTTCCTTAAGGAATCATCGTTAATGTTGTCGGTTTCCCGTAGGATGCATTATATTTGATTGCCATAGCATTTGCGCGCTTTCTCGGGCTTTGCTGGCTCTACCACATCTAGGTGTTGCAGCACTACTAAGTTTGCTCTGTCAAAGTCGTTGCATCGACCCTTGTGGTCCACATGCAATTCCCTCTGCCCGTACGTGTGACCTTCTGCTCCGAGACTCCCAAGGTGCTTGTTGACGGGCAAACCAACAACATGGTTTTCGACACCTAGATAATTCTCGCAAAAGGAGATGCACTTTTGGGTCAGATAGCCCTGGACGATGCTTCCATCCGAACGAGACATGTTACGAACGAATCCTTTGATGACCCCATTCATCCTCTCGAATGTCATCATCCTGTGAAGGAATGGCGGCCTTAGGTTAATGATGTCGTCCATAATGTGGGCACATGGATGCACAAGACGTCAAAGAACACGGGCAGGAAGTAAATCTCAAGATCATTTAGACAACGGTCTCTTCCTATAGCCTTCAGAGCTGCTTCACACTGATCGACTTTCAAGAGATAACTTCGAAAAAGTTACAGAGACCAGTAAGCGTCTCACGAACGTGCTTATCTAGTATCCCTCGATCTGCGTCATCATCACATGACAGTCATGATACTTCATCCCGCTGAACCTTTTCTTCTTGGTGTCTAGAAATCTACTTATCTTCCCACAGTAACCGAGACTAGCTTTGATTCCGGTAAGACTCTTGAAGAATTGATCGATCTCCTTCGGACTTTAGGTGAAGCAAGAAGGGGGACAATAATTCTCCTCCTTCTTGTTGACTTTTTTGCCCGTGTCCCCCAACTCCGTCTCCGTCTCCTCCGAATTTTTACAGGGCAGCATGTGAAGATCTACCATGATGTCAAATCTACCAAGTCTCTTCTTGGTCTTCTCTGGCATGTTCGTCAGTGTTGGAAGCAAGATCTCTAGGACATTATTCATGATATGCATTTGAACAAGATAATGAGGCATGTCGAGTTTGGGCCAATACTCCAAGTCCCAAAAAACAAACCTCGTTTTCTATACCTTCAGCAGTGGCTCTGGCGCCTTTTTCATTATTCCCGTCGTGGGGCACTGTTCCCAGTTTTTCAACAACGACTCACCGATTTCGGTGTCGCTCCTCTTACGTGTAGGTCCTAGATGGTCAACCTCACCATTGAATAGATCTCCATGGTTTCTCCACGGGTCATCCTTCTCGAGCCATCTTCGATGCCCCATGTACATGATTTTTCTAGACCCGCCATCTTTTGTTAGCGGTTGAGACATTGTATCATCCATGCACCTGGTGCATCTGCAATATCCATGGCACGCCTGGACTATGACATATCTGTAACCGATATAGTTGTGCACCGTCGTCATCAACGCGACTCTCATATAGAAATATTACTGTTGCTAGCGTCCCACGTCTTGGTCGGTGTTTTCCATAATGTGTCTAACTCCTCTTTTAGTAGCCCCAGATACATATTAATATTATTTCTCGGTTGTTTTGGCCCTTGAATCAACATGCTCATGTGTATGTACTTTGACTTCATGCACAAACAGTGGGGGAGGTTGTACATCCATACAAACATGAGCCATGTGCTATGGTTGGTCTTCTGGTTGCCAAATAGATTCATGTCATCGTTACTCGTGCCAAGCACGATGTTCCTTGCATCATATTTGAAAGACCATTATTCGGTGTTGAATGCTCTCCACTGGCTAGCATCTGCAAGGTGTCTCAGCTTCGGATCATCTCCATTGTCGGGCTTCACCCTCTCCGCGTGCTAGCGCATGAGCTTTGCTCACTTAGGATTAATGAAATAACGCTGTAGACAGGGAGTGATCGATAAGTACCTTACAACTATCTAAGGATATTTCTTTTCGGCCTTCTTGTATCGAGAAGCATTGCACACCAGATAGCTGGTTTTTCCGTGTGCTCCTTTCGATAAATGATGCAATCATTGATGCATGCATGGTATCTAATGTGCGGCGGATCAAGAGAGCACACGACCTTCTTGGCCTCAACGACACTAGTAGGACACAGGTTCCCACCGGGAAGAACTTTATTATGTAGATACTTCAAATGCTCATCGAGGCTTGCGTTTGTCCATTCTTTTTTTACCTTCGTCTTTAGAAGTTCAAGCGCGAAACTCAAGCGGGTCACGTCGAGATCGCAACCGTCATACAATGGAGTCTTTGAGTCTACCTCTAGTTGCGCCAGCTTGGCCTCCCCTCTATAAGAAACTCTGTCGCTAGTCCTATTCTTGTGAAGCAGGTCTCGAACATGAGGGTTCTGCACAACTGAACTTAGTAGCAACAAAGACTGCAGCGTGTCTGCTTCTTCTCTGTCGTGTCCAACCTCTTCTCTGCCACCATGTCCGGCGCCCTCATCTTCGGGTCCATCATCGTCATCTCTTCGTCTAGCCCCATGTTGTTATTTCCTGCCATGTGGACGTCCCCATCATCTTCACTTATCCACCGAGCATATCCATTCATGAAACCATGCATGAGCAGATGCACCTTCAAACTGCCACTCTCAAAGGGGTCCAACATGATGATGCCTTTGCATCTTCTACACGAACATAAAATCCCAATCCGGTTATTTGCATACATGTCGTGCACCGTGGATCGCAACCATCTTTCCAACACCCTTCCACTGACCTTCCCTAAAAATAGGGCATATAGAGTTTGCCCGAAATTCGCCAAAACACAAATAAATTGACATTTCAGAAAACATAAGCAAATCATGTCACGCATAATTCGACAAATACACATAGGCGGCAAGTCATGCCACACGCACAATTGCCATCATAACGCAAACACACATATTTCCATTCTTGCAAAGCACAACTTTTTAGTCACCTATCCCGAGAGAGATAGATAGATAGAGAGAGAGAGAGAGAGAGAGAGATCGACCACACGATAGATGAGGCCGGTGTCGCTACCTATATATAGGGATCATCGAAAGTGGACAAAGATGGCTTACTTCTAAAATGGGTAGATCTAGTTAGGAGGAGATGCTCTACCTAAATAATGGGGAGGGAGAGAGAGCTAGCTAGTGAGACAAATATAGGAGTGGGGAAAGGGAAGGAGGGAGAGACAAATAAAGTGAGGAAGAGAGGAAGAGGCCATCAACAGAGGAGATGGTGGAGGGGGCATTAATGAGAGAAGAGAGGTATGAGAAGGAAGATAAAAAATTAAATGAACCAAGTGAGGGAGGTAGATGAGGGAGAGGGGAAATGGGGAGGGGAGGGGTGGGAAAAGGTGACAGCTACGCCTAGCAGCGCGAGTTAGGTGCCAGTGCTACTGCTAAAGGACATAGCAATAGTGCCATGTCAGGGGCCACCGCTGCTGTTAAGTGGCCCCACCTGCTAGCATTGTGCACACATAATGGTAGTGGTGTGCCCTGGACACGCGCTACTGTTATAATATTAGCAGTAGCACTGCTTTTTGTCAAACGTGTTACTACGGGTAGCCCTGATGGGTGAGGAGGGGACAACTTAGCAGTAGTGGTGTGCCCTGGACACGCGCTACTGTTATAATATTAGCAGTAGCACTGCTTTTTGTCAAACGTGTTACTACGGGTAGCCCTGATGGGTGAGGAGGGGACAACTTAGCAGTAGCACTGGGTGGCACGCTAGCGCTACTACTACAGACTTACCTGTAGCGCTGGTTCAGGCCCGACGTGTGATAGTCAGGCTTATTAGGGATGATAGACTACTCATATCAATAGTGAATTCCTTCTTTTCCGGGAGCCCATTCGGACATAACTCCAAAGTTAAGCGTGCTCAGCTTGGAGTAGTTTCAGGATAGGTGACCGACCGGAAAGTTGCTCTCAGGTGCCCACAAGTGAGGACAAAGTGCGCAGAAAAGACTAGTATTGATCTTTGAGGCCAGTCTAGATCCCGCCAGGAGTAACGACCACCGGCGGGTGTGTCCGGGGCGTTACAAGTTGGTATCAGAGCCGACCCTCGCGGTTACACGGATATTTGCGAACAAGTGCACGACCATGTTATGCATGACGTTTGTCACCCGTCATGGCACACGGCATGGCACACGGCATGGCACATGTGCCGGACTGGAAGCACAGACGTAGGTGCCAAGAGGGAACGTTCCTCTGGCCCAATGAGGACATCAGTTCCTTTGAGTGGGGGTGTATGTGATAGTCAGGCTTATTAGGGATGATAGACTACTCATATCAATAAGGAATTCCTTCTTTTCCGGGAGCCCATTCAGACAGAATCCAAAGTTAAGCGTGCTCAGCTTGGAGTAGTTTCAGGATGGGTGACCAACTGGGAAGTTGCTCCCGGGTGCACACGAGTGAGGGCAAAGTGCACAGAAAAGACTAGTATTGATTTGTGGGGCCAGTCTATATCCCGCCAGGAGTAACGACCACCGGCATGTGTGTCCGGGGCGTTACATGACGCTACTGCTACCATTATCCCACGCTTCTATAAGGTTTCTCCTAGTAGTGATATATATCACTTCGTTCTATCCCCAAAGACTTGCAATTCTTATGTCTTGGATTCGAATCAAAAGATCAAGAAAGACTGCACCAAATTGAAGTTGGTTTTGGATGAAGGTCTCTTAGAGTTTGAGACCATGGTAGCAGGAGCGATAAACCCATATTTCAAAAGAAAAAACATCTTGGTCTTGGTATGCTTCGCCCACAATACAATCTTTTGTTGCGTGCAACAACAAACCGAGAGAAGTTTTTTGTCTGTCTACTATGTCATGAACCATATAGTTGATTACACGCGGAAGCATACATCCTTCACAAGAAAGGGCGATGTCACCAATGGGGCAGGGGGTAAACCCTTGCTATTATTACACTAGTTGATAGTTGAGTAGATTTTAGATGGATCCAGAGCGCCCTTGCAACCATCATCAACAACACTATCATCAGCAACGCCGAGATGTACTATGAACCCCTTGACTAGCAATGGTATTGACAGAACCGACAACATAGCGACTAGCTTGACTCGACGACGTACATGAAATGAAGGACACTAACCATTTACTCATGTTATTTTCTAGAAAAACAATGGTCTTTTCTAGAAAAACAAAGGTCTTTTCTAGAACAACAATGTTCGTGTTGGAAACCTTGTTCTAAACTAGACTTCGTAGACTTACCATACCTTTTGTGTCAGTCAGAACTTAATAAATTCCATAAATCATGATGAATCTAGCACGATAGCAAAATGAGCCCTTTGGCTCACAGATAACGCCATGGTAGAAAATTATCCCTTTGTTCCTTAAATGTTGGCATCATTTGCTATGTAATCTTCTTATATAGGTTCATGTGTTATGTTAATTTGGTGTCTATGCATGCTCACATTATTCTTTTTAGATTCATCGACTCAAACTTCAACAGTTCCGGGTCTTTGCCCCATGATCGACCTACCACTATGAAATGCCCAGTCCTTTTACGAATTTGGGATGTGAAATGCATATGCTTGTAACTCAATGACTTAAATGTATTATGTGAATTGAACATGTATATGCATATGTTGCAACTTGGATTCATGTAAATGTGTTACATGATAACCTTCATTATTTAATTGCATAATACTTTTCATATTTCTATACTTATGAATTGTGCAAATGCTGCCAAGGCAGCAAAAAATGTTGTTGTGCCAGTATTTTCTTTGCCCCGCAAAACAAACTAGCAGCGTGTTCTCAAGGATGCACGCTACCTACGAGTTAATAGACTAGCAGCATGTGAGCTGCGGGCACGCTACATGTTTTCCCTTCCACCGGCCGCGTTTGCGTTGACCACGTGTCACTAGTGTCAGATAGCCTAGCAGCATGAACGTGGTACAAACACCACTAGCTAGTAACATAATAGTCAGATGCGCAATGCACTATGCTAGTGGTAACATATTAGCCGTGTGCAAGCCACACACTGCTAATAGTACCTTAGCACCCGTGTCGTACTGGCGGCATGGCACCTGAATGTGGCTAGTGCGCCGTGTTGCACACAACTAATATGGGGGTTCTGTACTAGTGATAGGGGCCGACGACCGCGCGCTCTTGCTTGTCAATGCATGTCAAGTTGTTGTTGATGACCATCTAAGAGGTGGAGTAGCTGATTAGAGAGTGTTTTGTTTGGCTAGCCCAATGTTGAATCCTTCTATTAACATGTTCTAAGTTGTACGTTAGCTTCACTATTCCGATTTCCTCATGGCCTGGCTTGGGAGTGTTAAGAAAAGGAACATTGGGTTGGTCGGTGCATGTGTCGAGAGAGAAGGGTGCTTCATGCTCCTTGGTATTTGCTCTGGCTTGGGATGGCATGGGAAGCTGCATGCACCTTCTCATGTGTTGTCCTGCTCGATCCGAGTGAGGCCTGGTCGGCCTATCAGTGTCGTTTGTGTCATCCTAGGCCATGTTTGCTTGCACAAGACAGGCACCTGCCTCGGTGTGTGACAGTCAGTTGTGCATGTCTTGTCCGAATACCCTGTTGCATATGCACTCGACTTAATGTGCTACGAATGTGCGCGTGAAACATCGAGTTAACATAAGCAGAGTGGAACAATCTTTTTAGACAGATACAAAAGTAAGCGGCGGTGGACGAGTCGGTATGGGCAAGTAGATGGTCATAAGGCTACGAGGAGTGGCTGTACGAGCAGCTTGGCTGGAAAAATTTGCTACAAGTGCCACAGTCATGCGGGGGATCATGTTCATGGGCCTACCCTTTGGTCGCACGTATCATCTGCCGAGAAAGTTCGATGGGACCACATGGCGGACGGGTTGGGCACTCGCCCGACATCATTATGTTTGGGACGGTGCCTCCTTGTCGCTAACCCTCTGCCTATGTTATTTATGGTTTATAATATGCGGTGATGCATGATACTTTTGCTTTTGTGTTTTCCCCATATTTTTCTTCGACACTTCCCCTTCTGCCTTTCGCCCATAATATACTTCCAGGCTAGCCGAGTCCTGCCACCTTAGTTGTCGCGTGTAGGCAAGAAACAGAAGGCAACAACTGATTTCGTTAGGTTAGCCGACAAGGGTGCTGGATCTAGAAAGCCTGCCTACTCACCCAGTGCCACCAAGGGAAGTGGTTGCCTTCACTGGTGATCAAGTGAAACTAAATAGGCTCGCCATGTTTGGCTACATTTCATCGCAGGCGGTGGCTGCTTGGCGTGCCAGAACTAGGGGCATTCCTCAACCATAGAGGTCTTGTTGGTGCCTCAGGATGCCGACCAAGTGGTGTTGCTTCCTTTCGTGCTGCGAGGGATGTCTCTATCCCTCCATGATTTATTTTGTGGGTTAGTCTTCTTCTATGTCCTCTAGCTGCATCACCTTGTCCCTAATGGAATCCTCATTGTTTTCTTCATTGCATTTTGTCAGTGTTTATTGGGGACTCAGCTGCATCTTGGCTTGTGAGGAAGTACTTCCATTTAAAGGCACACAGTACGACGACCATCTATGAGAGTTTAGTTGTACTCTCATACAAGTGTGGGAAATGAAAAATACTTCGATCTGTGGTCGCCTAGCTGTGTGAAGATATGGTAGCAAGGTTGGTTCTACTTTCCCGACACCTTGATTGGCAGCAAGAACATGGGGGTGTGACCATTCTTGTGTAATCGACATGTGCGGTGGAGGTCTTGGGGCGAGCTGATGGATCTCAAGGCATCTGAGGAGACACAAATCCTTGATGGGGTAGTGGAGGCCCTTGCGAAAAGCAGCCTTGCTAGCAAACATATCTTGGTTAGTTGGATGGGTAGGCGGATCCAACTGCTCCGCACAAGGGAATGTCTGATGTACGAGGATTTGACTGCGATGGTGAAAGCCTACTACGATCATAAGACACTGGAAGAAATGGACCCTTCCTTGGTGAAGTGGAAGTCCTAGAGTTCCGATTAGGTCCCCGCATTGTTTTGTACTCGTCCAAAAATGAGGGCATGAGAGTTAGTATCCGGATGCGTCTTCTCTTTTTTCCTTTGCCTTTCTCTTACCTATTGAAAATAATCCAATTATTTTTTCTCTTGCAGAGATTCAAGGCATTTGTTTGTATTCCACCGCTTTAAGAGGGCAACATGGCAGATGATAAGGTGTGTTTGCTGGACCCAATAGGCATGAAGAAAGGAACACTAGAAAATGGCAGAGACTATGCCCACATGGTGGGATAAAATGAAGACGATGATGTCGAGAGGTTGTTTTAAGTATATAGTGCACCTCCTAGATTGTGATGAGGTGAATGGTGGTGATAAGGCATGGATGAAGCAACCTCCTAAACAGAGACATGGAGCAAATGACATTGGCTCGCTGAATCCCATTGTAGATGGTGTTCAGACATCATCGAAAGGCTCAGGCAGCGTGTCTTCCATGCAGGGAACTAGGTCGGAGGCAAACACTACAAAATGTGTGCTATTTTGTGACAAAAATCCTAGTGACAGGCAAAAAAGTGATCACCTAAGATCATTTTCCGTGACAGTTTTTGGTCCCAACTCATTTCCTCCTAGAGTACTGCCCTGGGAAACTACGATGAAGTTCTTTCCTGATTTTAGCCGATGCATTTGACCGTGACTAGGCATGTGCATATTCTACGATGATTTTTAGCGTCACAAAAAATGTTCAGCGAATAGAGATTAAAAAAATGGTGCGGCGGGGTTCAAACATAGTTTTGAATTTTTCTGCCAGAGGAGATTTTGAACATTAGAATCAAATTTGTAGGGGTTATGAGTTGAAATGCTCATATTGAAATCCACTGAAATTTTCTAGTACTTGCTCTCATTTTACTAAACCACGAAATTATATACTCCCACCGTTACATAATGTAGTCATCTAGATTTTTTTTGAAAAGGCAAACCCTAGCTCGAGCTCTACACGACCAAGGCGTCAACAAGCGCATGGGTGTCCTTACCTGTGCAGGCGGCGGTGGGAGGATTAAGGGAATGGAGAGGCTAGGATTAGGGCGACGAGTATGGCATGTTTATAGGCTCTAGGGAGGAGCTCCGGTCATCAAATCAACGCTGCTGTCGACGTGGCTCCTCTAGATGCTCTACTATACAGGGAGAAGGCGATGAAACAGAGGGGGGTCAACGCTGGTGGGATGGCTTTGGCTCAGAGGTAAGTGGGTTGCATGGCCAGGAGGTAAGTTGGGCTGCAGCCTAGGCTTCTCCCTCCTCTAATTCTTTCATTTTTCTCTTTTCTTCAAACGAAAAACTTGCGAGAAAATAAAAGCAAGGGTAGAGATGGAATTTGGCAGAGATGGAGATATTTCTAGAGTCCTGGATTTATGCCCAATTTAAAAAATGCCATGATAATTTCAAAAACTACAAATTAAACCAAGCTTGAATTTGATTCAAACTTGAGAATGAATTTTGAATCTGCCCATAACATTTGCAAATAAGCAAAACTTGGTGGAGTCGGTCATAGGGGTTTTAGGAATATAGCGAACATTTATTGGAATCGGGAAAAATGTCACTTGAGATAAATAGATAAAATGAAAGAAAAGAAACTAGGATGGGGTTTTGGACTAGATGGTGGTTGAGTTGGTTTGGTGGCAAGATCAAGAGGCAAGAGGCAAGATGAAGGTGAGAAGGAGTATCACACAAGATCAGAACACAATTAAATGTGCCACAACAAAGCAATGATGATTATGATGCATGATGCAAAAAAATGAAACACACATTATGTAGCATGCAAGCATGAAGATAATAGAAACTAATGGGGGTCTCAGTCTTGGGTTGTCACAACCCATATGTGAGAAACATTGGCTAGTCAAACATGGTGGAACTGTTGTTAGTGATGGATTTATCATCATCGAAAACTATGATGAGGGATAGACCATCCATCTAAGGTGACAATACTGCAAGTATGAGGAGATTGAGTAAAGCAGACTAGCCATGTGATGTTGTCTTCGTGTCATGCAAGAAATACCGATGGTTTTTAGGTGCTAATGTTGTAGTTATATGCTTAATGCTCTGCTTATGCAATTATGCATGTGTATGACGCTTATGCAATGGGTTGAGGCACCATTTGTGTGTAAATGGATTGGTGTCTAAATGCATCCCTTAGATGGTTCTTCATATAACTTGACTTGTTTGTCGGGGTAGACTTTTGCTCGGTGGGCACAACGGGTCATCGATAAGTTTATAGGTAAAAATAACCTTTAGATAGTCATTGATACAAACGCAATTCGAACATTGGGCTTCCTTTTGCTTCTGTTCTCCTAATGGGTTGCCGGGTCATGCCACTACCTCTTATCGTCCCGCCCACTTGGCTGGAGGGTTACCGGGTCATGCCACTACCTTTTGATTTTGGGATGTGAGTTCAGTCTTTGAATGATGCGGTCTGGACAGACGGCGCATTCTGCCATGTCTTCCCATCCTTCGAGCGTTTGGTCTTGTCAGACATAATGCTTTGCAATGTCTGCCCGGCCTCTGATCATCGCGGCTGCTTAGATGACGTCTTTTCCCATGTCTGCCATGACTTTGACCCTTGTGGGCTGGCCGTTTACATGCATGCTGCATATGTTCGCTGATCACGCTCTCCTGTGGCCCATGGCTCATACATCATCTAGTCGATTCGTATAGTTCTTTCTGCCCCTGTGGTTCCGAGTGGGGATGCCCGTTTCTGACGGTTCAAATTATTTTCCCTAGGGGGTGTGGTCAAACATAATTGCTTGTAGACAATTCCTAAAAGATACCATTCAAATAGTTCACCTAAGTTCTTGTTGCATCCAGTTGGGCTCAGTTGTCCGGTATTTGGACTATGTGGTCTGCCGAGATGCCCCAAGTCTCCTCAATTGTTCCGAGCAGGAGTCCCAGGTTCCGATGGTTTAGGTCATGTACCGTGGGGGTGCGATCAGCCTTTCATCACCTCGACTGCTGGGTTGCCCTGGCTGGCGAAAGGAAATGTGCAATGACCATCATTGTGTGTTGTTGGTAAATATACATGGCAAATACAAACACAATACAAACATAACCACTCTCAGACCATTCATGAGAAACATCCTTCAATTTTTTTGAAAGATCCAACTAATGGCTGGCATATATTGCTAATAATCAAAGAGCACGCGGGAATACAAAAGTGGTGTTCGATCTAGTGATCAAGGAGATTAGAACAAAGAAAATAAAAAAATTCATCCGTCGGGCGATAGAGGATTTGAATTTTTCACGGCGAGTCCCCGAACGGGTGCTCTAAATGGGTCGCCCTGCTTGGCGCCAAAATCAAGAGTCCTTCTCATGCTTGTTGTGATCTCTATCAAACTGGCCACTTTGCCTCTGAAAGTGCACTCGTTTTGCTGGTGCCAAATTTTCCCTAGAATCACGACGATCATCATTTTTACTACCCCGTTGATCATTTTTGTTGTGATCTCAGCTGGCTTTGTTTTACTCTTACAGTTGTCCGGGTGTAGGGAGTTGCAACCAAACCCCCCAACAGCTTTGGTCCAAACTGAAACTGAGAAGGGGCACTTCCCAAAAAAAAGGTGTTCAGAGCTTTCTAAATTCCTTAAACATAGCTGGCAAAAATACTCGTTTGGCTAGCCTCACCTCAGGAGGCGATCATTGCACCGTAACATGTTCTTGAGTAGCAGCCAGACAAAAACCTTGAGACAAGGAGTTGACCACGTCTGCCAAAACAGTTATTTGAAGTTTGCCATGATCAGCCCATGAAACTGACTTTTGTATTAGGAGCTTGTGGAGAAAATTCCCGAGGCCTCATGGCTCCACTTGATTGTGTCCCAGAGCTGGTCGTTTAGCTGTATGTCTTTTTCAAGTAAGCCATCTTTGCAATCTGATCATCTCAGGCTAGAGAGGTTGGGTGTTGTCGTGGGCTAGATCGCCGTTCCAAGTTCCATCTGCAAGAGCTGCTTTCAATGTCCCGTTCTTCCTTCTGGAATGCTTGAACAACTCTAGATATTCCATCTTCAAGGTGCCAGTCCCAGTCCAGGAGCAGTTCCATAAGGTGGCCATTTCTCCGTTACCCAAATAATTCACCTAAAGTTTTGATAGTATTAGTTGCTTCGCTTCTTCGCTATAATTGGTCTTTGCACCAATGTTGCAATGGGTCATCTTGTATATATAATGTTGCTTGAGTTAGATGATTAATTCAGTGTTCTTAGAGATAAAACACTTTGTGCATTCTTGGATTTCCACGCGTGCGATGGCGAATATTGCCTACGTGGTGTTGGTCAATTCATCATGCGTGCAGACTAAGACCTCCGGTGAATGACTTAAATAGTTTTAGGACTAAAATATGCAGTCTTATAGATTTAGAATTAAATTAGACACACTTCCGATTGTTTTAGGACTTATGATGCATTTTACTCTTTCGAATATGTGCGATCTGAAAACTGTATGTTATTTTCTACCAATCAAAAACAATTGGAGTCCTAGCTTTCGCATTTCCAACTAGATGCTTGCAAGCATCAAGAACTAAAATGTTTACCTTCACTTGTTGAGTTGACTGTACGACTAGTTGTACGTAACGAATGGATAGTAGGTCAAATTAGATGGTCATAATACCATTGTCAACTGTAACCATCGAGCCATCTTTTTTAGCCAACAATACTTCTTCAAAAGTAGGAGATAACTTTCTTGGACATTACTTTTGTCACTATTGACGAGATGGTGGGCCAAATTTCAAAAGGAATACTATTTTGTAAAACATGTCCAAGAAAGTTGCTTAAGGACAAGAGGATATTCATAATAGTTTCATCCAATTTCATTTCATAGAAATTTATCTTTAGGGCCCTTTATGTATGGGTTCTTTAAACAACAAAATATTGTCGGGTCTTCTAACGAGAGGATAGACCATTCTTAATGTAGTGATTTTCTCCCAAATGTGGTGGTTTTTTAAATAACTTTTTCCTTGAAACGTATTTTGCATCTCAATGAAGCCTGGACATTTTTTTGATAGAGGTCTACACTTATATCCAAAATAAGAGTGCAAACAAAACTGCTTATGCTTTCTTTGGTTCATAGAATAGGCTTATTACAGGAATAGAAAACTTGTAGAAAATAAGATGACATATATCTCAAATCCTATGAGTATGATTAGGAAAAGAGATGTCATTTGGTTCATCATAGGAATTTTTCCATTGAGTCTAGACTATACCTGGCCATCTGTCAGGTCAGGTCAGGCCTACCAAAGCCCGATGCAAAAAACTGAGGCCCAAGCCCAGCCCATCACGCTAAAAGCCCACTGGGCCTCAGGCCGGGCCTCTTCGTTAACGCGCGAATACGACGTATCCAGGCCCGGCCCGACCCAGCCGTCAGGCTTGAAATCTAGGCCCAAGCCCGGCCCATGGACAAGATCAGGCCAGGCTGGGTCGAGCTTTTTCGGGCCGGGTCAGGTCGACCGGGCCGGGCTGCCCATGGCTAGGTCTAGTCTAGGCTCATGTTTATTTTCCTTTGAAATGTGAAGGATAGGAACCCATCCTATGTAGGAGTAGGAATCCATTCCTATAAACCAAAGGGCTTTAAAGGAAAATTTTCAACAAGAATCCTATCATATATAATTCCTTTGAAATTCCTCCAAACCAAAGGAGGCCTTAGTGCGGGCGATTAACAAAAATTAATGTTGACACTACAAATCAAGGGGTAATCCACTACGATTGTGTTTGATGGAATAACTAGATAAAGTAGTACTACCTCCCGTCCAAAAATAAGTGTCGGTGGGAGTACGCAAGGAGAATATCACGGGTGGAACAATAATTCAGAAAATTGCAGAGTTTGTAATCCATTGATGCAGTAGCCCCTGGTTCCGACATTTCTGCTATCTCATTTCTACAGTATATTGCCGGGAGCAGGGGCAAGCCGGGCGGGCTGACACTAAAATCCTTTGATGACCATAGAACTATGACACTATTTGATAGTTTCACTAGTGGCTGGGGCGCCACCTGGTGGCGCCTCTAGAGGCAAGATTGTGCGTGCTAATCAAGCTGCCACATTTGTTAACATGATTGTATCACACTAGGCTTAGTTTAGTGAGAAGACAAACAACCCAAATGATATGGCAACAGAAATGCGTTACAGGCAATGCACATACACAAATGCATCTTCCTGCTGGGAAAAATAAGACAGCATTACAGAAATGCATAACGGACAGTGCACATGTATAAGAGAGCTTTCTCTACAGCCACCAGCAATGCCACTGTCGCAAAGAACACCAACTCCGCCTGTGATGCGAGATTGTGTTAAGTACATGAGCTGAACCTTTGTCTATAACAGAATAATTGTCCACTTCAAAAAGTACAAAATGTCACTCTGAATCCTAGCAATAATCTGTACATGCTACTTTTTTCACAATGAATAGCCTACTAACCGATTAGCTGCCCATCATTCATAATAATGTGTACATCTCTCGTGGGAGTTCTTCGCCATTTCTCTTCGACTTTCGGAAGTGTCTGGGCAGACAGTACACAGAAATATCTGTCAATAATCTGCAATCTAGAACCAAATCAAACATCAGAAGGAAGCCGCCGTTCATGGTGCCAAAGTCTCGGCTCGATTAACCAACAATGTTTGAAGCAAAGACCTAATATTGGGCATGCTGAAACTTTTAATGGAGGGAGTAATAAAGTTCCCGCCTAACCCGACTAATGTATCGGCAGTGCAAGAGTTGATAATACAACTGTAACTGAATATGCATGACAAAAGGTAAACATGCCATGATTCAAGGGCACAGAAATCAAATTAAGAGTTGATAATGGTTGTATGGAGTACTTGATTATAATCATTTCTGGAACAATACCCTGAGAAGAGAACAAGTATGTGCAAGTACAGCTAGAACAAAAATCGATGGAGGATATCTAACCTTTGTATTTATATGCCCTGTAGAAGTCTGAATTGGATTGTCAATTACTCTTGCTTGATTCATAGACAAGTCCCAAAGCTTGAACGAGTTGTCAGTGGAACCAGATACTATGGTCGATGCATCTACATACTCGACATAGCTTTTAGTCTTTGTGTGGCCAATAACGAGCTCGTATGCCGAAATTCATTATTATGCATTAAAAAGTGTAAAAGACGAGGGAGATTGGCAGTAAAACGTATACATACATAGCAGTACCAACGTGAAGAGGAGAGACATTAGGAAGGTGCGTGACAGCGTGAGGTAGATTCCCAAGCGTAAGTATTTTCTCATGTAAACTCTAATCAGTACTACAACTAAGACATCGAGTCAAACATTTTAGCATTGAGTCATCTGAATATAAAAATAATTTTCCAAAACATTTGAAGATTCAAACATTTTAGGCCACACTAATGCATCGAGCACTGTACATATACCAAGATAAAAGGGGGCACTCTACTCTAGACAAACATTCCTAATCCTTTGAAATGCTTGCATGTTCTAGTGCACCTCTGAAATGACACCAAAGGAATAGGAAACAGAAGAACAATGATTACCAAATAATCTCAAAGCTCGCATGTGATGAATGGGTGCCTCAATCCGCCGAATAGGCAGCGACGGAGTCAATGCCTGCAAGCTAGTGAGGAGCACCAGCAAACCACTGTGAGAAAAAGAAGGGAAAAACAAGCAGTGGAAGGAAACAAGTACATAATGTTCACCCTACCTAAGCAATACACCTAAGTTTACTAATCAAGACATTCACTTACAACAAAGGCCATTCAACAGCTCCAAAAGTCACAAGCCAGAACAAAAGGATGTCAGGTAAGAAACAGTATAACATCCAATTTACTATTACCAATTTCCTTCTTCTTTCTTGTGATGAAATTCACCCAATTCAAGAGATTGCGAACTAATCTCACCAATCCCATGACTCAAGTTACCAATCCATTTATACTTTTTTGTGAGAGGCGTGTTTTAAATAGTTGGCATCCATCTTTTTGAATTCAATATTACCATATAACCTTCCGTGGTCAGACATGATATACAAGTTGAAAGTGAAATAGTTTTCCACTTGGATCGTCTAGTAGTCTTGATCAGATTTTACCTACAAGAGGAGTCATCAGTAAGATAGGAGTTGCCAACAATCATTAATACATACTCCCTCCTTAAAGAAATATAAGCCCTCCGTAAAGAAATATAAGAGGGAGTAATCACTGACTACGTACCTAGAAATTTGACTTCTGATATGTCTTTAAGGCACACATATATCTTCAACCGAAGCAAAACCACATACATATACAGATGTATCTTAGTAAGAACCATCCATCTCCAACTACATCATCAACTGTATCCTGAGATAAATCATCAACTCTGGTCAGAACAAAAGGTCCCGATGTATAGCCTATCTAAATTGATATAAGATCAAACGAAATAAATCTGTGCAAAAATCAAACACTAATCATACTCCACTCAGAGATAATCACATAGCCAAACAAGCGCCCCTTCCGCGTAGCTTAATGGGTTTGATAGCCGAGTATCAGAATATGAGATTCATTGGCAGAGTATGAACCACAAAAAATATTTAGAACTGACAAAAGAAAGGGGATAATATTGCATAATTTTCACCTTTTAAGAGTGCCACCTCATTACAGACATGAACTTTACATGAATTAAAAAGGATTGGTTTCTTTGCTTTAGTTTATCCCCTGTAGAAATATAATCAGTGGCGGAGCCAGGATTCGAGTATAGGGGGGCCGAGTACATATATTGATCTAATCTCGTTGGTAATTACTCATCGCTGCTACTAAAATTGTCGATCATTGGGGGGGGGCCAGGCCCCTGCTCGTCCCCCCTGGCTCCGCCCCTGAATATAATGATACATCTACTAATAAATCTAATGGTTCCAATAAATTGTTTTTTTCTGGTTGACAACATGGAAAGTTGTGTCTGAAGTCTGAACTACAACTATAAGGAAATTGATTAAAAGGTGAACAATCATCTACAAAAACATGCATCTATACAGTGCAACAACTGAATGTGTTGTTGCATCTGCTCCAACTTCTTGCTCTCATGCTGAAGTTATCGGTATGTATATACAATAAAATCTATGAAATAGAGACAGCAGAACCTTAATTCCTATAGTATGTAGACATTTGAAGCAAGCAAGTAGCTAACAAATAACTGAATATGAAGCTCCACAGGTCATCTGTTCATCCTGACAACTCGTCGCTTTTTGTTACCTATGGGCATCTACAAAAAGTAATTTTCTTCTAGTATACTACTACCTTGCTTGGCTTAGCAAGTTATATTGGAGGAATCAAGAAGGTACATACATGAGATGAATTTTGAAGAAGGATGACCTCACCTGGCTGAAGGCGCACTGCAAGACGAGGGTTCCTTGCCCCTGGTGGCCTCGACGATCTCCGGCAGCTGGTCCGCGAAGCCGTCGCGAGCGTAGTGGTGCAACCCGGCAATCTACGCATCACAGATCCTCTCCTTTTTCCCACAGAAACCCCAAAGCACCCACTGCAGACTAAAGGATTGGATTCATAGAACACACACTGATTAGCAACGAACACACACATGGAATTGCAGCGGGAGAGGAGGGAGAAAGATAAGATACGTGCACGCCAGGAGATGAGGAGGAGAGAAGTGGAGGGGCCGGCGCTAGGAGATTTCGAAAGAGAACACCACTGGTTCTCCAGATCGCGCTCGGCCGCCGCGCCGACTTCGCTCTGATTTGCGCCGATCTGCCGCCGGCCACTCTGCTCCTCTGCGGTCGTTGTTGCGGTGAAGGATGGGGATGGGAGGACCGAAGGAGGCGGTGGCGGCAACCCTAGCTGGAGCTGGGAGGAGAAAAGGAAAGAGAGCGCTGGGTGCGGGCTGCGACTGCGAGGGCGCCGGCGTTCTGTTTCTTTCCTCCGTCGGAACAGTAAAATCGCGACAGTAAAAATTGCCTAGGTGGATAGCGCGAGCGTACGCCCATGATGCGCACCTTGTTGTTTTGGATGTCTGGCCCGTGGGTGGCCTGGGGCCTAGGCCGGTCATGGCTCCGCCACTGGCCGGAGTAATGAGATTTCCAATATGCTCGTAGTATTTTTCTATCTTTTTTTTAGAACGAAGGCTCGCGATGAGCCCGGTTTTGAATTAACAAAGCCATCAACCGGCCAGGAATTACAACACAGGAACAAGCACAATGGCCGAACGATACAAGGGAGCACCCTAGGAAGCTTACAACTCAATGCCGAATACTAGCTCAAAACAAAAAGAGAAGCCCAAGCTAGTACACGCCGCCGACCGCAGCAAACAAGAACCGAGAATTGCGAGCAGCATGAGCACAACGAGGACCTGCAGAAACAAAGTGGAGTTGTGGACATGATCGAGTCCAAGGTTGGAGGAAATCAAGCATCTTCCTTTGCTCTCGCCGTAGAGGGACCCTTCCCTCTCGCCTTGGATCGAAAGGCGCCGCCGACGGACATGAGAGACGCTCACCCTAGAGCATGAGAGATGCTGTCCTCGAGTCCTGGAATAGTCACAGAGCACATCCTCCTAGGACATGAGCACACCTCATCTGACACACCGAAGCAACCCAGGACACCTGAAAAACAGCGGGAAAGCCACCGGGAGGAGCCACTGAAGGACGAGCAGCAAGGACATCAGGAGAGGCCGCAGAACGACGAGGAGCAGGAGTCGTCGGCCGCTGAAGAGAAACACCAGGCGTCCACGGCCAGGGACGTGCTGCTACTGCCGGGAAGAGGAACCCTATCCCCTACCGCCGGATCGCAGACGCCGTACCGCCGAAGCTGAGCTAGACACGCCACCGCCAAGGAGCATCGCACTTGAGGGGAGCGGGGACAGACTTCCCTGCGAGCCAGATCAACCACTGCCACCTGATAACCAGGGCCGCCCAAAAACTCCACCTTTGTCGCCCCTCACCCGAATGCACACTCCCCAGGCGGCGCCTCCAAGGAGGGCACAACGCGCAGCGCGCCGTCACCGCCCAATCCAAGAAGGATTTTGGGCTTTCACCCGGGAGGGGAGCGGGGGTGGATAGGGTTGGGATCTCAGCTGCACCTCCAAGGAGGAAGGGCGGCGCCCAAGGGCGTCACTGCTGCCGGGCCGGACCAGCCGACCAGTGGTTTTCCCACGGTCCCAAAACCGCACCACCGGGCACCCATCCACACCAATCCGGTGACCGAAGCTGCTGGAACCGGCAAGGATGAGGGAGCTGAAGGGGAGGGGAGTCTAACCTCAGATCTGACGAGGAGGAGGATCTCCATGCCGCGGCCACCACCCGCCGCAGTCCCACCACCCGCGTGGTCGAGAACGCCGGCTAGGACCACCCACGGACGCCGCCAGCCGGGAGGGCGCCGCCGCCGCGCCAAGGGCCGCCGCCCCAGATCCAGAGTCCTCCGCCAGGAACGGAACGAGCAGGGCCTCGCC
>NC_041392.1:137484022-137488577 GCF_002162155.2 Triticum dicoccoides | reverse complement strand
CCGGTGGCTGTACTGCTGCTCGATCGTTTGATCAAACTCTCAACTGAACCGTCAGTATTTTTCTATCTACCAGTATACACGTTTGCTATTCTCAAACAATTGAGAAATAGCTACTGCTCACTGGATGCTATAGCACGCAGATTATGCGCGGATGAATTGAGTGTCTTACTTAGCTTGTTTTGTACCCATAAAATCAGGAATATATGCGTCTCCAAATTATCACTAACACCAATATATTTTGGATTACGCAGGAAACAATTGGGCTATCTCGACAAAGGAACAAAAGTACCTTGTAAAAGATCTGTGGGGAAGATGGAGCCTGATCAAAGCAATGACAATATTTTTGAGCCGCAACCCTGGGAGGGTGAGCGCGTTCTTCTTGCCACCCACGTCGATCGTGGGTTTTCCTTGCCTCCTCATCCTTTCTTCCGAGGGTTTCTGAACTTCTTTGGGGCTCAACTCCACCATTTTACCCCCAACTCAATCGTTTATCTTGCCGCGTTCATTTCCTTGTGTGAGAACTTATTGGGTTGTCGACCTCACTGGGGTCTTTTCAAGCATATTTTCACTTGTCGCTCCCAGACAGTGAAAAAGGCTAATCCGAGTGACGAGAGGACCCAAGTGATCCAGATGTGTTGGGGTCTTGGCATCTAGACGAGAGGAAAAAGCACCTTTCCGGCCATGATTCTTCCCGATTCAGTTCACGGATGGCAGTCGACCTGGTTCTACTGCAAAGACCAGTCGACGCCGGGGCAATCGACTGGCCTCCCTCCCTTTACCATGGACCGAGTGGAAAAACCCTCCCCTTTGAAGGTGCTCCCGGAGGAGAAGGCGCACGTGAAGGTGTTGGTCAACCGAGTGGTCCAGCTCATTCGTGACGGGGTCACTGGTATGGATCTCTTGGAGGTCTTCCTTCAGCGGCGCATCCAGCCTCTCCAAGCCCGAGACCACCCGATGTGGATTTATTTGGGTCTAGAAGACTCCACTCGGATCCACCCGGAGGAGGTCGATGACGACACGCTGGAGAAGTGGCTGTCGAGCATTACCGGGAACAAGGACAATCCCAGAGGAGCCAGGAGAGCTCCCCCATTCGACCAGTCGCGTGCACCAGAGCAGGTCTGATTCTGAGTTTTTGATTGTAATCGGAATTCACTCGCGCAGCTGTTTGTATTGCGTCGACTGACTTTGTTCTCCCTGCTTTCTTTCAGGCCATTATTGAAATGTATTCGATGCCCAACGGGGAGCAAGAGCAAGCTCTGGAAGGCGAGGCGAGTGGTGGCAAAAGTGGTGAGTGGACTTCCGATGGTGAAGGGGATGGTGGAAGTGACGACTCAAGTGATGGGGAGGAAGTCGAGTCGCCTCCTCACATAGAGAGACGATCCAAGCTTGACCAAGAACGGCCGAGTGCCCGCGACAAGGCAACTGCTCAGGCTGGTCAGTCTTCGAAGTGTCCTCGGGTCTCTTCACCAACCCCGACTGAGAAGGCGCCAAAGCACCCCAAAGTTGAAGAGCCGAAGACTCGGAAGGCGCTGCCAAAGATCAAGATCGATATCCCTGTCACCTCCGCGTGAGTGTCTCTCCTTGTATTCACTCGACGCTCCGCGCTGTTTGTTTTTCTTGTTTTAACTGGACAAACTTTGGAATTGTTAGCGCTGCCACTTCCGGGACCTCAGCTTATAGGGATGATGATGAGGTGATGGAGGATGCAGTCACTTCTAATCCGGGTATGATTTCTGCCATACTATCTTTCTTTGGTCGATTCAATTGCATCGTGCATCATTGGGTGATGTGATTTTGGCAATTTGAACTTTGTACAGCTCTCAACATTATTGACCTCCCTGATGATGATGAAGAGCCCGAGAGGTCTTTGACGAGGAAGAGTAGGCGAGCTCCTGTAAGTGAGGCGCTGCAGTCGACGCCGAGGGCGGAACCAGTCGTTCAGGACACTGGTGACGTTAATTGGGGTTTTGTTACCTTCGCGGAGCCCCTGTCGAGTGCCTTGCCTTCTTCTTCGACTGCTCAGGCCCCTGTCGACCCGCCTTCACTTTTTGCAACCCATCATGTCCCGGAGGACGAGGTGAATGTTGCTAGGGAAGCCATACGCCAGGCGGGCATTAAGATGGAGAAGATGAAGACGGTGCGGGACGCCAGCCAAGCCGCCTATGATGCCAGCTCGGCTCTCCAGAGCAATGTTCAGGTTAGTTGGTCACCGCTTGTTCTGTTAGGATATGCTATCTGAAGATTCTTTCCGAAAATCTTTCCATCTGTACACCCACTGGGTGTGTCGATTGAATTTTTTGGACTAGTGGGGGCACGCTGAGTGCACCCACTGGGTGTAGTCCCCGAGGCTACGGCGGACTGCTGGCAGTCGACCGTAGTCTTTGTATTTTGTCGAGTAAAACCGAACTGGTAGTTTGTTTCTTCCGCTCGATCCGGTCGAGTGGGATCAGAACCGGTGGGGGCACGCAAAGTGCACCCACTGGGTGTAGTCCCCGAGACCGTGGTCGACTGCTGGCAGTCGACTGTGGTCTGAGTTCTACTTTGTCTCTCTTTTTTTGAACTCGACTCCGGCGGGCCGGTCGAGTGGAATCAGAACCGGTGGGGGCACGCAAAGTGCACCCACTGGGTGTAGTCCCCGATACTACGGTGGACTGCGGGCAGTCGACTATAGTCTTAGTATTTGTCGTTTTTGCTATGGAATAATTTCTCCCCTTTGATTTCAGAAATCTTGTGATCTTGGAGCTCGCTTCACTGATTTGGAGAGGCAGCAGATTCAACTGAAACTTGACTTGGAGCTGGCCAGGACAGAACTGCAGACGGTCAGAGACAGCACCGCTGGTAAGACAAGTTTGTCGATTGGTCAGTTTTCAGCTCGAGCATCCTTCTGCTATTTCTGAATCAATCATCATTTCTTTGTAGAAAAACTAAGGGAAGCTTTGGCGAAAAAAGATCAGGATTTGGCTGCTGCCCAGAAGGAGGCTGACGACAGGACCACTCTGGTCGGACAGAAGCTGGCTTCAATCGGCCAGTTGGAAGAAGAGAATACCAGGCTGAAGACTGCTCTGAATGAAGCCAACAGGGAGTGTGCATGCTGGAAGAAGGAAAACCTCAACCTGAGCGAAAAGATGGAAGGCATCACTCGTAGGAGGGACGATCTGGAGAGCTACCTGAGGAGCCTTGCCAAGAAGTTGTATATCAAGCTTGAAGGTGCACATTTAGTTCCGACTGATTTTTTTGTGTCGACTCAGTGTATGAAGATTGACTTATCCTTGGATCGTGAATGCAGATTTTTGCCAGAACTTTGAAGAAGAGACTGGGAGGATCAAACCAGGTTTGGATCCAATCAACTCTCCAGTGAAAGATGAAACTGCCATGAATCTGCTCCGACTGGAATCTCGCATCGACGGTGCCGTGGACTACTTGGCTCGACTGAAGGTCGCCATGTCATGGATCGACCCGGCACTCTGGCCAGAGGCTACGCTCCAAAACGATCTTGAGTCTCTGATGGCTCGACTTAACGGAATCCCTGACCGAGTGCAGGAGTGGAAGAAGTCTTCTGCTCGTTGTGGCGCTGATGTGGCTCTGTCCTTGGTTCGTGTTCACTGCAAGGAGGTGCGACAAGACAAGCTGGCCGCAATCAACGTCGCAAACACCCAGAAGCACGACTTCCGAACTTTTATGGAGACCTTCATAGCTGCCGCCACTCGGATTGCCGATGGCGTCGACCTGGACGAGTTCGTTGAGCCTGCCAGCCCTCCTCCCGCGGAGTGAACAAACTCTTGTGTCCTACCTTAAATTTTCCTCGGAATGCCGAGTGGTTTTTGTAACCATTAAACTTTTTCGGGCTGCATGCCCGAGTACCTCGATCCGTGATCCAGAACCTTTAGAATTTTATCTGAACTTGGTTTACCGTTGAATATCTTTATGAATCTCCTGCTGAGTGAACCCAATCTTTATTCGAGACAACTTTCTGTATTCACAGCGCAGCTCCGAAGGAGGGGGAAGCAGTCGATCCATGTATTGTATTTGTGGCGAAGCTCCCCAGGGGCAGGCGGTGGTCGACCCACACCCTGTTACTGCAGAGTGGGACGGAGCGCACATTGTATTTGTGGCGAAGCTCTCCAGGAGAAGGTGGCAGTCGACCCGTACTTCGTTACTGTAGAGCGGGATGAATCGCGCATTGTATTTGTGGCGAAGCTCTCCAGGAGAAGGTGGCAGTCGACCCGCCCCTCGTCGTCCTTGAGGATTGAGATGTGTTTAGGAGAACTTAGGCGAGTACTGGACTGCAGCTAAGCCCCCGAGTGAGAGGATCGCTCTCCACTCGGTAGGATTTTTTCAAACTTAGGCGAGTGCCTGACTGCAGCTAAGTCCTCAAGTGAGAGAACTTAGGCGAGTACTGGACCGCAGCTAAGCCCCCGAGTGGGAGGACTGCTCTCCACTCGGTAGGATTTTTTCAAACTTAGGCGAGTGCTGGACTGCAGCTAAGTCCTCAAGTGAGAGAATTTAGGCGAGTACTGGACTGCAGCTAAGCCCCCGAGTGGGAGGACTGCTCTCC
>NC_041392.1:137483642-137483960 GCF_002162155.2 Triticum dicoccoides | reverse complement strand
GTGGCAGTCGACCCGCCCCTCGTCGTCCTTGAGGATTGAGATGTGTTTAGGAGAACTTAGGCGAGTACTGGACTGCAGCTAAGCCCCCGAGTGAGAGGATCGCTCTCCACTCGGTAGGATTTTTTCAAACTTAGGCGAGTGCCTGACTGCAGCTAAGTCCTCAAGTGAGAGAACTTAGGCGAGTACTGGACTGCAGCTAAGCCCCCGAGTGGGAGGACTGCTCTCCACTCGGTAGGATTTTTTCAAACTTAGGCGAGTGCCTGACTGTAGCTAAGTCCTCAAGTGAGAGAACTTCGGCGAGTACTGGACTGCAGCTAA
>NC_041392.1:137457299-137483318 GCF_002162155.2 Triticum dicoccoides | reverse complement strand
GAGTGCCTGACTATAGCTAAGTCCTCAAGTAGAGAACTTAGGCGAGTACTGGACTGCAGCTAAGCCCCCGAGTGGGAGGATTGCTCTCCACTCGGTAGGATTTTTTCAAACTTAGGCGAGTGCCTGACTGCAGCTAAGTCCTCAAGTGAGAGAACTTAGGCGAGTACTGGACTGCAGTTAAGCCCCCGAGTGGGAGGATTGCTCTCCACTCGGTAGGATTTTTTCAAACTTAGGCGAGTGCCTGACTGCAACTAAGTCCTCAAGTGAGAGAACTTAGGCGAGTACTGGACTGCAGCTAAGCCCCCGAGTGGGAGGATTGCTCTCCGCTCGGTAGGATTTTTTCAAACTTAGGCGAAGCGGATTCGCGGCTAAGCCACCCACTGGGGGATTTCTTACGCAAACAAAAACAATAATGATCACTGGGAAAATTATAACGCTCTTGTCTTTTGATAAATAAACTACAGGAGTTTTTCTTATTACATCTCATCCGAGTGAGAATTCAAGTATAAAAGGGGCGGAGTAGCTCCGCATTCCAGTCTCGTGGCTCATCAATCTGGTGATCGACATTGTAGAGGTGGTATGCTCCATTGTGGAGGACTCTGGTGACTATGAATGGGGCCTTCCCAAGTAGGAGCAAGCTTGTGTGGTTTCTGCTGATCCACTCGAAGGACTAAGTCTCCTTCTTGGAAGGCTCGGCTCTTCACGTTTCTGGCATGGAATCGACGCAAGTATTGTTGATAGATGGTCGATCGGATCAGGCCCATTTCTCTTTCTTCTTCTAGGAGGTCGACTGCGTCCTGCCGGGCTTGTTCTGCTTCATCTTCTGAGTAGAGCTCGACTCTTGGAGCGTTGTGAAGCAGGTCACTCGGTAAGACTGCCTCGGCTCCGTAGACCAGAAAGAATGGGGTTCTTCCGGTCGATCGATTCGGGGTTGTCCTCAATCCCCAAAGGACTGATGGGAGCTCGTCAACCCATGCACCTGTTGTGTGCTTGAGATCGCGCATTAATCGGGGTTTCAGTCCTTTGAGAATTAGGCCATTTGCCCTTTCTGCTTGTCCATTCGACTGGGGGTGAGCGACCGAAGCATAGTCGACCCGAGTGCCCTGAGAGGCGCAAAAGGCCCTGAACTTGTCGGAATCAAAGTTTGACCCATTGTCTGTGATGATACTGTGCGGAACTCCATATCTGAATATCAACTCTCTGATGAAACTGATAGCGGTGCAAGCATCGAGATTCTTGGTAGGCTTGGCTTCAATCCATTTGGTGAACTTGTCGACTGCTACCAGCACATGAGTGAAGCCGCTCCTGCCTGTTCTCAGTGGCCCAACCATGTCCAGCCCCCAAACAGCGAAGGGCCAGACGAGTGGAATGGTTTTCAGGGCTGACGCGGGCTTGTGCGGCATATTGGAGTAATACTGACACCCTTCACATTTGTCGACTATCTCTTTAGCCATCTCATTGGCCCTTGGCCAGTAGAACCCCGCTCAGTATGCTTTAGCCACAATGGTCCGAGAGGACGCATGATGACCACAGGTCCTCGAGTGGATATCGTCAAGGATCATCCGACCTTCTTCTGGTGTGATACACTTTTGGCCGACCCCAGTCGCGCTTTCCCTATATAACTGTCCCTTTATGACTGTAAAGGCCTTGGATCGACGGACGATCTGTCGAGCCTCTTCCTCGTCTTCTGGGAGTTCTTTCCTTAGGATGTACGTGATGTACGGTTCTGTCCAGACGGGAGTGATAACCAGCACTTCCATTATCAGATTGACCATAGCTGGAACTTCAACTTCAGTCGGATCCGTGGCGCTTTTTGGCTGCGGGGCCTCTTCCGTGAAGGGATCCTCCTGGACTGATGGTGTGTGGATGTGTTCCAAAAACACATTGCTGGGAATGGCTTCTCTTTTGGAACCTATTTTTGCCAAATCATCAGCTGCTTGATTTTTCAGTCGGGGTATGTGATGAAGCTCTAACCCCTCGAATCTCTTCTCCGGCTTTCTCACTACATTGCAATAACCAGTCATGGCTGGACTTCTGACATCCCACTCCTTCATCACCTGATTAACCACCAAATATGAGTCGCCATAGACCATGAGGCGACAGACGCCGAGTGAGATGGCCATGCGCAACCCATATAAAAGTGCTTCATATTCTGCCTCGTTATTGGAGGAATCAAAATGGATTTGAAGAACATATCTGAGTTTATCTCCTCTGGGGGAGACCAACACCACTCCGGCACCGGAACCACTAAGCATCTTGGAGCCGTCGAAAAACATAGTCCAATGCTCCGAGTGAATCTGAGTCGGCAGCTGCTGTTCAATCCACTCGGCGACGAAATCTGCGATTGCTTGGGACTTGATAGCTTTCTTTGCCTCAAACTTGATATCAAGGGGAAGGAGTTCAATCGCCCATTTTGCCACTCGACCAGTTGCATCCCTGTTATGCAGGATCTCTAATAATGGAGCGTCGCTGACGACTGTAATGAAATGATCAAAGAAGTAGTGAGCAACTTTCTTGGTGGGCATATAAATCCCATATACAAGCTTCTGATAGTGAGGATATCTTTGCATCGATGGGGTCAAGACTTCAGAAATATAATATACTGGGCGCTGAACTTTGAAGGTTTTCCCTTGTTCTTCTCGCTCGACCGTAAGTACCGTACTGACGACTTGTCCTGTGGCTGCAATGTAAAGCAGCAAAGGCTCTTTGCTGATTGGGGCAGCAAGCACCGGCTGGGTGGAGAGCAGAGCTTTGAGCTCTGCAAACGCTGCATCAGCTTCGGGAGTCCACTCGAACTTGTCGGACTTCTTCATCAATCGGTAAAGAGATAATGCCTTTTCACCGAGACGAGATATGAATCGACTTAGGGCGGCCAAACAACCAGTAAGCTTCTGGACGTCGTGCACTCGCACAGGGCTTTTCATTCGGAGTAGCCAACCTTTTCTGGATTGGCGTCGATTCCCCGTTCGGAAATGAGAAAGCCGAGTAACTTTCCGCCAGGGACTCCGAATGTACACTTTGATGGATTAAGCTTGATATCATACCTCCTGAGGTTGGCAAAGGTTTCAGCAAGGTCAGTCAGCAGGTCGAAACCCTTCCGTGACTTGACCACAATATCATCCATGTATGCTTCCACGTTCCGACTGATTTGAGTGAGTAAACACTTCTGAATCATCCTCATGAATGTGGCTCCAGCATTCTTGAGGCCGAACGGCATGGTAACATAACAGAAGCACCCAAATGGAGTGATGAAAGCTGTCTTGATCTCGTCAGGTCCATACAGACGGATCTGATGGTACCGGAATAGGCGTCTAAGAAAGACAGACGCTCACATCCCGCAGTCGAGTCGACTATTTGGTCGATGCGGGGGAGAGGAAAATGATCTTTCGGGCAAGCCCGATTGATATGTTTAAAGTCAATGCACATGCGAAGTGACTTGTCCTTCTTGGGGACCATGACCACGTTGGCGAGCCACTCGGAGTGGTAGATTTCTCGGATGAACTCCGCTGCTAAAAGCCGAGCCACCTCTTCGCCAATAGCTTTTCTCTTTTGGACGGCGGACCATCGAAGATGTTCCTTGATAGGTTTTACTTTTGAGTCGACTCTCAGGCGGTGCTCAGCCAGCTCCCTAGGAACACCTGGCATGTCAGAAGGCTTCCAGGCGAAGATGTCCCAGTTCTCACGGAGGAACTGGATGAGCGTTTCTTCCTATTTGGAGTCGAGTGTTGTTGAGATATGAGTCGAGGCGGCGCTGGGGTCGGTCGGGTGGATGTGAGCTGTCTTCGTGTCGCCAGTCGACTGGAAAGCTGACTCTGTAGCGGGCTTCTTGGCTCGCAACAGATCACTCAGGTCTGCAGTCTTCTGGTATTCCTGCAACTCCACCACTGCCATCTGTGCGTCGGCGATCTTCGAACCCTTCTAAAAACATTCTTCCGCTTTCTTCCGGTTGCCCGTAATGGTGATCACACCTTTGGGGCCAGGCATCTTCAATTTGAGATACACGTAACATGGTCGGGCCATGAAGCGTGCATAAGCCGGCCTGCCCAAAATAGCGTGATAGGCACTCTGGAAGTCTACAACTTCAAATGTCAATTTTTCTTTGCGGTAATTCTTGGAATCACCGAAAACCACATCAAGAGCAATCTGGCCGAATGATTCAGCCTTCTTCCCAGGAATGACTCCATGGAAGCTCATGTTGCTGGCACTGAGTCTGGACATCGGAATGCACATCCCCTTCAACGTCTCAGCGTATAATATGTTCAAACCACTGCCACCATCCATCAGGACTTTGGTCAGTCGAGTGCCTTCAACAACTGGGTCGACCACCAAAGCTTGCCTCCCAGGGGTGGCGATGTGCGTTGGGTGGTCGGACTGGTCGAATGTTATGGCAGTCTGAGACCATTTCAGGTAACTAGGTGTCGCCGGAGCGACCATATTCACCTCTCGGTTAATAACTTTCAGTCGACTTTTGCTCTCAACATCAGCAAAAATCATCAGGGTGGAATTGACTTGAGGATATCCGTCATCACTGTCCTCTTTGTCCTCAACCTTGTTTGACTCCTTTTCCTTTCCCTTGGGCTGCTTGCCCTGGAACTACTGGATCAAGAGTCGACACTACCGAGTGGTATGTTTCGGGTAAATAAAATTACCCTCTTCATCTTTCTTCGTGTGGACGAGACACGGTAAGTCCAACACATCATTTCCCTCCTGGTCTTTAACCTTTTTGGGGTTCCAAGGCCCTTTAGGTTTCCCTTTAGACTTTCCTTGGGCCAAAGCTAAGGCTTCCCCGGGAGCCGCTGGCTCGACTTTTCGCTTCTGTTTCCGACTAGAATTGCCTCCGGTTTCTTGGGCGACTGACTTGAGCTTTCCACTCCTAAGTCGATCCTCATCTTCGCCGTTAGCGTACTTGGTGGCAATCTCCATCATCCGATTCAGGGACATATCTCCGGTTCGACCGAATTTCAAATTCAGTTCTCTGTATTTGACGCCTTCCTTGAAGGCACAAACTGCTTGGTGGTCAGGCACATTCTCCACCGAGTGATGTAACGTGATCCATCTCTGGATGTAATCCCTCAAAGTTTCATTCGGCTTTTGCACACAAGACCGCAGTTCCGTCAATCCTGCTGGTCGCTTGCATGTGCCTTCAAATGTGGTGACGAACACTCGGGAGAGATCTTCCCAAGTGTAAATGCTGCTAGGCGCTAGCTGGTTTAGCCACGCTTTGGCCGAGCCCTCCAACATGAGAGGCAGGTGCTTCATGGCCACTTCATCATTGCCGCCGCCAATCTGGACGGCCACTCTGTAGTCCTCAAGCCAAGTATCGGGCTTGGACTCGCCAGTGAATTTACTGACTCCAGTCACCAACCTAAAATTGGGAGCAATCACAGCAGTCCTGATGGCTCTACTAAAGAACTCTAGCCCCGAAATATGTACTCTGTTGCTGGCAGGCGCATCTCTGTCGTGGCCTTCCCGGTGAGCCCTGTTCCTGTCGACCAGACCTTGGACGAGGATGGATCTCGCGTCAAAGCCTGGCCCTCTGGGGTCGACTGGAATCCTTCACCCACCACTATGAGGGCGCCTGTCATCCTGCTGGCGGGGCACATACGACCCGCTCCTCGGGGGAGGCATGGGCACTCGACGTCGACCGTCACGATCGACTCGGTGAGCATACTGCTCATGGTTCCCATACTGGTCACGCCGGTCTCCACGTCCACGCCTCGGGGGCGTTCTTGTTGGAAATATGCCCTAGAGGCAATAATAAATTAGTTATTATTATATTTCATTGTTCATGATAATCATTTATTATCCATGCTAGAATTGTATTGATAGGAAACTCAGATACATGTGTGGATACATAGACAACACCATGTCCCTAGTAAGCCTCTAGTTGACTAGCTCGTTGATCAATAGATGGTTACAGTTTCCTGACCATGGACATTGGATGTCGTTGATAATGGGATCACATCATTAGGAGAATGATGTGATGGACAAGACCCAATCCTAAGCCTAGCACAAGATCGTGTAGTTCGTATGCTAAAGCTTTTCTAATGTCAAGTATCATTTCCTTAGACCATGAGATTGTGAAACTTCCGGATACCGTAGGAGTTCTTTGGGTGTGCCAAACGTCACAACGTAACTGGGTGACTATAAAGGTACACTACAGGTATCTCTGAAAGTTTCTGTTGGGTTGGCACAAATCGAGACTGGGATTTGTCACTCCGTGTAAACGGAGAGGTATCTCTGGGCCCACTCGGTAGGACATCATCATTACGTGCACAATGTGACCAAGGAGTTGATCACGGGATGATGTGTTACAGAACGAGTAAAGAGACTTGCTAGTAACGAGATTGAACAAGGTATCGGGATACCGACGATCGAATCTTGGGCAAGTATCGTACCGATAGACAAAGGGAATTGTATACGGGATTGATTGAATCCTTGACATCGTGGTTCATCTGATGAGATCATCATGGAGCATGTGAGAACCAACATGGGTATCCAGATCCCGCTGTTGGTTATTAACCGGAGAGTTGTCTCGGCCATGTCTGCATGACTCCCGAGCCCGTAGGGTCTACACACTTAAGGTTCGATTATGCTAGGGTTATAGGGAAAGTATGTACGCGGTTACCGAATGTTGTTCGGAGTCCCGGATGAGATCCCGGACGTCACGAGGAGTTCCGGAATGGTCCGGAGGTAAAGATTAATATATAGGAAGTATGGTTTTGGCCACCGGAAGTGTTCCGGGCATCACCGGTAGTGTACCGAGACCACCGGAGGGGTCCGGGGGTCCACCGGGAGGGGCCACCAGCCCCGGAGGCCTACATGGGCCAATAGTGGGAAGGGACCAGCCCCTAGGTGGGTTGGGGCACCTCCCACCAAGGCCAAAGGCGCCTCCTAGAGGGGAGGGGGGCAAACCCTAGGGCAGATGGGCCTTAAGGCCCACCCTAGGTGCGCCTCCTCTCTCCCCCCCCTTGGACGCAACCCTAGATGGGTTTTGGGGCTGCCGCCACCCCTAGGGAGGGAACCCTAGATGGGGGCGCAGCCCCTCCCCTTCCCCTATATATACTTGAGGTATTGGGGGCTGCAACACACACGAGATCATCCCCCTCTTGGCGCAGCCCTACCTCTCTCCCTCCTCGTCTCTCGTAGTGCTTGGCGAAGCCTTGCTGGAGTTCCGTGCTCCTCCACCACCACCACTCCGTCATGCTGCTGCTGGACGGAGTCTTCCCCAACCTCTCCTTCTCCCCTTGTTGGATCAAGATGTAGGAGACGTCACCGGGCTGCACGCGTGTTGAACGCGGAGGCGCCGTGGTTCGGCGCTTAGATCGGAATCAATCGCGATCTGAATCGCTACGAGTACGACTCCTTCATCCGCGTTCTTGCAACGCTTCCGCTTAGCGATCTACAAGGGTATGTAGATGCACTCCCCTTCCCCTCGTTGCTAGATTACTCCATAGATTGATCTCGGTGATGCGTAGAAAATTTTAAATTTCTGCTACGATCCCCAACAGTGGCATCATGAGCTAGGTCTATGCGTAGTTTCTATGCACGAGTAGAACACAAGTTGTTGTGGGCGTCGATTTTGTCAATTTACTTGTCGTTACTAGTCTTATCTTGATTCGGCGGCATCGTGGGATGAAGCGGCCCGGACCGACCTTACACGTACTCTTATGTGAGACTGGTTCCACCGACTGACATGCACTAGTTGCATAAGGTGGCTAGCGGGTGTCTGTCTCTCCCACTTTAGTCGGATCGGATTCGATGAAAAGGGTCCTTATGAAGGGTAAATAGAAATTGGCATATCACGTTGTGGTTTTCGCGTAGGTAAGAAACGTTCTTGCTAGAAACCTATAGCAGCCACGTAAAAACTTGCAACAACAATTAGAGGACGTCTAACTTGTTTTTGCAGCATATGCCTTGTGATGTGATATGGCCAAAAGGATGTGATGAATGATATATGAGATGTATGAGATTGATCATGTTCTTGTAATAGGAATCACGACTTGCATGTCGATGAGTATGACAACCGGCAGGAGCCATAGGAGTTGTCTTAATTTATTTATGACCTGCGTGTCAACATAAATGTCATGTAATTACTTTACTTTATTGCTAAAGCGTTAGCCATAGTAGTAGAAGTAATAGATGACGAGACAACTTCAAGAAGACACGATGATGGAGATCATGATGATGGAGATCATGGTGTCATGCCGGTGACAATGACGATCATGGAGCCCCGAAGATGGAGATCAAAAGGAGCAAAATGATATTGGCCATATCATGTCACTATTTGATTGCATGTGATGTTTATCATCTTATTTGCTTAGAACGACGGTAGCTTAAATAAGATGATCCCTCTCTAAAATTTCAAGAAAAGTGTTCCCCCTAACTGTGCACCGTTGCGAAGGTTCATTGTTTCGAAGCACCACGTGATGATCGGGTGTGATAGATTCTAACGTTCGAATACAACGGGTGTTGACGAGCCTAGCATGTACAGACATGGCCTCGGGACACATGCGAAACACTTAGGTTGACTTGACGAGCCTAGCATGTACAAACATGGCCTCGGAACACGGAAGACCAAAAGGTCGAACATGAGTCGTATAGAAGATACGATCAACATGAGATGTTCACCATTGATGACTAGTCCGTCTCACGCGATGATCGGACATGGCCTAGTCAATTCGGATCATGTTTCACTTAGATGACTAGAGGGATGTCTATCTGAGTGGGAGTTCATTAAATTAATTTGATTAGATGAACTCAATTATCATGAACATAGTCTAAATTGTCTTCGCAAATATGTTGTAGATAAATAGCCCATGTTATAGCTCCCTGTTTCAATACGTTCCTATAGAAAGATTAAGTTGAAAGATATTGTAAGCAATGATGCAGACTAGGTCCGTAGTCCGAGGAGTGTCCTCACTGCAACACAGAAGGCTTGCGTCTTTGATGCACCACTCGATGTGCAAACCCCTACAACGTCGTCTGTGGATGTTGTGAACACCTGACAGACACATTCTGATGACTACCTGATAGTTTAGTGCACCATACTTTACGGCTTAGAATCGGGATTCCAATGACGTTTTGAACGCCATAGAACATATGAGATGTTCCAAGAGCTGAAATTGGATTTCAGGCTCATGCCCATGTTGAGAGGTGTGAGACCTCTGACAAGTTCTTTTGCCAACAAGATGGAGGAGAATAGCTCAGCTAGTGAGCATGTGCTCAGAATGTCTGGGTGCTACAATCACTTAAATCAAGTGGGAGTTAAACTTCCAGATAAGATAGTGATTGATAGAGTTCTCTAGCCACTATCACTAAGCTACTAGATCTTCGTGATGAACTATGACATGCAAGGGATGGAGATGATCCCGGAGCTGTTCGCGGTGCTTAAGACCGCAAAAGGTAGAAATCAAGAAGGAGCATCAAGTGTTGATGGTTTAACAAGACCACTGGTTTTAAGAAGGGCAAGGGCTAGAAGGGAAACTTCATGGATGGCAAACCAGTTGCCGCTCCAGTGAAGGATCCCAAGGTTGAACCCAAACCCGAGACTAAGTGCTTCTATTGTAAGGGGAACGGTCACTGGTAGCGGAATTACCCCAAATGCATGGTAGATAAGAAGGCTGGCAACTTCAACAAAGTATATACGTGTTATTAATGTGTACCTCACTAGTACTCCTGGTAGCACTGGGGTATTGGATACCGGTTCAGTTGCTATTATTGGTGACTTGAAGCAAAAGCTACGGACTAAACGGAGACTGGCTAAGGGCAAGGTGACGATGTGTGTTGGAAGTGTTTCCAAAGTTGATGAGATCACCATCGCACGCTCCATCTGCGTTCGGGATTAGTATTGAACCTAGATAAATGTTATCAGGTGTCTATGTTGAGCATGAATATGATTAGATCATGTTCATTGCAATATGGTCATTCATTTAAGTTAGAGAATAATGGTTATTCTGTTTACATGAATGATACCTTTCATGGTCATGCACCCTATGTGAATGGTTCATTGAATCTCGGTCGTGGTAATACACATGTTCACGCCAAAAGATGTAGAGTTAATAATGATAGTACCACTTCTCGTGGCACTGCCGCTTAGGTCATATTGGCGTAAGATGCATGAAGAAACTCCATGTCGATGGATGTTTGGAGTCACTTGATTTTGAATCACTTGACACATGCGAGCCATGCCTCATGGGCAGGATGACTAAGACCCCGTTTTCAGGTACAATGAAACAGGCAAGTGATTTGTTGGAAATCATGCATGCTGATGCGTGTGATCCAATGAGAATTGAAGCGTGCGGTGGATATCGCTATTTTCTCATCTTCACTGATGATTTGGTTAGATATAGGTATATCTACTTAATGAAGCACAAGTCTGAAACGTTTGAAAAGTTCAAGCGATTTCATAGTGAAGTTAAGAATCATCATAACAATAAGATCATGTTCCTACGATCTGATCAAAAGGGGACTTTCTGAGTTATGAGTTTGGCAATCACTTAAGACATTGTGGAATTGTTTCACAGTTGAAGCCACCTGGAACACCACAAGGTAATGGTGTGTCCGGACATCGTAATCGAACCCTATGAGATATGGTGCGATCTATGATGTCTCTTACCAATCTACCATTTTCATTTTGAGGTTATGCGTTAGAGACAGCTGCATTCACTTTAGATAGGACACCATCTAAGTCCGTTGAGACGACGTCGTATGAACATTGGTTTGGCAAGAAACCAAAGTTGTCGTTTCTTAATGTTTGGGGATGCAATGCTTAAGGCTTCAACCGGAGAAGCTCGAACCCAAAGCGGACAAACACATCTTCATAGGATACCCAAAGGTGACAGTTGGGTATACCTTCTATCTCAGATCTGAGGGAAAATTGTTTGTTGCTAAGAACGGGTCCTTTCTCGAGAAGGAGTTTCTCTCGAAAGAATTGAGTGGGAGGAAGATAGAACTTGATGAGGTTGTCGAACCTTTATTTCAACCAGAGAGTGATGCAACACAGAAAGATGTTTTCTGTGGCGCCTACGTCTGTTGAATAGGAAGTTAATGATAGTGATCATGAAGCTTCGGATCAAGTTGCTATCGAACCTCGTAGGTCGACAAGGATTTGTACTACTCCTGAGTGGTACGGTAATCCTGTCTTAGATATCATGTTGTTAGACAACAATGAACCTACGAGCTATGGAGAAGCGATGGTGGGCCCGTATTCCGAAAAATGGTTAGAAGCCATGAAATCTAAGACAGGATCCATGTATCAGAACAAAGTATGGACTTTGGTGGACTTGCCCATTGATCGGCAAGCCATTGAGACAAATGGATCTTTAAGAAGAAGACGGACGTGGGCGGTAATGTTACCATCCATGAAGCTCGACTTGTGGGAAAGAGTCTTTTCACAAGTTCAAGGAGTTGACTACGATGAGAATTTCTCACCCGTAGCGATGCTTAAGTCCGTCGGAATCATGTTAGCATTAGCTGTGTTTTTTGATTATGAAATCTGACAGATGGATGTCAAAACAAGTTTTCTTACCAGTTTTCGTAAGAAAACGTTGTATGTGATACAATAAAAGGTTTTGTCGATCCTAAGGATGCTAAAAGGTATGCTGGCTCCAGCGATCCTTCTATGGACTAGAGCAAGCATCTCGGAGTCAGAATATATGCTTTGATGGAGTGATCAAAGCTTTTAGGTTTATACAATGTTTGCTAGAAACTTGTATTTACAAGAAAGTGAGTGGGAGCACTACAACATTTCTGATAAGTATATGTGGATGACATATTGTTGATCCAAAATAATGTAGAATTTCTGGAAAGCATAAACGGTTGTTTGAAGAGTGATTTTCAAAGGAAGACCTAGATAAAGCTGCTTACATATTGGGCATCAAGATCTATAGAGATAGATCAAGACGCCTGATGATACTTTCAAAGAATGCACACCTTGACATGTTTTTGAAGGAGTTCAAAATAGATCAGTCAAAGAAGGGGTTCTTACCTGAGTTGTAAGGTGTGAAGTTGAGTAAGACTCAAAGATTGACCACGGCAGAAGAAAGAGGAAGGACGAAGGTCGTCCCCTATGCTTTTGTCATAGGCTCTATACGGTATGCCATGCTGAGTACCACACCTGATGTGTGCCTTGCCACATGTCTGGCAAGAGGGTACAAAGGTGATCTAGGAGTAGATAGCCAGATAGCGGTCAAAATTATCCTTAGAGGAACAAGGAAATGTTTCTCGGTTATGGAGGTGATAAAGAGTTTGACGTAAAGAGTTACGTCGATGCAAGCTTAACACCTATCCAGATAGCTCTGAGTAGAGATACCGGATACGTATAATGGAGCAACAATTTGGAATAGCTCCAAGTGGAACGTGGTAGCAGCATCTACGATATGACATAAAGTTTTTCGAAATACATAGGGATCTGAATATGGCAAGACCCGTTGACTACAACCTCTCTCACAAGCATAACATGATCAAACCCATAACTCATTGAGTATTAATCACATAGTGATGTGAACTAGATCAGTGACTCTAGTAAACTCTTTGGATGTTGGTCACCTATCGATGTGACCTGTGAGTGTTAATCACATGGTGATGTGAACTAGATTATTGACTCTAGTGCAAGTGGGAGACTGTTGGAAATATGCCCTAGAGGCAATAATAAATTAGTTATTATTATATTTCATTGTTCATGATAATCGTTTATTATCCATGCTAGAATTGTATTGATAGGAAACTCAGATACATGTGTGGATACATAGACAACACCATGTCCCTAGTAAGCCTCTAGTTGACTAGCTCGTTGATCAATAGATGGTTACAGTTTCCTGACCATGGACATTGGATGTCGTTGATAATGGGATCACATCATTAGGAGAATGATGTGATGGACAAGACCCAATCCTAAGCCTAGCACAAGATCGTGTAGTTCGTATGCTAAAGCTTTTCTAATGTCAAGTATCATTTCCTTAGACCATGAGATTGTGCAACTCCCGGATACCGTAGGAGTGCTTTGGGTGTGCCAAACGTCACAACGTAACCGGGTGGCTATAAAGGTACACTACAAGTATCTCCGAAAGTGTCTGTTGGGTTGGCATGAATCGAGACTGGGATTTGTTACTCCGTGTAAACGGAGAGGTATCTCTGGGCCCACTCGGTAGGACATCATCATGATGTGCACAATGTGACCAAGGAGTTGATCACGGGATGATGTGTTACGGAACGAGTAAAGAGACTTGCCGGTAACGAGATTGAACAAGGTATCGGGATACCGACGATCGAATCTTGGGCAAGTATCGTACCGATAGACAAAGGGAATTGTATACGGGATTGATTGAATCCTTGACATCGTGGTTCATCCTATGAGATCATCGTGGAGCATGTGGGAACCAACATGGGTATCAAGATCCCGCTGTTGGTTATTGACCGGAGAGTTGTCTCGGCCATGTCTGCATGACTCCCGAGCCCGTAGGGTCTACACACTTAAGGTTCGATGATGCTAGGGTTATAGGGAAAGTATGTACGTGGTTACCGAATGTTTTTCGGAGTCCTGGATGAGATCCCGGATGTCACGAGGAGTTCCGAAATGGTCTGGAGGTAAAGATTAATATATAGGAAGTATGGTTTTGGCCACCGGAAGTGTTCCGGGCATCACCAGTAGTATACCGGGACCACCGGAGGGGTCCGGGGGTCCACCGGGAGGGGCCACCAGCCCCGGAGGCCTACATGGGCCAATAGTGGGAACGGACCAGCCCCTAGGTGGGTTGGGGCACCTCCCACCAAGGCCCAAGGCGCCTCCTAGAGGGGAGGGGGCAAACCCTAGGGCAGATGGGCCTTAAGGCCCACCCTAGGTGCGCCTCCTCTCTCTCCCCCCTTGGCCGCAACCCTAGATGGGTTTTGGGGCTGCCGCCACCCCTAGGGAGGGAACCCTAGATGGGGGCGCAACCCCTCCCCTTCCCCTATATATACTTGAGGTATTGGGGGCTGCAACACACACGAGATCATCTCCCTCTTGGCGTAGCCCTACCTCTCTCCCTCCTCGTCTCTCGTAGTGCTTGGCGAAGCCCTGCTGGAGTTCCGCGCTCCTCCACCACCACCACGCCGTCGTGCTGCTGCTGGACAGAGTCTTCCCCAACCTCTCCTTCTCCCCTTGCTGGATCAAGGCGTAGGAGACGTCACCGGGCTGCACGTGTGTTGAACTCGGAGGCGTCGTGGTTCGGCGCTTAGATCGGAATCAACCGTGATCTGAATCGCTACGAGTACGACTCCTTCATCCGCATTCTTGCAACGTTTCCGCTTAGCGATCTACAAGGGTATGTAGATGCACTCCCCTTCCCCTCGTTGCTAGATTACTCCATAGATTGATCTCGGTGATGCGTAGAAAATTTTAAATTTCTGCTACGATCCCCAACAGATCTCGGGCTGTGAGCCGACTGGACTGTGTCCGCAGCAACGGATCTGCTATGAATTCTGTTCCGCGACTGAGAAACAGCAGAATTCTGATCTCCTGCTGCCCGGAGTAACGCTCTGATCTGCAGCAGGCCTCTGCCAGCCTCCGACTGGGAAGGCTGAATCGACTCCGCTATACGGGCCGCAGCTGCTAAATTCTGAATCGGAGTCCGATATACCTACGGGGGCGGGAAGAGCTGACGTCGACTGGATTCGGGAACCCGTTGTTGCGCCCGCTCGTCGAGTGCTCGCTGGAGGTTCTCCAGTCGAGTGTGCTTGCCAGGCGCGCGTCCTCCAAGGCGCGAGCCTCGGGGGTTTCTCCAAAAAAAAGAGTGTGCAGCGCATCCACATTTCGGCGGTGAAGTTCTTCTCTCTGGAGCGACGTGAGAGGCTCGGGAAGATACTCCTCATGGGGACGCGACGGATCACCTCCTCCCGCGCCTCCGTCGGTGCGGGTAAAACCGGGGGGACTGGGCGGTCCGTCGACCATCAGAACCTCTGCCGCCGGATCGCTGCTGTCGCACTCGGATGCAGTCTCTTCGGAGCCAGGCGACAGGTCGAACAGGCCGTAGAGGGATTTGTCGGGCTCGATCGCCGCGACTTGAGGGATGGCCGACTAACGGGCCACCGCATGTCTCACCCACCGCTGAAGTCTCGACCGACCGGAGAGCTTGCGCCGGCGGGAAACGGGGAGGGAGGACAACACAGGAGCCGACCGGTAGGGGGTTGACGGTTGCCACAGGAGAACGCCGCAGGCGCACGCGCTAAAGTGCGTTGCCCCGCGGACAAGGAGTGCGTCCACGTCGAGCGGAGCCTCCTGAAGCCACGCGGAGTCGTCGGCGATGAACGTGAGCGCGCCGAGACGGATCTCGCGGCCCTCCACCAAAACTCCATCGAAAACCATAATGATTCGGGTCGGAAAAGATCGCAACTCCTCCAACAAAACGCTAAAACACCTGCCCCACGGTGGGCGCCAATTGTCGTGGTTCTAAGTCTGACAGTAATGTAGGGGGGTAAGTATGGAGAGGCGAGATCTTAGCTATGGAGAAGTTGTAAGGATGCAAGGTTTACGAGTTCAGGCCCTTCTCAGAAGAAGTAAAAACCCTACGTCTCGGAGCCCGGAGGCGGTCGACTGGATTATGTGAGTATGAGTTACAGGGGCGCGAACCCTTGTCTCGGAGGAGGGGGGTGGCTTATATAGAGTGCGCCAGGACCCCGGCCAGCCCACGTTACGAAGGGTTCAATGTACATTAAGGCAGGGCGTTACTGGTAACGCTAGTAATAAAGTGCTATGATGACCATAAAAGCTATTTAATGACCGACCGTTAGCATGCGGGGTGACTTTAGGTCTCCTGGCCGTCGAGTGGTTGGATCTTGGTCGAGTGATCGCTTCTTGGTCGAGTGACTTCGAGTCTGTCGAGTGGAACACCTTCAAGTCGATTGAAAGGTGATTTCTTCTAGAGATGTCCTTGGGTAGGGCAGTTAGGACAGGTCCATGACCCTACCCTAGGTACATAGCTTTATCAGCCGGCACACGGCTTGGTGTTTCTTGATGTGTCTTGGGTACTAACCCTACCTCTCTACTTATATGTTGAGCCTTGAGGTCGAAACTTGGAGTAAAAGCCTCCACAAAGTCGGTTTCACCCAAAAGGCAAGAGTCCTTCTCGGACTCCAGGGCCAGACGCCAGGGTTCTCGGCGTCTGGACCCAGACGCCAGGGACCCTGGCGTCTGGCCCCTGGACTCCGCAAAACTTCTTTTTCCGCTTTCCAAAAACCTTGTGGGTTTTCCCCTTTGGCCCAAATAAAGTGTTCTCATACCCAAACATTTTGGGAAACATCCGGAACCCCTTCCGGTGAATTCCGGAACCCTTCCAGAGTCGAAACACTATTGTCCCATATATCAATCTTTATCTCTAGACCATTCCGGAGTTCCTCGTCATGTCCGTGATCTTATCCGGATCTCCGAACAACATTCGGTCACCAACATACATAACTCATTGTACTATATCATCAACGAACGTTAAGCGTGCGGACCCTTCGGGTTCGAGAACTATGTAGACATGACCGAGACACCTCTCTGGTCAATAACCAATAGTGGGACCTGGATGCCCATATTGTCTCCTACATATTCTACGAAGATCTTTATCGGTCAGACCGTATAACAACATACGTTGTTCCCTTTGTCATCGGTATGTTACTTGCCCGAGATTTGATCGTCAGTATCTCAATACCTAGTTCAATCCCGTTACCAGCAAGTCTCTTTTCTCGTTCCGTAATACATCATCCCGCAACTAACTCATTAGTTGCAATGCTTGCAAGGCTTATAGTGATGTGCATTACCGAGTGGGCCCAGAGATACCTCTCCGACAATCGGAGTAGACAAATCCTAATCTCGAAATACGCCAACCCAACAAGTACCTTCAGAGACACCTATAGAGCACCTTTATAATCACCCAGTTACGTTGTGACATTTGGTGGCACACAATGTGTTCCTCTGGTAAACGGGAGTTGCATAATCTCATAGTCATAGGAACATGTATAAGTCATGAAGAAAGCAATAGCAACAAACTAAACGATCAAGTGCTAAGCTAACAGAATGGGTCAAGTCAATCACATCATTCTCCTAATGATGTGATCCCGTTAATCAAATGACAACTCATGTCTATGGTTCGGAAACTTAACCATCTTTCATCAACGAGCTAGTCAAGTAGAGGCATACTAGTGACACTCTGTTTGTCTATGTATGCACACATATATTATGTTTCCGGTTAATACAATTCTAGCATGAATAATAAACATTTATCATGAAATAAGGAAATAAATAAAAACTTTTATTATTGCCTCTAGGGCATATTTCCTTCAGTCTCCCACTTGCACTAGAGTCAATAATCTAGTTCACATCGCCATGTGATTTAACACCAATAGTTCACATCACCATGTGATTAACACCCATAGTTCACATCGTCATGTGACCAACACCCAAAGGGTTTACTAGAGTCAATAATCTAGTTCACATCGCTATGTGATTAACACCCAAAGAGTACTAAGGTGTGATCATGTTTTGCTTGTGAGAGAAGTTTAGTCTACGGGTCTGCCACATTCAGATCCGTATGTATTTTGCAAATTTCTATGTCAACAATGCTCTGCACGAAGCTACTTTAGCTAATTGCTCCCACTTTCAAAATGTATCCAGATTGAGACTTAGATTCATCTGGATCAGTGTCAAAATTTGCATCAACGTAACCCTTTACGACGAACCTTTTGTCACCTCCATAATCGAGAAACATATCCTTATTCCACTAAGGATAATTTTGACCGTTGTCCAGTGATATACTCTTAGATCACTATTGTACTCCCTTGCTAAACACAGTGTACGGTATACAATAGATCTGGTACACGGCATGGCATACTTTATAGAACCTATGGCCAAGGCATAGGAAATGACTTTCATTCTCTTTCTATCTTCTGCCGTGGTCGGGCTTTGAGTCTTACTCAGTTTCACACCTTGTAACACAGGCAAGAACTCTTTCTTTGACTGTTCCATTTTGAACTACTTAAAAATCTTGTCAAGGTATGTACTCATTGAAAAACTTATCAAGCGTCTTGATCTATCTCTATAGATCTTGATGCTCAATATGTAAGCAGTTTCACTGAGGTCTTTCTTTGAAAAACTCCTTTCAAATATTCCTTTATGCTTTGCAGAATAATTCTACATTATCTCCGATCAACAATATGTCATTCACATATACTTATCAGAAATGTTGTAGTGCTCCCACTCACTTTCTTGTAAATACAGGCTTCACCGCAAGTTTGTATAAAACTATATGCTTTGATCAACTCATCAAAGCGTATATTCCAACTCCGAGATGCTTGAACCAGTCCATAGAAGGATCGCTGGAGCTTGCATATTTTGTTAGCATCTTTAGGATTGACAAAACCTTCTGGTTGCATCATATACAACTCTTCTTAAATAAATCCATTAAGGAATGCAGTTTTGTTTATCCATTTGCCAGATTTCATAAAATGCGGCAATTGCTAACATGATTCGGATAGACTTAAGCATAGATACGAGTGAGAAACTCTCATCGTAGTCAACACCTTGAACTTGTCGAAAACCTTTTTGCGACAATTCTAGCTTTGTAGATAGTAACACTACTATCAGCGTCCGTCTTCCTCTTGAAGATCCATTTATTCTTAATGACTCACCGATCATCGGGCAAGTCAATCAAAGTCCATACTTTGTTCTCATACATGGATCCAATCTCAGATTTCATGGCCTCAAGCCATTTCGCGGAATCTGGGCTCATCATCGCTTCCTCATAGTTCATAGGTTCGTCATGGTCAAGTAACATGAACTCCAGAACAGGATTACCGTACCACTCTCGTGTGGATCTCGCTCTGGTTTACCTACGAGATTTGGTAGTAACTTGATCTAAAGTTACATGATCATCATCATTAGCTTCCTCACTAATTGGTGTAGTAGTCACAGGAACAGATTTTTGTGATGAACTACTTTCCAATAAGGGAGCAGGTACAGTTACCTCATCAAGTTCTACTTTCCTCCCACTCACTTCTTTCGAGAGAAACTCCTTCTCTAGAAAGGATCCATTCTCAGCAATGAATATCTTGCCTTCGGATCTATGATAGAAGGTGTACCCAACATTTTCTTTTGGGTATCCTATGAAGATGCACTTCTCCGATTTGGGTCTGAGCTTATCAGGTTGAAACTTTTTCACATAAGAATTGCAACCTCAAACTTTAAGAAACGACAGCTTAGGTTTCTTGCCAAACCATAGTTCATACGGTGTCGTCTCAGCGGATTTAGATGATGTCCTATTTAACGTGAATGTAGCTGTCTCTAATGCATAACCCCAAAACGATATTGGTAAATCGGTAAGTGACATCATAGATCGCACCATATCTAATAAAGTACGATTACGACGTTCGGACACACCATTACATTGTGGTGTTCCAGGTGGCGTGAGTAGTGAAACTATTTCACATTGTTGTAACTGAAGGCCAAACTTGTAACTCAAATATTTTACTTATGTGATCATATCATAGAAACTTTTATTTTTGTTACGATGATTCTCCACTTCACTCTGAAATTCTTTGAACTTTTCAAATGTTTCAGATTTGAGTTTCATCAAGTAGATATACTCATATCTGCTCAAATCATCTGTGAAGATCAAAAAATAATGATACCTGCCGCGAGCCTCAATATTCATCGGACCACATACATCAGTATGTATGATTTCCAACAAATCTGTTGCTCGCTCCATTGTTCCGGAGAACGGAGTCTTAGTCATCTTGCCCATGAGGCATGGTTCGCAAGCATCAACTGATTCATAATCAAGTGATTCCAAAAGCCCATCAACATGGATTTTCTTCATGCGCTTTACACCAATATGACCTAAACGGCAGTGCCACAAATAAGTTGCACTATCATTATTAACTTTGCATCTTTTGGCTTCGATATTATGAAAATGTGTATCACCACGATCGAGATCCAACAAACCATTTTCATTGGGTGTATGACCATAGAAAGTTTTATTCATGTAAACAGAACAACAATTATTCTCTAACTTACATGAATAACCATGTTGCAATAAACATGATCTAATCATATTCATGCTCAATGCAAACACTAAATAACATTTATTTTAGGTTTAACACTAATCCCGAAAGTATAGGGAGTGTGCGATGATGATCATATCAATCTTGGAACCATTTTCAATACACATCGTCACTTCACAGTTAACTAGTCTTTGTTCATTCTGCAACTCCTGTTTCGAGTTACTATTCTTAGCAACTGAATTAGTATCAAATACTGAGGGGTTGCTATAAACACTAGTAAAGTACACATCAATAACATGTATATCAAATATACCTATGTTCACTTTGCCATCCTTCTTATCCGCCAATTACTTGCGGTAGTTCCGCTTCCAGCGACCAGTTCCTTTGCAGTAGAAGCACTCAGTTTCAGGCTTAGGTCCAGACTTGGGTTTTTTCACTTGAGCAGCAACTTGCTTGCCGTTCTTCTTGAAGTTCCCCTTTCTTCCCTTTGTCCCTTTACTTGAAACTAGTGGTTTTGTTTACCATCAACACTAGATGCTTTTCTTGATTTCTACCTTCGTCGATTTCAGCATCACGAAGAGCTTGGGAATCGTTTCCGTTATCCCTTGCATATTATAGTTCATCACGAAGTTCTACTAATTTGGTGATGGTGACTAGAGAATTGTGTCAATCACTATTTTATCTGGAAGATTAACTCCCACTTGATTCAAGCGATTGTAGTACCCAGACAATCTGAGCACATGCTCACTGCTTGAGCTAGTCTCCTCCATCTTTTAACCATAGAACTTGTTGGAGACTTCATATCTCTCAACTCGGGTATTTGCTTGAAATATTAACTCCAACTCCTGGAACATATCATATGATCCATGACATTCAAAACGTCTTTGAAGTCCCGATTCTAAGCCGTTAAGCATGGTGCACTAAACTATCAAGTAGTTATCATATTGAGCTAGCCAAATGTTCATAACATCTGCATATGCTCTTGCAATAGGTCTGTCACCTAGCGGTGCATCAAGGACATAATTCCTTTGTGCAGCAATGAGGATAATCCTCAGATCATGGATCCAATCTGCATCATTGCTACTAACATCTTTCAACTTAGTTTTCTCTAGGAACATATCAACAATAAAACAGGGGAGCTAAACGCGAGCTATTGATCTACAACATAGATATGCTAATACTACCAAGACTAAGTTCATGATAAATTAAAGTTCAATTAATCATATTACTTAAGAACTCCCACTTAGATAGACATCCCTCTAATCATCTAAGTGATCACGTGATCCAAATCAACTAAACCATGTCCGATCATCATGTGAGATGGAGTAGTTTTCAATGGTGAACATCATTATGTTGATCATATCTACTATATGATTCACGCTCGACCTTTCAATCTCAGTGTTCTGAGGCCATATCTGCATATGCTAGGCTCGTCAAGTTTAACCTGAGTATTCTGCGTGTACAAAACTGGCTTGCACCCGTTGTAGATGGACGTAGAGCTTATCACACCCGATCATCACGTGGTGTCTGGGCACGACGAACTTTGGCAACGGTGCATACTCAGGGAGAACACTTTTATCTTGAAATTTAGTGAGATATCATCTTATAAAGCTACCGCCGAACTAAGCAAAATAAGATGTATAAAAGATAAACATCACATGCAATCAAAATATGTGACATGATATGGCCATCATCATCTTGTGCCTTTGATCTCCATCTCCAAAGCATTGTCATGATCTCCATTGTCACCGGCATGACACCATGATCTCCATCATCTTGATCTATATAAATGTGTCATCACATGGTCGTCTCGCCAACTATTGCTATCGTATAGCGATAAAGTAAAGCAATTATTTGGCACTTGCATCTTATGAAATAAAGAGACAACCATAAGGCTTCTGCCAGTTGCCGATAACTTCAACAAAACATGATCCTATCATACAACAACTTATATCTCATCACGTCTTGACCATATCACATCACAACATGCCCCTGCAAAAACAAGTTAGACGTCCTCTACTTTGTTGTTGCAAGTTTTACGTGGCTGCTACGGGCTGAGCAAGAACCGTTCTTACCTATGCATCAAAACCACAACGATAGTTTGTCAAGTTGGTGTTGTTTTAATCTTCGCAAGGACCGAGCGTAGCCACACTCGGTTCAATTAAAGTTGGAGAAACTGACACCCGCTAGCCACCTGTGTGCAAAGCACGTCGATAGAACCAGTCTCGCGTAAGCGTACGCGTAATGTCGGTCCGGGCCGCTTCATCCAACAATAACGCCGAACCAAAGTATGACATGCTGGCAAGCAGCATGACTTATATCGCCCACAACTCACTTGTGTTCGACTCATGCATATGACATCTACGCATAAAACTTGGCTCTGATGCCACTGTTGGGGAACGTAGTAATTTTAAAAAAATTCCTACGCACATGCAAGATCATGGTGATGCATAGCAACAAGAGGGGAGAGTGTTGTCTACATACCCTTGTAGACCGTTCGTGGAAGCGTTATATCAACGCGGTTGATGTAGTCGTACGTCTTCACGATCCGACCGATCCAAGTACCGAAAGCACGGCACCTCCGAGTTTTGCACACGTTCGGCTAGGTGACGTCCTCGCCTTCTCAATCTAGCAAGAGGGGCGAAGTAGTAGATGAGTTCCGGCAGCACGACCGCGTGGTGACGGTGTTGGTGAAGAACAATCTCCGCAGGGCTTCACCTAAGCACTATGAAAACTATGACGGAGGATAAGCTAGAGTGGACGGGGTAGCCGGCACATGGCTTGGTGTTTCTTGATGTGTCTTGGGTGCTAACCCTACCCCTCTATTTATATGTTGAGCCTTGGGGTCGAAACTTGGAGTAAAAGCCTCCACAAAGTCGGTTTCACCCGAAAGGCAAGAGTCCTTCTGAGACTCCAGGGCCAGACGACAGGGTTCCCGGCGTCTGGACCCAGACGCCAGGGACCCTGGCATCTGGCCCCTGGACTCCGCAAAACTTCCTTTTGCGCTTTCCAAAAACCTTGTGGGCTTTCCTCTTTGGCCCAAATAAAGTGTTCTCGTACCCAAACATTTCGGGAAACATCTGGAACCCCTTCCGGAGTCCAAACACTATTATCACATAAATCAATCTTTATCTCTAGACCATTCTGGAGTTCCTCGTCATGTCCGTGATCTTATCCGGATCTCCGAACAACATTCGGTCACCAACATACATAACTCATAGTACTATATCATCAACGAACGTTAAGCGTGCGGACCCTACGGGTTCGAGAACTATGTAAACATGACCGAGACACCTCTCTGGTCAATAACCAATAGCGGGACCTGGATGCCCATATTGGCTCCTACATATTCTACGAAGATATTTATCGGTCAGACTGCATAACAACATACGTTGTTCCCTTTGTCATCGGTATGTTACTTGCCCGAGATTTGATTGTCGGTATCTCAATACCTAGTTCAATCTCGTTACTGGCAAGTCTCTTTTCTCATTCCGTAATACATCATCCCGCAACTAACTCATTAGTTGCAATGCTTGCAAGGCTTATAATGATGTGCATTACCGAGTGGGCCCAGAGATACCTCTCTGACAATCGGAGTAACAAATCCTAATCTCGAAATATGCCAACCCAACAAGTACCTTCGGAGATGATACGTCTCCAACGTATCTATAATTTTTGATTGCTCCATGCTATATTATCCACTGTTTTGGACTATATTGGGCTTTATTTTCCACTTTTATATTATTTTTGGGACTAACCTATTAACCGAAGGCCCAGCCCAGAATTGTTGTTTTTTGCCTATTTCAGTGTTTCGGATAAATAGAATATCAAACGGAGTCCAAACGGAATAAAATCTTCGGGAACGTGATTTTCTCACCGAGCGTGATCCAGGAGACTTGGACCCTACTCCAGGGGGTCAAAGAGGAGGTCACGAGGGTGGGGTGCGCCCCCCTAGGGCGCGCCCCCTGCCTCGTGGGCCCCTCGGTGCTCCACCGACGTACTTCTTCCTCCTATATATACACACGTACCCCTAAACGATCAGAACAGGAGCCAAAAACCTAATTCCACCGCCGTAACTTTCTGTATCCACGAGATCCCATCTTGGGGCCTGTTCCGGAGCTCCGCCGGAAGAGGGCCGTCATCACGGAGGGCTTCTACATCATCATAGCCTCTCCGATGAAGTGTGGGTAGTTTACCTCAGACCTTCGGGTCCATAGTTAGTAGCTAGATGGCTTCTTCTCTCTCTTTGAATCTCAATACAAAGTTCTCCCCCTCTCTTGTGGAGATCTATTCGATGTAATCTTCTTTTTGCGGTGTGTTTGTTGAGACCGATGAATTGTGGGTTTATGATCAAGTCTATCTATGAATAATATTTGAATCTTCTCTGAATTCTTTTATGTATGATTGGTTATCTTTGCAAGTCTCTTCAAATTATCCGTTTGGTTTGGCCAACTAGATTGGTAGTTCTTGCCATGGGAGAAGTGCTTAGCTTTGGGTTCGATCTTGCGGTGTCCTTACCCAGTGACAGAAGGGGCAGCAAGGCACGTATTGTATCGTTGCCATCGAGGGTAACAAGATGGGGTTTATTTCATATTGCATGAATTTATCTCTCTACGTCATGTCATCTTGCTTAAGGTGTTACTATGTCTTTAACTTAATACTCTAGATGCATGCTGGATAGCGGTCGATGAGTGGAGTAATAGTAGTAGATGCAGAATCGTTTCGATCTACTTGTCACGGACGTGATGCCTATATACATGATCATGCCTAGATATTCTCATAACTATGCTCAATTCTGTCAATTGCTCAGCAGTAATTTGTTCACCCACCGTAGAATACTTATGCTCTTGAGAGAAGCCACTAGTGAAACCTATGGCCCCCGGGTCTATTCTCATCATATCAATCTCCATCACTTTAATCTTGCTTTGCTTTTTTACTTTGCTTTTACCTTTTACTTTTCATCTTTATACCAAAAATACCAAAAATATTATATCTATCAGATCTCACTCTCGTAAGTGACCGTGAAGGGATTGACAACCCCTAATCGCGTTGGTTGCGAGTAGCTATCGCTTTGTGCAGGTACGAGGGACTTGAGCGTGGCCTCCTACTGGATTGATACCTTGGTTCTCAAAAACTGAGGGAAATACTTACGCTACTCTGCTGCATCATCCCTTCCTCTTCGGGGAAAACCAATGCAAGCTCAAGACGTAGCAAGAAGGATTTCTGGCGCCGTTGCCGGGGAGTCTACGGAAAAAGTCAACATACCAAGTATCCATCACAATCCCTATCTCTCGCATTACATCATTTGTCATTTGCCTCTCGTTTTCCTCTCCCCCCCAATTCACCCTTGCCATTTTATTCGCCCTCTCTCTCTATCCTCCCTCTCTATTTGCCTCTTTTGCCCGCTTGCTTTTTGTTTGCTTGTGTGTTAGATTGCTTGTTTGTCGCGATGGCTCAAGATACTACCAAATTGTGTGACTTCACCAATACCAATAATAATGATTTCCTTAGCACTCCGATTGCTCCTCTTGTCGATGCTGAATCTTGTGAAATTAATATTGCTTTGTTGAATCTTGTTATGAAAGATCAATTCGCCGGCCTTCCTAGTGAAGATGCCGCTACTCATCTGAATAGCTTCGTTGATTTATGTGATATGCAAAAGAAAAAAGATGTCAATAATGATGGCGTTAAATTGAAGATATTTCCTTTTTCGCTTAGAGATCGTGCTAAAGCTTGGTTTTTGTCTTTGCCTAAAAATAGTATTGATTCATGGAACAAGTGCAAAGATGCTTTTATCTCTAAGTATTTTCCTCCCGCTAAGATCATCTCTCTTAGAAACGATATTATGAACTTTAAACAACTGGATCATGAACATGTTGCACAAGCTTGGGAGAGAATGAAATTAATGATATGCAATTGCCCTACTCATGGTTTGAATTTGTGGATGATTATACAAAAAATTTATGCCGGATTGAATTTTGCTTCTAGAATTCTTTTAGATTC
>NC_041392.1:137447485-137457008 GCF_002162155.2 Triticum dicoccoides | reverse complement strand
CCAATTCCTATGAAAATCAAGATGAAGATCTAAAAGTTATTGATGTGTCCCCTATTAAATCTTTGTTTTGCAATATGAATCTTGATGAAACTGAATATGATCTTCCTTTATCTAGAAGGTGTTCTAAAAATTCGGAGTATTTAGATCTTAATGATGAAATTGATGAAAGTGGGATTGAAAGAAATAAAAATCTAGATGTTGCTAAACCCACTATATTGGATTTCAAGGAATTTAATTATGAAAGTTGTTCTTTAATTGATTGTATTTCCTTGTTGCAATCCGTGCTAAATTCTCCACATGCTTATAGTCAAAATAAAGCCTTCACCGAACATATTGTTGATGCCTTGATGCAATCTTATGAAGAAAAACTTGAGTTGAAAGTTTCTATCCCTAGAAAACTGTATGATGAGTGGGAACCAACTATTAAAATTAAAATTAAAGATCATGAGTTTTATGCTTTGTGTGATTTGGGTGCTAGTGTCTCTACTATTCCCAAGACTTTGTGTGATTTACTAGATTTCCGTAATTTTGATGATTGCTCTCTAAACTTGCATCTTGCGGATTCCACTATTAAGAAACCTATGGGAAGAATTAATGATGTTCTTATTGTTGCAAATAGGAATTATGTGCCCATAGATTTCATTGTTCTTGATATAGATTGCAATCCTTCTTGCCCTATTATCCTTGGTAGACCTTTCCTTAGAACGGTTGGTGCGATTATTGATATGAAGGAAGGGAATATTAGATTTCAATTTCAATTAAAAAAGGGCATGGAACACTTTCCAAGAAAGAAAATAAAATTATCATATGAAACTATCATGAGAGCCACTTATGGATTGCCTACCAAAGATGGCAATACCTAGATCTATCCTCGCTTTTATGCCTAGCTAGGGGCGTTAAATGATAACGCTTGTTGGGAGGCAACCCAATTTTATTTTTATTCCTTGCTTTTTGCTCCTGCTTAGTAATAAATAAATTATTTAGCCTTTTTTTGGTTGTGTTTTTTGTGTTTAATTAGTGTTTGTGCCAAGTAGAACCATTGGGAAGACTTGGGGAAAGTCTTGTTGAACGTGCTGTAAAAAACAGAAACTTTAGCGCTCACGAGAACTGCTGTCATTTTTATTTGAAGAGTGATATTTAGTTAATTATTTTTGCAGATGATTAATATATAAATTCCTCACGTCCAGCAATTTATTTTAGAATTTTTGGGGTTCCCTATCTTGCGCTAGCTACAGATTACTACAGACTGTTCTGTTTTTGACAGATTCTGTTTTTCATGTGTTGTTTGCTTATTTTGATGAATCTATGGCTAGTAAAATAGTTATAATCCATAGAGAAGTTGGAATACAGTAGTTTTAACACCAATATAAATAAATAATGAGTTCATTACAGTACCTTTAAGTGGTCTTTTGTTTTCTTTCGCTAACGGAGCTCACGAGTTTTCTATTTTGAGTTTTGTGTTGTGAAGTTTTCAAGTTTTGGGTGAATTCTTTTGATGGATCATGGAACAAGGAGTGGAAAGAGCCTAAGCTTGGGGATGCCCATGGCACCCCCAAGATAATCCAAGGACACCAAAAAGTCAAAGCTTGGGGATGCCCCGGAAGGCATCCCCTCTTTCGTCCACTTCCATCGGTAATTTACTTGGAGCTATATTTTTATTCACCAACATGATATGTGTTTTGCTTGGAGCGTCTTGTATTATTTGTGTCTTTGTGTCTTAGTATGCCACAATCATCCTTGCTGTACACACCTTTTGAGAGAGCCATACATGAATTAAAATTTGATAGAATACTCTATGTGCTTCACTTATATCTTTTGAGCTAAGTAGTTTTGCTCTATGTGCTTCACTTATATCTTTTGAGCGTTATAATTTTGCTCTATGTGCTTCACTTATATCTTTTGAGCTAAGTAGTTTTGCTCTATGTGCTTCACTTATATCTTTTGAGCGTTATAATTTTGCTCTATGTGCTTCACTTAGATCTTTTAGAGCACGGTGGTGGATTTGTTTTAGAGAAACTATTGATCTCTCATGCTTCACTTAAATTATTTTGAGAGTCTCTTAATAGCATGGTAATTTTCTTAATAATATGCTTGGTATTCAAGATTTGTGAAACTTTCTTTTGAGTGTGTTGAATACTAAGAAAAGATTGAAGCATGATAATTGTTTTGAGATATGGAGGTGATAATATTAAAGTCATGCTAGTTGAGTAGTTGTGAATTTAAAGAATACTTGTGTTAAAGTTTGTGATTCCCGTAGCATGCACGTATAGTGAACCGTTATGTGATGAAGTCGGAGCATGATTTATTTATTAATTGTCTTCCTTATGAGTGGCGGTCGGGGACGAGCGATGGTCTTTTCCTACCAATCTATCCCCCTAGGATCATGCGCGTAATACTTTGCTTTTATAACTTCTAGATTTTTGCAATAAGTATATGAGTTCTTTATGACTAATGTTGAGTCCATGGATTATACGCAATCTCACCCTTCCACCTTTGCTAGACTCTCTAATACCGCACACCTTTCGCCGGTATCATACACCTACCATATACCTTCCTCAAAACAGCCACCATACCTACCTATTATGGCATTTCCATAGCCATTCCGAGATATATTGCCATGCAACTTTCCACCATCTAGTTCATCATGACACATTCATCATTGTCATATTGCTTAGCATGATCATGTAGTTGACATAGTATTTGTGGCAAAGCCACCGTTCATAATTTTTTCATACTTGTCACTCTTGATTCATTGCATATCCCGGTACACCGCCGGAGGCATCCATATAGAGTCATACTTTGTTTTAGAATCGAGTTGTAATCATTGAGTTGTAAATAAATAAAAGTGTGATGATCATCATTCAATAGAGCATTGTCCCAAATAAAAAAATAAAAAAAGAGAAAGGCCAAAGAAAAAAAGAAGGCCCCAAAAAAGAAAATAAATAAAAAGGGGCAATGCTACTTTCCTTTTTTCCACACTTGTGCTTCAAAGTAGCACCATGATATAGCGAGTCTCATATATTGTGCTTCAAAGTATCACCATGTTCTTCATATAGAGAGTCTCATATGTTGTCACTTTCATATACTAGTGGGAATTTTTCATTATAAAACTTGGCTTGTATATTCCAATGATGGGCTTCCTCAAAATTGCCCTAGGTCTTCGTGAGCAAGCAAGTTGGATGCACACCCACTTAGTTTCTTTTGTTGAGCTTTCATACATTTATAGCTCTAGTGCATCCGTTGCATGGCAATCCCTACTCACTCACACTGATATCTATTGATGGGCATCTTCATAGCCCGTTGATACGCCTAGTTGATGTGAGACTATCTTCCCCTCCTTTTTGTCTTCTCCACAACCACCCTTCTATTCCACCTATAGTGTTATATCCATGGCTCACGCTCATGTATTGTGTGAAGATTGAAAAAGTTTTGAAAAAGTTAGAGTATGAAACAATTGCTTGGCTTGTCATCGGGGTTGTGCATGATTTAAATACTTTGTGTGGTGAAGATGGAGCATAGCCAGACTATATGATTTTGTAGGGATAACTTTCTTTGGCCATGTTATTTTGAGAAGACATAATTGCTTTGTTAGTATGCTTGAAGTATTATTATTTTTGTGTCAATATAAACTTTCCTCTTGAATCTTTCTAATCTAAATATTCATACCACAATTTAGAAGATTTGCATTGAAATTACGCCAAGTAGCACTCCGCATCAAAAATTCTCTTTTTATCATTTACCTACTCGAGGACGAGCAAGAATTAAGCTTGGGGATGCCTGATACGTCTCCAACGTATCTATAATTTTTTATTGCTCCATGCTATATTATTCACTGTTTTGGACTATATTGGGCTTTATTTTCCACTTTTATATTATTTTTGGGACTAACCTATTAACCGGAGGCCCAGCCCAGAATTGCTGTTTTTTTGCCTATTTCAGTGTTTCGGATAAACAGAATATCAAACGGAGTCCAAACGGAATAAAATCTTCGGGAACGTGATTTTCTCACCGAGCATGATCCAGGAGACTTGGACCCTACTCCAGGGGGTCAAAGAGGAGGTCACGAGGGTGGGGGCGCCCCCCTAGGGCGCGCCCCCTGCCTCGTGGGCCCCTCGGTGCTCCACCGACGTACTTCTTCCTCCTATATATACACACGTACCCCCAAATAATCAGAACAGGAGCCAAAAACCTAATTCCACCGCCGTAACTTTCTGTATCCACGAGATCCCATCTTGGGGCCTGTTCCGGAGCTCCGCCGGAAGAGGGCCGTCATCACGGAGGGCTTCTACATCATCATAGCCTCTCCGATGAAGTGTGGGTAGTTTACCTCAGACCTTCGGGTCCATAGTTAGTAGCTAGATGGCTTCTTCTCTCTCTTTGAATCTCAATACAAAGTTCTCCCCCTCTCTTGTGGAGATCTATTCGATGTAATCTTCTTTTTGCGGTGTGTTTGTTGAGACCGATGAATTGTGGGTTTATGATCAAGTCTATCTATGAATAATATTTGAATCTTCTCTGAATTCTTTTATGTATGATTGGTTATCTTTGCAAGTCTCTTCAAATTATCCGTTTGGTTTGGCCAACTAGATTGGTAGTTCTTGCCATGGGAGAAGTGCTTAGCTTTGGGTTCGATCTTGCGGTGTCCTTACCCAGTGACAGAAGGGGCAGCAAGGCACGTATTGTATCGTTGCCATCGAGGGTAACAAGATGGGGTTTATTTCATATTGCATGAATTTATCTCTCTACGTCATGTCATCTTGCTTAAGGTGTTACTATGTCTTTAACTTAATACTCTAGATGCATGCTGGATAGCGGTCGATGAGTGGAGTAATAGTAGTAGATGCAGAATCGTTTCGATCTACTTGTCACGGACGTGATGCCTATATACATGATCATGCCTAGATATTCTCATAACTATGCTCAATTCTGTCAATTGCTCAGCAGTAATTTGTTCACCCACCGTAGAATACTTATGCTCTTGAGAGAAGCCACTAGTGAAACCTATGGCCCCCGGGTCTATTCTCATCATATAAATCTCCATCACTTTAATCTTGCTTTGCTTTTTTACTTTGCTTTTACCTTTTACTTTTCATCTTTATACCAAAAATACCAAAAATATTATATCTATCAGATCTCACTCTCGTAAGTGACCGTGAAGGGATTGACAACCCCTAATCGCGTTGGTTGCGAGTAGCTATCGCTTTGTGCAGGTACGAGGGACTTGAGCGTGGCCTCCTACTGGATTGATACCTTGGTTCTCAAAAACTGAGGGAAATACTTACGCTACTCTGCTGCATCATCCCTTCCTCTTCGGGGAAAACCAATGCAAGCTCAAGACGTAGCAAGAAGGATTTCTGGCGCCGTTGCCGGGGAGTCTACGGAAAAAGTCAACATACCAAGTATCCATCACAATCCCTATCTCTCGCATTACATCATTTGTCATTTGCCTCTCGTTTTCCTCTCCCCCCCAATTCACCCTTGCCATTTTATTCGCCCTCTCTCTCTATCCTCCCTCTCTATTTGCCTCTTTTGCCCGCTTGCTTTTTGTTTGCTTGTGTGTTAGATTGCTTGTTTGTCGCGATGGCTCAAGATACTACCAAATTGTGTGACTTCACCAATACCAATAATAATGATTTCCTTAGCACTCCGATTGCTCCTCTTGTCGATGCTGAATCTTGTGAAATTAATATTGCTTTGTTGAATCTTGTTATGAAAGATCAATTCGCCGGCCTTCCTAGTGAAGATGCCGCTACTCATCTGAATAGCTTCGTTGATTTATGTGATATGCAAAAGAAAAAAGATGTCAATAATGATGGCGTTAAATTGAAGATATTTCCTTTTTCGCTTAGAGATCGTGCTAAAGCTTGGTTTTTGTCTTTGCCTAAAAATAGTATTGATTCATGGAACAAGTGCAAAGATGCTTTTATCTCTAAGTATTTTCCTCCCGCTAAGATCATCTCTCTTAGAAACGATATTATGAACTTTAAACAACTGGATCATGAACATGTTGCACAAGCTTGGGAGAGAATGAAATTAATGATATGCAATTGCCCTACTCATGGTTTGAATTTGTGGATGATTATACAAAAAATTTATGCCGGATTGAATTTTGCTTCTAGAATTCTTTTAGATTCGGCTGCGGGAGGCACTTTTATGGAAATCACTTTAGGAGATGCTACTAAACTCCTAGATAATATTATGGTTAATTATTCTCAATGGCATACTGAAAGATCTTCTAATAAAAAAGTACATGCGGTAGAAGAAATTAATGTGTTGAGTGGAAAGATGGATGAACTTATGAAATTATTTGCTACTAAGAGTGTTTCTTCTGATCCTAATGATATGCCTTTGTCTACTTTTATTGAGAATAACAATGAATCTATGGATGTGAATTTTGTTGGTAGGAATAATTTTGGTAACAACGCTTATAGAGGGAATTTTAATCCTAGGCCATATCCTAGTAATCCTTCTAATAATTATGGGAATTCCTACAACAACTCTTATGGAAATTATAATAAGATGTCCTCTGAATTTGAGAATAGTGTTAAAGAATTTATGAATTCACAAAAGAATTTTAATGCTTTGCTTGAGGAGAAATTTCTTAAAGTTGATGATTTGGCTAGGAACGTTGATAGAATTCCTCTTGAGATTGATTCTTTAAAGCTTAGATCTATTCCTCCTAAGCATGATATCAATGAGTCTCTCAAAGCCATGAGTTCCCATTGATGAGTGCAAGGAAAGAACCGCTAGGATGCGTGCTTCCAAAGATGCCTTTATTAAAGCGTGTTCCTCCAATTCCTATGAAAATCAAGATGAAGATCTAAAAGTTATTGATGTGTCCCCTATTAAATCTTTGTTTTGCAATATGAATCTTGATGAAACTGAATATGATCTTCCTTTATCTAGAAGGTGTTCTAAAAATTCGGAGTATTTAGATCTTAATGATGAAATTGATGAAAGTGGGATTGAAAGAAATAAAAATAATCAGAACACGTACCCCCAAATAATCAGAACAGGAGCCAAAAACCTAATTCCACCGCCGTAACTTTCTGTATCCACGAGATCCCATCTTGGGGCCTGTTCCAGAGCTCCGCCGGAAGAGGGCCGTCATCAGGGAGGGCTTCTACATCATCATAGCATCTCCGATGAAGTGTGAGTAGTTTACCTCAGACCTTCGGGTCCATAGTTAGTAGCTAGATGGCTTCTTCTCTCTCTTTGAATCTCAATACAAAGTACTCCCCCTTTCTTGTGGAGATCTATTCGATGTAATCTTCTTTTTGCGGTGTGTTTGTTGAGATCGATGAATTGTGGGTTTATGATCAAGTCTATCTATGAATAATATTTGAATCTTCTCTGAATTCTTTTATGTATGATTGGTTATCTTTGCAAGTCTCTTCAAATTATCCGTTTGGTTTGGCCAACTATATTGGTAGTTCTTGCCATGGGATAAGTGCTTAGCTTTGGGTTCGATCTTGCGGTGTCCTTACCCAGTGACAGAAGGGGCAGCAAGGCACGTATTGTATCGTTGCCATCGAGGGTAACAAGATGGGGTTTATTTCATATTGCATGATTTTATCTCTCTACGTCATGTCATCTTGCTTAAGGCGTTACTATGTCTTTAACTTAATACTCTAGATGCATGCTGGATAGCGGTCGATGAGTGGAGTAATAGTAGTAGATGCAGAATTGTTTCGATCAACTTGTCACGGACGTGATGCCTATATACATGATCATGCCTAGATATTCTCATAACTATGCTCAATTCTGTCAATTGCTCAGCAGTAATTTGTTCACCCACCGTAGAATACTTATGCTCTTGAGAGAAGCCACTAGTGAAACCTATGGCCCCCGGGTCTATTCTCATCATATCAATCTCCATCACTTTAATCTTGCTTTGCTTTTTTACTTTGCTTTTACCTTTTACTTTGCATCTTTATACCAAAAATACCAAAAATATTATATCTATCAGATCTCACTCTCGTAAGTGACCGTGAAGGGATTGACAACCCCTAATCGCGTTGGTTGCGAGTAGCTATCGCTTTGTGCAGGTACGAGGGACTTGAGCGTGGCCTCCTACTGGATTGATACCTTGGTTCTCAAAAACTGAGGGAAATACTTACGCTACTCTGCTGCATCATCCATTCCTCTTCAGGGAAAACCAACGCAAGCTCAAGACGTAGCAGGAGACACCTGTAGAGCACCTTTATAATCACCCAGTTACGTTGTGACGTTTGATGGCACACAAAGTGTTCCTCTGGTAAACGGGAGTTGCATAATCTCATAGTCATAGGAACATGTATAAGTCATGAAGAAAGCAATAGCAACAAACTAAACGATCAAGTGCTAAGCTAACGGAATGGGTCAAGTCAATCACATCATTCTCCTAATGATGTGACCCCGTTAATAAAATGACAACTCATGTCTATGGTTAGGAAACTTAACCATCTTTGATCAACGAGCTAGTCAAGTAGAGGCATACTAGTGACACTGTGTTTGTCTATGTATTCACACATGTATTATGTTTCCGGTTAATACAATTCTAGCATGAATAATAAACATTTATCATGAAATAAGGAAATAAATAAAAACTTTTATTATTGCCTCTAGGGCATATTTCCTTTAGGCTGTGTTCGGTTGAGAGGGATTCAAAGGGGGTTTGACAGGGATTGAAGTGGATTTAATCCCTTGCAAGTCAAAACCTCCCCAAATCCCCTCCAATCCTCTTGTGGAGGGGTGTAACCGAACAAGGCCTTAGTTATATGACCAAAATACCCATAGTCCCACATGTGAGCTCTCTCTATCTATGGTAAGTGTGGGTCCCACTTGTCAAGAGTAAGCAAGCGAATAATTATAGAGGAAAATAAAAACGTTGTTGGGGATTGAGTGGGACCCACACTTTATCATACTGAGATAGAGGAAAAGTTGACATGTTGGTCCATGTGTATTTTTGCCATTATAACATGGTAAATGTGTTTTGAGCTGACAATAATGTTGTCTAATGGAATCTTTAAGCATACGCCTAATAAAGCGATGTCATTTTTTAGCAGTTAAAATTCCTAGTGACAAAACGAAGTAGTGAAACACAACCGGTGGTATAAATGATAAAAGCCCTAAAATAAAAGACAAACCTTATGAAAACAAAGAGAACAGATGAAAAAAAACACAGGAAAGGACAGGGAAGTGAAAACAAATTAAAACATAAGAACCTTGATGAAAAATGTAAAGAAAACACATAGAAAAAAACAAAAAACCAACAAAGATCGATAGAAGACAACAAAGAAAGTACACAGTCAAACTTGAACTTGTACAACTAGTGTACAACAGAAGAAGAGAAGAAAAATAAATCAAGAGAGCGACTGCAGCGATTGTGCAAGCTAAAACCCACTAATGGGCCAACTAATATGTGCGGGCGCTAGTGGCGAGCGAGAGCTACATCTCGCATTAGGCGAGAGATAACTATAGTGGTGTAATACCGAACAATCGCGCATCCGTGCATGTGAATTGGGTCGGCCCACCGAGCTGC
>NC_041392.1:137438481-137447031 GCF_002162155.2 Triticum dicoccoides | reverse complement strand
ATAATAGAGTTGCAACTTCCCCATAGTGAGGCCATGGCTTCCCCTAAGAAAGATAGTGGGGTTGCTCTTACCCGACAACATTTTTTCTTCTCCGGCAAGAGGTCCAACATGAAGAAAGGAAGGAAGAAGGTGACTGGCGCGATAAAAAAAATTCAGGTACCTGGAAAATAGCAAAACCATAAAAGTTTAGGTGTTTGTTTGGACTTGTGCAAAAACCCAAACAAAAAAGTGTCATAGCCATCACATGAGCATGCCATAGACGGTTGAGATACATTCCAAATATGGTTAAGAAGCACCAAATACACAGCGTGATAGCCGTCACAAGGACATGCTGTGGACAGCTGAGAGGCATTCCAAAAATGATGGCAGCACATATGTATGCTCAACAAAAAAACATGTTTGCATAAGTAAGCCCAAACAGATACAGTAGGACCGTAGGCCGTAGCTGTGACAAACACATGCTCCGGACACAGGTGTGCTGCATGCAATTCATGGTTGGTAGAGACGCATCTCAAAAAGAACGGTCAGTAGTAGAAACGCACAGGTGTACATAAATAAACCGCGACAAAAGTCGGCATGGCTACCCTCCAAACGCAGTAGCAACGAGCAGGCACACATAAGCTGTCACATGGACATGCTACGTCAGTTTAAGAACACTCCAAAGACAGTAGAAACACACTTACACACACTGACACACACACACACACATAAAACTCTTCTAAAAACAAGAAAGGCAAACGAAACAGTAGGAGCGCCGGTGTATATATAGAGCGCCGCGAAAGCATCGCCCTCACAGCCTCGGCAGACACTCGAACTGCGGCGGAACAAAGCTGACGCAATGGCGGCCTTGCTCTGCATCAGCACCCCCGCCGCCGCCGCCCTTCCCCACCTCCCGCGCGGACGCGCACCCCCGTGCGACGTCGCGCTCGCCGCTCCGGTGCCTGCCCGTCTCTCCCTCCGCCGCCGCGGCCTCCCAACTACAGGTCTAGTTCGGGAACAGAACAGGACGCTCTCACGCTCGTCGGATTTACCGGCCGAACGGATGGAAGCCTAACCTGAGGATTCTTTTGTTGTGGCGGTGTGTTTTTGCAGGGCTGCGCTGCTCCGGCACGGAGGTGGGGGTTACGGATGCAATAAGGATGGCCGCGGCCACGCCGTTCGGGCACAACCTGGTGGCGGTGGACATCGTCGGTGACGAGGTGGCTGCCGACAAGGTGACTTCCCTGCTTTGCACGTGACTTGTTTGTTGTATTGCGTCAAAGGTACTTTTGTGGCTATGTTTAGACGGGGGGCGGGGGAGTTGTTGTGGATCTTGGCGTGGAGTTACACAGAAAGAAATACAGAATAGCTACATATCAGTCACCTGACTTTTGAATTTGGGGCAGTCGATTTCGCTAGAAGGGAGAAACAGCCGGAGGGGAGGAAGAAACTCGCCGGAGGAGAGGAAGAAGCTCGCTGGCAGGCTACCCCACCATCTATCTTAGGGTCGGGGTGGGGGAGATGGCACGGCGGTGGTGCAAGTTCGCCGGAGAAAAACCTGTCATAGCCCGAGGCTAGAGGGATGGACGGGGGCGGGGGCAAGACATGCGGTGGGGGCGGTTTAGGGGACGGCGGTGCGGCGAGGCGGTCGCAGGGGTGGCAGCAGGCGACCCGGCCAGTGGCAACATGCGGCGGAGGAAGAAGAACACTGGCGGATCTGTTTTTAGGAAGAAGGAAGAAGACGTAATCTAGACTGTTTCTTTTTTATCTAACGCTTGAGATTGATCCTGACAAAATCAACTGTCTCAAAGGGAAATTTTAGTCGACCGGCTCCTTGGCATTCCCAAAAAAATATTGTAATTTAATTTTGATTATTATTATTCCCCCCGTTTCTAAATATTTGTCTTTCTTGAGATTTCAATAAGTGAGTACATACGGAGCAAAATGAATGAATCTACACTTTAAAATATGTCTATATACATCCATATGTGGTAGTCCATTTGAAATCTCTAAAAAGGCAAATATTTAGGAACGGATGGAGTATTATATACTCCTACAATTGAGCTAGTAAGGTTGTGAACATGTTTAGAAGGATGAGCTCGCAAAAAAAAATGTTTAGAAGGATGAATTTGTGAGTCCTAAATTTTGCAAGGCAATAAAACAGCTTAACCTTACTAAAGCCTCTATAATTTATAGTTTTCAGTAGAAACATGAATTTGTGCGTCCCATTAGGCTGTATATCATTTGCAGAAACAAATTAATATGATTTGTTATACATTATTTCTTTGCACATGTGGTTGATTCTTCTAATTGTTTGTTGAAAAGCTCCAGTTGGGCTTCAAGGAGATGGCCACATATGTCATATATGGCACCGGTGCTTTCTTTGCCGGATGGGTTTTGTCCGCTGTTGTTTCAGCAATTGACTCCATCCCCTTGGTCAGTAGTCATTAGATCTCTGCATGAATGTAAAATTCTTTCTGCCATCTTAGATCTTTAACTAAATGTGATATTGCCCTCAGCTCCCAAGAATACTGGAGATGGTGGGCCTCGGATACACGGTTTGGTTCAGCTCACGGTATCTTCTTTTCAAGGTATGTATCTATTTGCTTCATAAGTACTTTCTTTTGGTGTGCACTCTACTATGTTCAACCTTTTCACCACTTATTTACCACTTGCAGGAAAACAGAGAGGAATTGTTTGCCAAAACTTATGATCTCAAAATGAGAATTGTTGGATCCGGCGATGCATGATGTGTTCACATATGGTTGGGCAGCTGAGTGTAATAACTTCTCTCTCGTTTTGGGAGAAATACTAAGTTGTGTGTTTCAACCATATGTTACTGAGTTTGTGATGTAGTGTTCGTTATGTTTGAACTATTCGGCGAAAAATGTATGCCGTGCTTTCTAGAGAAAAATGTGGTGTATGTGATAACTGGAATAAGCAAGTAAGACCCATGTAGGACATGGAGGCTAGGCCAAATAATCCCAACATTGCCCCTTTTATGCAGAGCAAACATGAAACTTATGGGAGGTTGGTATGATATGGTGTCTATGGTTTATCCAACCCAGAGGTGGTCTATGGTGTGTATGGTTTATCCAACCCAGATGCAATCGTAGCCTATTTTAGGAATTAGGCCTAAGGATGTAAATCGGTAAGTAAAGAAGCCCGCATATAACTAAATCCAAATATATTGTATATTAATTTTATCTTGATGACACCGAAATTTTTGCTAGTCCTAACAAAGACAAGCTCTTGGCCCTGTGCCACATCCTCGATGCTTTAGTCGGAGCGACTAACCTTAGAACAAACCCACTCAAGATGGAGGTCTTCCCCTTTTGTCATGACCACATTGACCTTGTTGACACACTATTTGTTTTTCTAGCTAGATTGGCTTCCTTCCCGGCAAATATTTTGGTCTCCCCCTTCGCTTCAGTGTCTTCGCCGGGTGGACTTACAACCAACCGCTCATCCACAAGTTCAGAGCCTGATTACTTCTATGAACTAGATAATACCACACATGTTGTAGCGGATTTGAATATATGGTTTCTAAATATTGTGTAGAATAATAATTCAAACATTACGATTTAAACTATGTGAAAGATTTCTGCATAAGCAAAAAAAATAGCATGAAAAATTGTGCAGGTCACAATTAAATGCAATGTGATTTAAAATCCACTTAGAATGCACTAACACACATTGTATGGTAGAGGATTCCCATGTGTAGATTAGACGCACAGTGAAAGCACACATGTTGAGATAATTATACCAAAGAAAAGGTGGAAACATGAAACTTCTCTGCCACTCGGAGAATCTAGCCCTACCTGTCACTTGTGCCCTGCAACCAACGATACCACCGTACACTATGTCCAGTTGCGTAGACATGATAAGGTAACGACCCATGCCAACCTCTTACTGTAGTGATGAACAATGCAGAATAGTGTCTACAATTGCTAAAGTCAATTAATTAAGTTGTTGCCACGCCCCAGGCCATGGCCAGTGTTGCCTGGGCCTGGCTACGTCCCTACCTATGTCAGGACTGCCCTTTCTCGCAAGAGGTATGGAAGACAGTTAGTGTTCTACATGAGATGCCTGCTCCGACCTCGCCTGACCTAGACCAATCTATTAACCAATGGTGTGAGGACATTCTCATGCCCCCCTCCAGCGCATTGGCAACATGATCTATTTGTTATGGAGTATTTTAAATTAGAGAATTGGACAAATGATGAATTATCCTGAGGTGGCATATGTAACTCTGGAGTATATTCGCATGCACAAGCATAGTAGTTTCCTCTTATACGTGTAGTCGACATTCTGTTTGTGGGGGGTACTCTTGGCTTTACCCCTTCAGAAAAGCATGGTGTAAATATATGTAACAACTTGTGTTCTTTTAGTTGGGACAGTGCTTTTGCTAGTATCTCAAGTTGTTTGAAGTGACAAATTGTACCAGGTTCACACCATCTACTACGGTGCGGACGAGCTCGCGCGCTCCTGCTAGCTGGACGAGCAAGCGGACGACGCGTTGCGTACTTTATTCGATACGGGCGTATAGATACAGCAAGAGTACGGACGTCCAGTGCAGGGCCGGTCCTGAGATTTTGGGGGCCCGGGGCGAAACTAAAATTCGGGACCCGTAATAAACACATCATAGTAATAAAAATGAATATATATATATATATGTGTGTGTGTGTGTATGTGAAAAAATATTAATAACACTTCAATGCATTGAAAATTAGTATGCGTGTCAAATAATTTATAAATGTTATCTTCAAATTTTCTTCTAATATTCCTCGATGCGAAGTCACTTATGGTGGGGTCGATGTTAATCTCATCCAATAATTTCTTGTCGATGCATAAGGTAGCCAAACCACCTCTGTTGAGTCATTGCTGACCTCAAATAATTCTTTAACAATTTCAGATTTGAAAAACCTCTTTCAGCCAATACGACCGTCACAGACACAGTAAATAAGATGCGATAAGCAATGAAGATATTCGGATAATAATCAACTTCTCTCACATGCACAAAAATCTCCATAGCATACATTAAGCCATTTGGCAAAGTGAATCTCATAATCTTCAATTCAAAAATAAGAGCATATACCTCAAGATCAGATGAACCATCAAGAGAGAGTGTTTTAGCAAATTTTGTGCAACAATCTATGATTAAACAAATTTATCAGCGGCCTTTTTCCTTTTTCTTTTATTGCTTCCCGATGCATGCGTCTTGTTTCTCGGCGGCATACTAACACACAATCATGAAAATGTATTTTTTGCACCGATTATTAGGCAGTACCATATACACATCAAGGAACGGCAAATCCCAATCTAATATACCTGATTCTGATGGTCGAATCCATAATAGCATAGCATCAGTCCGTGTGCTATTGGCAACGCGTAAAGTCGGAGAGCAATTGACCAAGCCTGACGATGGGGCCCCCGGGCTGAAATCAGCGGTGGACTGGATTAGGAAGGAGAATAGGAGAAGGGAATTCGGAATTAGCAAGAGCCAGGCGGCAGACCTGCAGTACGGCGTGTCGGCGTCCGCCGTCGGGCATCGGCGGCCTAGGGCTGGGAGGTAGGGAAATCACGATCGCAGTTTTTTTAGGTCAAGTCGTGAAGGGATTAGGGATAGCAGATCATTGTCTTTTTTTTTCTACGTGTAGGATGAAGGAAGCGATCGCTAATCAGGGCGTGGCTATCGCTAATCCTGCCGCTGCTGCTCTTTCGGCTTGCGATCCCGTGCATGTACGTGAAGGCTGAAAGGCCACACTTTTGATTATTTTTTCTGACATGGGCCTACCTAGTAACTTGCTATACATAGTGCCTACATACCTGGGTGGGGGCCCCTAGCTTGTGGGGGCCCGTGGCGGCCACCACCCTGCCCCCCCTCAGGACCGGCCCTATTCCAGTGGCTAGGCGCGCAGACGGAGCCGTAGGAAATGACGGATACATATCAATCCAGGATTGCCATGTTCCGTTGGTACAGGTGCGTAAAGAGTCGTGCTATGCACACGACATTCTTTGGACAATGCACGGACGATAAAAAAATCCGGCCGGACATATGCATGATTGAACAGGGCGCTGGCCGCAGGATTTAGATGTCGTGCATAGATCGGCCAGTTGTATCGTGCATGCAGCAGTTTCGGTGCGTAAATACTCACTACTAGAGAAAAGGCTAGCAGCAGCGCGAGTTTTAGACCTATCAGTAGCGCGGGATGGTGCGCTACTGATAAGGCGCTACAGCTAACGAATAGCAGTAGCGTGCCTTCACCCACGCTACGGCTAAATCGACTTAGTAGCAGCGAGTTCCAGGAGGAGCGCTGCTGGTAATTAGTAGTAGCGCTTCTCTCTGCCAGCGCTGCTACTATTATTTCGTATTTTATTTCTTTTTTATTTCATGTTGTATTCGTACACCTTTACACAAATTTTCATACAACAGGAATTTACAAATTGTTTTTACATCATAATGAGTTATTACATCACGGGGTGAAAGAACCGTGTGGACTAGTTTCAAGTGGACGGACATCCACTTGAAACTAATCCGCGGTTCTTTCACCCAATGATATAATAAATATCATCATCATCATCATATCATTAACAACTCATCATCATCATCATCATATCATTGGTCACTAGTCGTAATCACAAGTACTCCTGACATCTTCAACTCTAACACATTGTATCACATAATAAACATATTGTACCTCATAGGACCTACTACATTCTCTTAGGACCTACTATATTCTCTAAGGTAAAATAGCAAAAAATAAGATAGCCCCTCGCTCTCCATTATGGAGAATGCAAATTATTCTGTCTCCAATTCTTACCTTTCGCTTAATGTTGCTTCCAAGAACCTCCTTACGAATGTCCAAACATTTTTTCCACTCTTTGATTAGGATGTGTTCACCGATTTCAGAAATTCGATATGCACAGGTGAGATCCGTAGGATGACCTGGCTGTAGGTTCAGAACTTCAAGGCGACCATTGTAATACATCAGATGAGGCACACAATCGATTTTCTGTTGAAAAACATAGTAATAACTTCGTAGTTAGCAATGATGTACTAGTTTAGAATTATGCAAAAGATGCACGGATGTCGTAATAGTAAAATATCTTACCAGGGTATCTCCATAGAAGTTATCGTGGTTCAACACGTGCACTAGTGACACGTATTCACCATAATTTGGAGGAGTTCGATAATAGGTATTGTAATTCTCAAAAAAAGTACAATAAGCAATCAGATGATTTTTCTCCTTATAAGTTAATTCGGAGCCATCAGTGTAGTGGGTTTTGTCTACCATCTTCTGCACATTCTTTGAAGATTCAAAATAAGCTGTCAATGGAAATAAGCTGTCAACTATTTTGAAATAAACAATATAAATTAGTTAATAACTATGTTTGAGAAACTCACATTGCGGTAGAATCGGAAGCGTATCAATAAGGACCCAAATGTCCATATTGTCTTGCTCGATGTCAGGATCACCAAGATCCATGCTGACAATCATACCCTCATAAAAATCATACAGATTTACTTCAAAATCGATATCATGATGGGTCCTTAGGTGTATTTTCTTTGTTTGAAAATTTTCATGGTCTTCAAACCCATCCTCTCCAAGACATAGCGTCTTGCATGACATGGGATAAGCTAGTCGAATTGTAAAAGATGAAAATTAGACGTTGAAATAGTTGAAGTCATGCTTAATTACGAAAAAAACACTTGTCGTTGTTGCGTACCGTTTCAACATCGAAGGTCTCCTCGAGCTTAATGCTGAAGCGCCGATCTTCATCCAGCTGAACGAACCTGTCGCACATACCTCGATCATCGTGGCACCAACTGCACTCCCTCGGGAGACTGTCGTCGTCCGAGTACGACATTTCCTACGTTCATAATTCAAAGATTAAACTTGTACATATTCTAGCACAAGTCATGCCAGAATTCACGGAAAAATTCGGCATGACCTTTACTAAAAAAGGACATATCGAGCGCCTGAAATTTGCCGGAACGGAAATTAATCAACACTCCGGAAAAACATAGGCCACTCGGAGATGTAATCAAAACATGAAATAATTGCTTAAACTAAAAAATAACACCAAATATGGCATGTTCAACTAGTTCTATTAATTCAACTAGTTCTTACTAAATATAAACTTAGTATAAAAAGAAAAAAACTAGTTCTTTCTAAAAATGAAGTAGTTCAACTAGTTATTAATTTACTTACTATACTAGTTCAACTAAAACTTAACTAGTTCAACTAAAACTAAACTAGTTCTATTAATTCAACTAGTTCTTATTAAATATAAACTTACTATAAATAAAAAGAAACTAGCACATCTACTACTACTAATTAACATCTAACTACTACATCTACTACTAATTAACATGTACTACTGTTAATTATACAACTAGTTTACCATTACTACTAGTAATTAATATCCACTACTTCTAAAAATCATTATCTATGAACCCTAAATTAACTACTACTACTAAAATCATCTACTAACTAAGCAAAGAGAGAGGGGGTTGGGGAGGGGTGGGGGGCTTACAGAGGGAGAGACGGTGGCGGGGAGGTGCTC